>NC_133973.1:114926051-115232134 GCF_047716275.1 Strix uralensis | reverse complement strand
TACTGGGCTTGGGATCTAGACTTGGGAGATTTCAGTCTGTGCTGTATGCTGCAAAGTATGGAATTTCTTCCTCTGCCACTTAATCGGGATGTGGGAGGATCCCAAAATGAATCTCTGGTTTTTTTGAGGGCTTACTCAACAAGCCATACAATAGGTGCTCAGTCCCCACACAGCAACTTGGTTTTGACATTGTGCAGGGGACAGAAAGGAACATCATCAACGTTGGTTAGTACACCCACCTCCAGTTTCCCCCACCCTTCTGAGCAGAAGTACACGAGGTCATTACCCCAAAGTGGGAAGGAACAGAGGCACAACAGAAGTCTAAAAAAACTAATACTGCAATAATACTGGCATTTATCAGTTTCTGCATCATATTAGTATAAAACCTATAAATCACCAAACACTGCCTGACATAACCCCACTTCCAGCACAGAGATAATTATACGAGCATACAGAACGCATGTTTGTCATAGTTAATGTAATACAGCTTTATCAAGTTCGAACACAATATGAAATCAAGATTTGCTTAACTTTTATTTGTTAATGAAAACGATCCTGGAAACAAAGTATCAATGATTACAAAAGAGTCCTCACACATAATGAAAAGTTAAGTGTAAAGCTGAACTGCTGTACACTTCATCCTGGGTTTAACTTCAAACTGATATGAGATAAATCATACGTAACCTTAGTTTAACCATGTTCAAATCATTTGAACATTTACTGCTTACTTCCCCCACCAAGTTAAAGAAAAACGCTACGCTGCTGGATTTTTCAAAGATCCCCTTAGATGCTAAGTTCTTAATGAAGGGATGAGAATCCGTGTTTACCACGGAAGGCCCTTAATCAACTTTTATTTCCAAAAGAGCTTGAGGTTTCTATAAATTAACACATTTAACATAAACCAAATGACTGTTTTATTTCAGTTTAGTGGAATAAAAGCCCAGAAAACACAGCAGGAGAGAAAAGTGTAGTATCTTTTAATTAAGTACAGTTGAATTTTCCTGATTTTCAAGTTTTACAGATATACATTCTCCCAAAGTTCTAAAACAAACTAAAAAAAGTTCTGATATTGTACATTTCAACAGAAAAGGGGAAAAATATAAAGTGCAGACACCTGATGGGGTTTTTTGTTTGTTTAGTTTTTCACTTGCTAAAGTAATAATATCGTTAAATGCCATTTCCACTTTTATTATTGCCTTTTCTCACTGCCTCAGAGGTCATGCTATTGTGGTGCTACATGTTGAACTAGTACTCCTGAGACACCCTGACAGCTAACATATGGATAATCTAACTGGAGCCAATCTGTCAAGCAAATCAGCTGCTTCTGATCCTGACATACACACTCTGGGTTTCAGAGGTTTTTTGCTAGATTAGTTCTAGGCTGGCTTTGTGACTGAACACCCAGCTGCAGCTGAACTATATTGCTTGATTTAGTTTCCTCCAAAAGGTATCTAGTTTGTGCACTCTACTACTTCAAGATGCAAACCAAAGTATGGTAAATTGGGATGCCGGGGAGAATCACTTCAGAACTGCATACACCTTACCTGAACTAAAACACTAACAAAAATTAACCTGGCACTTCGTCTAAAGAAAAAAAATACATGTCACCCCATATTAAAAATACTGTCTAAAAAAATGTCAGCAAGCAGGCAAACAATTTCAGTTTTAAGTGTCTTACCTTGTTGTTATCATCCAACCTAGTAGGCAGCACTTCTCTTACAAAGACTTGATTCATAACCAGCCTAATGTGCCTTGAAGATTACACTGGCATTAGTCTTACTGGTGTGGGATAGGGGCTTTGATCTATCCCTTTCTAGAATTAGTTGATAACTTGGTGGGTCACCTTTTCAGTATTTTGCTGTAACAGCTTTATCCTCTGGCTTGAGTTGTAAATTTCCTGAGTAAAACCAAAAATGTCCCCTTTAAAAGAAATTTCTTATCTCAAAACTTGCATTTGCTGTCAAAATTCTGAAGATCCATTTCTCCCTTCACACATGCACTATGCTAGATACTACAATGCTCTCCACCTCCCTCGAGAAACAAGGAACGATAAAGATAAAAGGTGACTCACATAACTAAACCGTGTTGCATAGGTCTATGTAAGCCCAATTTTTTAAACATGACCTTAGCTATAGGTAAGTGAACAACACCACCGTCAACACCCACAAAACAGAACTTCTGTTCTTCCTAGCGACAGAAAGACATTACAAGGGAAACTCAGTAACTGGGAAGAGCAATGTTTTCCTGAACAAGAATAAAACATTAAAAGTGTAAAATTAATTTCATAAAAATAAAGCTCGATATAGAAGCACTTATTTACTAGTGCTATATTTTTTGCAATGTATTAGAAGATTCTTCCTTGTCTGTGCCGTTAGTGAAGGTATACAGAATGTCATAGTCTACACTAATTAATGCACTGACTGATGGAATCTTTTGTTAAAGAAGAAATACAAAATTCTACTCTTCCAGTTATGTTTTATCAGAATAGGTGAATTCATACTTTTCCATGTATTTATATGAATCAGGATTAAGAGCAAACAGAATAGCTATATTAAATCAGTTCTTATCTGTTGTTTCTACTGCAAACAAAATGGGAATGCGTTTTTCATATTGTTTCTAGCCCAGGAAGCAGAAGTGAAATATGCTGAGTGGGATTCGTTGTTCATTTATTTGCATTATATTAACCTTTTAGAAAAATCAGACTAACCTAATCACCCAAAATGTGCGGGGAAGAAAAAAAGAACACGTTTGCTCAATCGCTTTTGTTGATAAACTGCACACTGTGGTGTGTTTCACATGCTTTTTTAACCCACATAATTCCTGTTTCGTAAGAACAAGTATGTTGCTTTTATAATTTCTAATTTTCATGGAATTATAAAAAGAATTTGAGTTTACGAAAAATGGTTAAAATGTTTTCCAGTTCTGGTCTACTTATGTTAATACATCATTCTGGTTCTACACTACAAAATGATCTAGATTTTTTTTTTTTTTGCCCTCAACTGAAAGATCAGATAGACCTTTTTTGAAATAAGTAATTTGTTAAAAGCATTCAACTTTAGCAAACTTCCTAAGCTAGGAAAACAAAAGTTACCCCCTATGCAGGGCTTTCATATACGTCTTTCCTTCAACAAATTTGAAAGAGAAAAGTAGACAATATCAATTAATGGACAGACATCCTTCTACCACATTTTTACAGAATCATTCCTAGAAGTTTCAATGCAAATTAGTTGCTTCAGTACTTTAAACAGTAAATACAAAGACTATATAAATGACCAATCTAAATATCCAAGCTTTGTCTAGGATCAGTTTTTCCCATTGACACAGCTAAAAATTCTGTCAGCCAGACTACAGTCCAAGTTTGTATTTCATTGTTTCTTCATGCTCAGAACTTGCAAGGTGAATATATGTATACATACTGGTAGAAGGAAAAAGGAACATTTACATAATTGGAATTATCCAACTAAGTAATATGCCAACCAAATAATTCTCTGTGCTGGTATAAATATTGCTTTACAGCTACACAACTTCAGGGATTTTTTTCTTCGTGTCTCATATCTGACATTTGTTTTATATTTAGTCAAATTCATATTTTGATGTAAATTTAAAACAAATTTGTCTAAATTAATTAGTATACTAAGCAGCATCACAAACCCAGTATTTTAAAGAGCAAATGTACAGACTCATCTTTTATTACCATACTGTAGCATGTTACATCTACAAAAATGATGATGACAAATGCTACAATCATGTTTGAATCTTAATGTCATATTTATCATGAAATATTCTCCTGATAAGAACTCCAGCAGATCAGTGAACCTCCCTACTGTGGTTTAAGCTCTTACCCAAACTGTCTAACAAATACTCCAAAATCTAATGTGCTTGCAACAGAATCACCGCAACAAAACACGTGCCTGAACACCCCAGTCCACTGATCAAGGCGGATTCAGGTCATGATGCCAGAGTGAAACGCAGTGGCTGAGACACAGCACATGTTCCTTCTTGCCAACCCTGCTACACAAGCAAGTCAGACAACTGGATAAAGGAATACCATAACATGGCTATTTTGTCTGTGTTACTTTAGTCCTCTCCTCTTTTGCTTTCTTTTCTATCACGTCCTCACTTTGAAGCTATGTTTTTTCACAACTTTTCCCTCCTTGCTGTAACTCTCAATTCTCACTTCTTCCAGCATGTGTCTTCTGTACACCTTCCTGTGGAATCTGTTAACTTGATCATCAATTAATGTTTAAGTATTATAATTTGTGCTTCAGAGGAGACACTGCAATTAGAAGGAACAGGAGTGAGTACACCATAGCCATTTCTGGCTGACTGCAAACTCTGGCAAACATCAGTTTACATTAAGTGCAGATTTCACAATCAGGTTTGAAAACCCTGTTGTAAACAAATAATTCTTTAAGCAGTAATGAAGTCCATATATGTATACCTATCTCACAGTTAGTTATAAAATTTTCCTGCAATGAAATGTCTGTATAAAGCCTCTGCTCTGACATTTGAAGTAGGTGCACTGCAACCTTCCTTCAGCTGGGCACTTCCAGGGTCTGTTTCCCCTAATCTGCCTTTTTTTTCCCCCCACATGCTTGTTTGAACTTAAGTACCCGAGACCTCTTCACCCTTGTCAAATGCGACTCAAACAGGCAAAAGGGTACTGCTGACAGTACCCTTAGACAGGAGACAAGCAGGAAAAGGACAATAACCAGCCATTCAGTATGACTCAAGTCTTAATCCTTCCAAAAACAAAACAAAAATTTGGATTGTAAGGTATGCACAGACTCCTCATGCAGAACACACTGTTACATCATACAATCACCATCTACCTACAAACTACGTATTTGATGTCAGTGTTGGGGAGCTGAACCGATCACTGAAGACATTCAGTGTCACTGACCCTGTATATAAGATGCTAAACTGGCAGACAGAGAAGGGAACGTGTAGACAAATACCTGAAACACAAAGAAAAGATTTTCATGTCTAATGCTACAGTTTCTAGATTAGCATCATTTTTAAAGTTCATTAAACTTTTTCAGGTTGTGCTAACATAATCAACCAGTTTCTAGACGAAACACTGAAAAACAAGCGCTACTACCATTTCAGCTTCCTGTATGAGACTGACATCTTTGTAGCTTTTAAGCTACAAAGATAATTTCTATCTTCTCTTTGCTTCAGCTACTATAAAACTTGATACCTTTCAACTGCTGGCAAGTGTTTGCTGGATTCTAGACAACAGAAGCAAAAGTCAGAAGTACTAGATTCAATCTCTATTTTATGGTGAGTATAGTTTGGGGCACATCTTCATCGCAGTTAGCATGGGTTACTTTACCATTTCTCAGCCATGCATAAAACCCCCCTATAATTCAGTCAGGTAAGACTTTGACTGCAGTTTAACGCGTGGATGAGGGTAAGAGACCAAGTTCTGCTTTTACTGCAAAAAACATTAAAAAAAAAA
This sequence comes from Strix uralensis, assembly GCF_047716275.1. Lineage (NCBI taxonomy): Eukaryota > Metazoa > Chordata > Aves > Strigiformes > Strigidae > Strix > Strix uralensis. The sequence goes on along the minus strand of NC_133973.1, from coordinate 115,226,673 downwards.
AAAAAAGATCATACAATCATACAGTTTTAACTTCATGCATTTTGCAACAAGAACAGTAGCTAAAGCACTCAAGGCCAAAGGTATTTTCCAGTGCTTTTCCACAAACTCCAGCCTTGTAATTACGACTTACTACAGGACAAGGAACCATAGGAGTGGTGCTGTAGAGCAAAGAAGTCCAAGGAAGCTCAAAGGGATACAACACTAGGAGACAGTACTACAGGAAGAGCTCTGCCATCACTGGTATGAACAATATTGAGGCCAAAGCAATATTGTTTGGCCAAACAACCAAACAATATCTATACTGAGCATAGATCAATGAACTAGTAAAGCATACAAAAGAACCAACCATTTGTAGACAGAATGTGCTCTTGTAAGATCATCTCAAAAGGCACCATGGCTAACAAACTAAAAATACTAGATATCACTCTTCACTGTACCCACACAACCTGCCAGTACTGTAAAATGTAATATATAGCTTTCTAGTATTCAGAGCTTGAACAACAAGGATAAGATGCATAAAATCTAAGTGAGTCAGCAGAAGTGAAACTTGAATTTGGATATAAAAAAGGAAGTCGTGAAATGCAGGACTGCAATGAAAGAGCGTCTTCAATATAGTTCCAGGCTGCTCTGTTACAAATAAAAAGTGTATGTGCATGTTAGGTTTGTGTAGGCACAAACTGTCTCTTGACAAAAATTGCTTGTTACTGGTTTGGTACTAACCAAACATGAGAAGGAACAGCCTGAGAGTTCTTGTAAAAGGCATGGGGAAAGGCAAGAAAAACTCGTGAGAATTTTTAGGAAGCTGTCTGGCAGTTTATCAAACAGTGGGTTGACACAGAGAAGAATTGCCAGAAAAAAAAAAAAAATAGTATTACTCAGCAATTATATTCCTTTTTGGTTTTGCAAAAATATATGCTTAAACATACTCTTGTTAAAACAAGAGTACTGTTAAAACTGTTAAAACAAGACTCTTGTTAAAATGAAAAAGATCTGCCTGACCGTAACCACAGTGTTCTAAACAACTCCAAAGTAAATACCAAGTGTTTCTTCACATTGTCTTTACTGAAATGTTTATAAGCATAATCTTGTATTACCTGTTAAGTGTTGAAAAAACTTTCACAGCAGGTATCCTATGCTAGCTGTCCCATCTCACAGTTCTATTGAAGCTCATGCATCAGAAAGGCACAGGAAAGATCTTACTCCTGGAGTTTATCCATCTCAGCACACACGATTATGATTGAATGAATAATACCTAATTGCCATCGAAATTTCAGCTTCATGAATATAGACACTTTAGTTAATCATAAGAAGATTTTTAGTTGAAAAAACTGTTTTGGGATTGACCTGTCAATGACATAATGTGAATGACATAATGTCATTTCTAATAAACATACATACAGAAAAAATCTTAACTGCTTGGCCAGTCCAGACCTACAACTTCTATGCTGTCCAGAAACAGAAAAGTGAGGTCCTAAACTGGACCTAAATCAAGAGGCCAGGACTAAATTTATGTTGCAAAAAGGCTAGTGGTAGTCAACCATAGGTGAAAAGATGTTAGCTAGAACTGCAATGAAATGAGATCATCCTAGCTGCAGGACCAATGACAGTCCTCAACAGTCTAACCTAAAATCTAACTACTTCAGAGAATGAAAACTTCTGAAGTACATGATATACGTCCTACAACATTTGGCCATATGAAGATGCTGGTATACAGCTCATGAATTCAAGAAGCCAGACTCTACAAGTCCAAATGAAAAGATGTGATCTCCCATATCACAAAAAACATTAGTCCAGCTGATCAGCAACCACCTGAGCAATCTCACCCCATGGGCTTACAGACATCCATTCAAAATTCTCATGGGCCACCTCTGCAATGCCTGTTTGAGATGTTAAAGCCTTTTCACAGCAAAATTTATGAAAACCATAAATCAGTTTCCAATAATATAAAACATAAGCATTTCCCACTGCTTGACGTTATGAGACATTGTAATCGCAAACCAGCAAACGAGATGACAAGAGTCCATTTTGCCCCTTAACCATCTCTTCCCTTCCCCTGGAAAGAGATTTGGGAACAAGAACTTTCATTTGGCCTTGGAATAGGTAGAAAAGAGCACACATGCAAGATCTTCAGCTACAAATCATCAACACATCTCTTCCATGACAAGTAGTAACTTCTACTGACTAAGGGATATTTCCTTCCTTAAATTCAGCATTCTTCCATCAGTGAATCTACTGAGCTCCCCACCCCACTTTAAAAAAACCCCAAGAGAGCCTTATCACATCTGTGGATCTGCTTATAGCTCTGATTTATCAAGAGAGAGGGTAATGATAAAGCAATCCCTGTAAGATGCCTCCTATCAGGACTTGGATCGATGCAAACAAGTCAAATTAGATGCCAAGGCGTGGAGCGCGCTCGGCCGCACAGATCACGCGGGATGCACACACTTTTCCGGGTAACCAGAGGAGCCCCCGCCTGCAGAGCCGAGGCAGTCACAGCCCCGCCACACGAGTCAAGTGCTCGCAGAGCTGGGCACCATCGGGAGAAGGCGGGCGCTTCTAGAAACCCTGCCCTAAACCCAATACACCTGCAATAAGCAACCTCGAACTCGAGGCCGTGTCCTAAAGCTCCCCCTCCCAGCTTTCGGCACACTTTGGGGAAAAGCTGCGCTCGAACCCCACGCGCCTCTATCCCGTCCCTGCCAGCGTTCCTCCCTCGCCCCCGGCCAGCCCAATCCCCTCAGCGTCTGCAGCAAGGTTGAGTCTCCAAAGCCGATTAACCCCGCTCCGCTCCCGCTCCCCGGCCGGGGACGCCTCCGCGCCGCCCCGGCCCCCCGCCGCCGGGCGCTGCGCAAACCCGGCCCCCCGCTGCAGCCCGCCCCTCGCACGCCCCGCCGGACCCCTTCCACCACCCCGCGTCCCCACCCCCGGGGAGCCGGGCAGGAGGGGGCCGCCCCGGCCCGGCCCGGCCCCGGCCCCTCGCTCACCATGGTACAGATCGAGGCGATTTTGGAGACTGTCATTAGGATTTCCATCCGCCCAGCGCCATCTTCCGCCCAATCACAGCGCCGAGCCGAGCGGAGCCGGGCTGGGCCGGGCGGGAGTAGGAGGGAAGGGCAGGGCAGGCAGGCGACGGGGCAGACCCCACCGCCCCGCCAGCCGCGGGGCGCACGCGGGCCCCAACGGCCGGGCGCGCGGCTCCCCGCCGGCGCCACAGAGGCTCGCTCCCCCTCGCCCCGCGCGCGGCCAGCACCCCGCGCGCCCGCCCCGCCCGGCCCCGCCTCCCGCCGGGCCCTAGCGCCGCCGGGTCACCGGCCGCGCCGCGCCGCCGCACCGCCCCCCCGGCCCGTCCCGCCCCTCGGCACCGCCTCGCGCCCCGGGCCTGGCTCCGCCTCCCGCTGCCTCCCGCGGCGCAGGGCTCCGCCGAACGGGCCTGCGCGGCGCGGCGCGGCGGGGCGGGGCGGGGGCGCGCGCAGGGCCGCTTGAAGGGGCTGGGCCGTCGCGCGCCGGCATGGTGGCGGGCGGTGAGGGAGGTGGTAGGCTGCACTCAGGCTTTGCTTTTCTTTTGTTTTTTCTGTGGCCGCAGGGTTGAAATCTAACGGGCGGTCACTGGGTGCGTGCTGGCAATGGAAGAATTGGCGGGAGGATACGCATCTCCTTAATGCGAGTGCTGAGCTGCTTCCAGGGAAAGAGTTCCCTGGCAGCCAGGAGAGGTGCAAGTGGATTGGCATAACTTGTAGCTAAACAATAAAGGCAAACTAAAAAACAGAACTAAGAAAACTTCTGCCTCCTATCAACTTAATTGCTCTAATGCCACGCTAACTCCGAAGGGACTTCTGACATCTGAACAGTGGTTGTCTTGTCAAAGCTGTTCCTCTAGGGTCCCTCCCAGGAAGAGGGGGATGTGGAGAGGCACACACCTATGAATTCCTCCTGTCTTTCCTTTTTTCTTGCTTTGTCTCTAGATTATCAGCTCTTTGGGTTTGGTGAGTCTGGGATGTGCCTGCCTCAGACATCTTGAAAATAAAGCTGACCTGTTGAGTAGTCATGTCAACTACTTGAGGTGTCTACTTGAGAATGAGATGAATCACCTAATATGCCTGTTTGTCTGCAGACTATAACGGAAATTTGGATGACTCGTTTGAGATGTTGATGTCTGCATTAAAGAAGCCTAAAGCTAGCTAACATATGTCCCACCCTCTTTTTTTTCATATATGGGAAGCATCTAGCAGATTGAGATGCGTTATTATTAAGAATAATGTCTACGCACATAAGGCCTAGATCATAAACACATCCTTTCACTGTAAAAAAGATATTTTAGTATCTATAATGTTAAATCATGATACTTTCTATGATCTTCAGAAGTAAACATTCTCGAGCAATTAATGGAAATGGTAAGTTTTTCCTTCAACTAAAACATATAGAATATGACTTTAGAAAGTTTTATAACCGAACTCTATTGCAACCTGAAATATCCTCAAGCAATTCTTTTATATAATATCTGTGGTCTAGAAGTGTATATTTCAAAAGTATAGTATTTGAGAAAATGAATGCCTCTTGGATGACTACATTCAGAAACTGTTGCCACAGAAACCATGGGGGAGGACAGTATCAGGGGAATGAGAAAGAATAGAAACAAAAGAAGTAGATTGGCCATTTATGTGCAAAAAAGCAAGAACGGGTATTTGGCCAGCTAGAAGAGTCAAACCTTCAGATATCCAGCAGTCCATCTACTGAAATGCAATGCTGCAAGATACATCTGCAATATGACTCTTTACAGTATTAATCAGACATGCTACCAGAGATAGCCCTGTATAATCCAGAGTGGACAGTGTTCAAAAAATGACACGAGGAAAATACGATAGCATGCTGTCTCCCCGAAGCAAAAACACAAAAAGGAATTGCACTATTGCAGAAGCTTATGAGATTCTCAGGGAGATAATTCAGCTTGGAACCAATAACATGGCATCAAGTGGAACAGTACAGGCCATAGAAACTGCAGGAATCTTAAAAGGCACTCAAATGGAAAGTCAGGATCGCATTGAAGTTTCTTCCTGCCCCTAAATTGGAGGAAGAAGGCAAAATATATGTAGTGTGAAGTGCTCTTTCTGTCTGTAGTTCTGAGGGAAAATTTAGGTATAGTGGAGTATTGGGCCATATTTCAAAAAGAGTGGGGGATGTATGGCTATGATGGCCTGCATCTGACAGGTGTGGGCTAATCATGGCTGGAGACTAAGCAGAGGAGCTGGGAAGATGCTAAATTAGTAACATACCGAGAGACTGATTTTTTTTTTTTTAAATGCCATGTAAACTGAGGTGCTGTGTTATGAGCGAACTGAACTCATGCCACATAGAATGAGGAAATACAGAAACACTTTCTATACCATCAACCATTAAAATGAGGTAAAATATGAGGAAACAAGAGAATTGGAAATTATCACTTAATTGTCATCATTAAGCCCCTTGGGGTGATTGGAATTGTTCACAAATTAAGTATTCCAGGTATTTGACCAGCTGAGGAAAAAGGGTGGGTAGACCAGAATTGTGCATGTGTTTGTGTACACTTGAGGAGACAGAGCTTTGAAAGCAGTTACAGAGTGACTGTAATGCATATAGCTCAGCATGGTAACTAGCCCTGTCTGAGAGAAGGTATCAGTCATATCTTGATTCACTGGGGAGAGACAAGATCCACCTGACAAAATGCGACAAGACCGTCTTTGCCAACTGGCCAGCCAACGCGATGAGGAGAACTTTAACTAGGAATAAGGAAGTCTCTTGATCTCAGACCCTGGATTTTGGGGAAATTTCAGCCTGCCTGATATCTGCTACAAGCACCACACATCAGAACACCAGCAGTCAGGGAGACTTCTGAGACATCAAGGATAACTTCTTGATACTGGCCGGGCCAACCAGGTGTGATTTGCAGCTGGATCTGCTCCTCACTAACAAGGAAGAACTGGGGCATATGGTAATCAATGGCTTGGTTATCAAAGCCTGGGCTGTAGTGACTGAGGAGTGGAGTTCATGATCCTGTGAGGGCTGAGGAAGGAGAGCAGCAGACTACAGACCCTGGCTTTAGGGGAACAGACCAGTTTATTCAGGAAACTGTAGGTGGGATCTACTTAGCAGCAGCTCCAAAGGGTTAAGTTGCTCAGGAAAGCTGGCAGGAGAGCACAAGGATCTTCATACAGAGAAAACCAAATAGATGTATTTGTCTTTTCAGCAATGACCGATGTACTGTGAAGAGAAAAAGAGTGGCTAAATGGGAAATTAAATTCAGGCTGGGGTTATCATAAGATCTATATAGTTTGGTAGATTCATCCCACTCAGGTACAGTGTGTTTTAATACAGGCATAAGTAGAGTCACTTAAAAATACAATGAGCAGATCACATCTGCAGAGGGGCTGTGTTGTGGAGAGCAGTGACTGAAAAGAAATCAAGAGCTAACAGGATAGCAAAAATTAATTTCCAGTCTAATGCTATTGTATAAGCAAATAATAGAATCCTTGACTATAACCAGGGATGTGGCAAATAGGAAGAGATGTTATTTTCCTTCTACATATGGCATTAGGGAGAGTTTTGGTAATCCTGCACTAGCTTCTGGTGTTCTTGTCAAAAGAATGCTGAGAAATTATCTGAGGCTGGAGAAAATTCTTTGCGTGGAGAGACAATCTGGCTTATCAAAAAGAAGGCTGGAAGGTGGTTACAATGATCTTTAATTTGCACAGTGAGAGGTGTAACAAGAAAAATACCTATAAACTGAAATCAGACAAATTAAAATTAGAAATTATGCACATTCTTTAGCAGTGGAAGTTATTAATGGTTGGAATATGCTGCCAAGAGAAGTGGCATATCTGGTATCTCCTAAGGGCTTTAAAGAATAGATGCTTTTCTCACAGAAGTACATTAGTTGAACAGATAGAATTAATTCCCTGCCCTGAAAGTCTCTCAGAGAGTGTAGTTATTGTTATTACATAGTATTTGAATTACCGTAACACCTAGAAGCACAAGTCAGAGGCCAGAGTGCTTCACCTCCTTAGTTGCTACTTAAGACATTACGAGAAAACCCCATTCCGTCTTCTGAAGAACTTATACTCCAAAAGTACAGAGGCACCAATAGACACATAGAAGCAAAGAGAAAATATAACAAGTGTAAGCTGCTGCTGCTCATCCTGTGCCTCTCCTTGTTTCATAATCTTGTGGTTTGGCAGGCGCCCAGCTTACTCTGGGGTGTGTGGGTAGGTTGGCTTTAGAAATTGAAGAGTAGGCATGGTACAGGTGTGTTTGTGCCTGTATCATCTATCTGTGACTACAGATGGTTTTGCTGAGTCTGGGGCATGTCAGGTTTTTATTAATGTTGCTTGACAACAGAATTGATCCCATGAATCTATTTACCCCTCCGCTAACCAGTCAAACCACTCACTGGTTGGACTATTGCTGCAGTATCTGAATGCAGAGGTATCACATCTGTTGTTGGACTAGTATACATAGGATGATAATTCAGGTTGGATGGGACCTCTGGAGGTCTCCAGTCCAACCTTCTGCTCATAGCAGAGTCAGATCTGAGGTCAGAAATGTTGCTTTGTGTATATATACACCTCTTTACTTGTTCAGGAAATTCTTAAATTTAGATCCAGACATGGTAGCGGGCGGTTTGCAAGAAAACCATCTGATGTCACCATCTGTATTTTAATTGACACATAGCCCAGTGAAGGTCATCCACCATTCTCACGATATATTAACCGGCCTTGCTATGGAAATGCATCTTACTTTGTGGGCAACAGGCATTGCAAGATTTGTGCTAAGACGTAATAGAGAATAAGACATAAAAGAAATTTTCCCCAACTTGTATTTTGTAATTCCAAGAAAACCTGAAGCTGCATCCAATTATACAGAACTGGAATCTTAACACATCACTGGAGTGAAATTGGATCCTTCTGGGGAACAGAAGAGATAAACAGGAAATATATTGGGCAAGTCATGTTATATCAAACCATCTTGTACTGACTGACAGGTAGTTAAACATCTATATTGGTAGATTAATCTTTGCATATTATGTTGATGGTACATTTTCAGAAAATACAACTATTTTCAAAACAATTGTGCATGCTCTCTGGGAGCCATGACAAGGGGGTGATGGTAGACTAACTGGATATGGGAGGGTCTGAGCAAGTAGTTAAACAAGTGATAGATTTTATTCATAGGTTCAAAAGAATAAATTCTCTCTTAGTTGTAATCATAAGCAAGACATTAATAAATTATTATCGCAGAAAACTATACAAACTGTAAAAGTGATGATACTGTAACTGTACAACAGATAAATATTATGTTATTCCTTAGCACTTTTCATCAGTAAATCTCAGAATATTTTACAAAGAGGTGTGAGAAATAATCATTATTAGACCAAATCTGTAAACAGAGTAAATTAGGTGAGTTCTCTGATAGGGTGAAATTTGCTCATGGTTATTTTTCCCTTACACCATTTTGGAAGACCAAAGCTTTTCTCAGTAAGGGTGTTGGTTTTTGTTGGTTTGTGTTGTTTTTTGTAAAGCAGAGGATTATATTTGTTTCTTGCAGAGTTCACACATGGGGATATTTTGATACTTTCATTTTCACAGCTCAGCTGATACTGGGCGTCTTGCCACATATATATAGCTGGCAAACAATTAACCTGTTATTATACAAAGGATTACCAGCATCTGAAAAGTTAAAAGAGAAAATAAAAAGTTTTATGCTACTAAACTGAATAGAAATTGCTACCAACAGCACTGAAAATATACATCAGTGAAGAGAGCTGTCCAATAAGACTGTAAAATATAAGAAATCAGTTGTGTTGAAAATAAAAATAGATTTCTAAACTCTTATCACTGTTTGAGTTGAAAATAACAATAGATTTCTAAACTGTTATCACTGTTTGAGTCTTTAGACTCCTAAAAGCAGGTGGAATTCTAACTGAAAATAAAGTTACAGTTCTTAAAAAAAATAGTCCATTTTCAAAATGCTAATTCTTTTGAAAGATATTGTATTCTGCAAGAGAAATGTGTATAGTTTGGGTCTCAGTGATCTTGATATGAAAGGACATGAGCGAGGCACAAATATACTAACTGTGCTTTTAAACATTGTTCTGAACAGAATCTTTTGGAAAAATAATGCCACAAGTGTATTTAGAAATAAGGTTTTTTAATATTGTAATGAAATACTTTCAATCATAAAAACTTTTGTTAAAAAATGAATGGCTTTGATCCTTCATACAGGCACAAGGGAAACCAGTGTCTCAGTAACTCCAGTTTCTCCTTATTATGAAAACCTCAGGAGTCAGTGACAGTGCTCTAACGCTAAGTTGGAAAATCCATTACTAGGGGTGAGAAGCGCAAGACGCTTCTTCAGCCTCTGTGTTCTCTACCAGAATACCAAGCAAAGCTTCCCACTGCAGTCAGCAAGATAGTATTTTTGTGATCTTCACAGCAGTTCTCCAAAAGCAGGATTAGCTGTCGTGTAATAACAACAGTGACGCACAATATGACAACAGGCAGCCTCCAGGTGAAGAGTCTTTGTATCATTACAGACTCCCCCACTAATCAGTTCTCTACTGTACCAAGATATAAAGGAAGCTGAGAAGCAATATGTAAAACACATGCAGATAGCTACGCAGTGGAAAAAATTATCAATAAGAGGTAGAAAAAAATACTGGAAGCAGCTTTGTGGAGATAATAAAATTGCTAAAGAGCATTTACTGTTAATAGCCTGTGTTTTTCATGACACTAATGGGTGGTTAATTATTTTTGTTTTAATTGAAACGTATGTCACAGCAATATTTTGTGCTTCCGCTGATCTAAAGCTATTGTTCCAGTGCATGTTGCAATCAGTTCTCAAACAATGCTGTCTTTGTCAGCAATACAGAAGTAGAATGATTTTGGTTTCTTCTCTTGAAAGATTTATATTCTGGAAAACTCACAGTTCCCCTCTGTACTTGCAGGTGGTCAGTTAAATATTCCCATCTGGTTATACTTTTTTTTTTCTAAAAAAAAGATTAAAAAACCCAACAACCCAAAACAACCAACCACAGGTTATTGCATGAGCAGCAGAACTAACAAAGCTCAATTTCATATGGATTTGTGCCCTGTGTCTTTACACTGCAGTAACGCAGGCATTACCCCTTGGTCCCATATGGCCTCATTTCCTCCTTCCATTTCCCCTGCGATTTCATTTCCTCTTCTCCCCCTGCAGCACTACTTCTTGCCACTTGCCCTCTATTTGTTTTTCTCTGTTTTGCCCCTTCACCTGCACTGCCTCTCTCCCTTGGATAAGCTATGGCTGCCTTGGAGCAGCACACATGCTAATTAGCTCACATTACTATTTTGCATATTCCATGAAGAACTCCACAACATTTCACAAATATTAATGAATTGATTCTTAACAATAACCCTGCTCCATAAACATGCGTTATTATTCCTATTATACATATGGGAAAGTTTGTCTAATTTATCCTTGTTTGGTCATAGCTTGGTCAAGTTTATCCTTTGTTAATTCTCCATTTCATTTCTCCTTGACTGACCATTAATTTGTTCTTTTCTGGCTGTAGTATTTGTTCAGAGCAGCCGTTGTCTCATTGACAGGGGTTGTCAGAGCACAGCCAACTCTCATTATTTTATCACAAGCCTTGTGATATTTGATAGTTCCCTTGCAACCACAGTTCCTGGGTTCAGGTGATGAGGATTACTTGAGAAATTCACCTTTTGCTTATTCTGACAAGTTTATGTCTCAGTAAGCTAGAAAACTGAAAAATGTGATGGCAGGACTGAAAATGTTCAAAACAGGGTGAAAATAAAAACACATATTTTTGAAAAATATTACTATTTTAAAGCATGTGTACCTTGTGATGTCATAGGGTCTGTCTCGGGTTCATTTAAGATACTGGTATGTGTAACACTGGAGAAGCTACAGACCATTTCCCATTTTGGAAAAGAGGCTGGCCTGCAAAAACCAAATCACGCAGTGAAGGTCGACGTGTTCTGACCACAAATTCAAACTCTGCTAAAGCACCTAGGAAAGCATGTATAATTGGAATGATAATCTCATGTGAAGTGCTTTAATGCAGAGAACAGTGTGCTTTTTGCTCCTGTAGTTTCTGTATGTGATTCTGCCTTCTTTTTTGTTCAAGAAGAGGCTATGAAGACAGGATAGGATTTTCTTTTAGCATCCAGAAGATATGTAGAACTAGAGTAAGACAATAATGTTTCCTGAAAGATGGTTACAATCTGCTCAGTACTTGAGTTTGCAATAACTGCTTACTTCATGCATTATTAAAAAGAGCATTTTATAGCACTATTAAAATAATAAACATTCTACTTTGTCTTCATGTATTCATACAGAAAAACAAATTTAATTTGGGGTAGTTTGAAGATATTCTTACTGGAATTCAACTAAGTAGAAAACATTCCTATACTTGAAATAAAACTAGCAGAATTTTATATAGCGCATTCCTTCCAGCAAGGTTCTTTACCATTTTATAAGCAATTTAAAACAATTATGTTAATGGCTCTGATTAGAACAATTAATGAGAAATGCAAATGGCTACCTCAGATGCCAATATGCTAATGCAATGCCATAGAGTATTTATAGAATAGAGAATGATTCCACACACGTAGGCTGTTGCATCCATCAGGCATGATGCCTTTTTAAACTATAGCACCTGGTGTTGAGAAGTTGGAATCACAGACTTAAAACAATCTCTGGCACCTATAGAGGTCTTTAGTCCAATCCCCTGCTCAAAGCAGGTCCAGCTAGATCAGGTTGCTCAGGATCAGGTTGCTCAGGGCCATGTTTTAAAATAGCTGCAAGGATGTGAATTCCACCATCTCTGAGCAACCTGGTTGAGTTTTTGACCACCTTTACTTTAAAAACTTTTTCATTATCTTGAAGCAGAAGTTTCCCATGTTCTAACTTCTGTCCATTGCCTCTTGTCCTTCTACTGTGTACTCCTGAGAAGTGTCTGTCTCCACTTTCTCTGCACCCTCCCATGAGACAGTGGAAGAGAGGTACAAGACTTCCTTTTTGTCTGCCAGTTGAGCAAATTCAGCTCTTTCACCTTCTTCTCATATGTCCCAGCGCTTCAGCCCCATGACCATCTTGGTGGCCGTCCACTGGGCTTGCTCCAGTATGTCCATGTCTTTTGTGTCCTGGGGAGCCCAGAACAGGATGCATACTCCACATGTGGCCTCACAAGTACCAAATGAAGAGGAAGAATCCCTTGCCCTGCTGGCTAACCTCTTGCTAATACAGTCCTGGATGTAGCTGACTTTGCAACGAGAGCATGTTGCTGTCGTCCACCAGGACCCTCAGTTCCTTTTCAGCAAAGCCCCTTTCCATACAGCCAACCCTCAGCCTGTCCTGCTGCACGGAGTTATTCCAACCCAAGTGCAGGACTTGGTGTTTGCCCGTCCTGAACTTCGAGGTTCCTGTCAGCCCATTTCTCCAGCCTGTCTCAGTCCCTCTAAGTAGCAGCCCTGCCCTCCAGTGATTTGACCGCTCCCAACAATTAGGTATCATCTGCAAACTCACCTGAGAATTTGCACCAAAGAAATTGTTTTCTAATATAGTTACAGTGAGATTTCATCAGTTCAAACCCAGTGTGCCATTACAATAAACTTTTCTTACATATGATACTTTACATCAGGTATTACATTTCAGCAGCAAAACTTCTATTCAGATCCACTTAAAGCTAATCTCTTCGCCCTCCAAAGTTAAGCCTGTCTTGAAAAACCAATTGGCATAGGTGGAGCTTCTGTTAAAATTATACTTTATAGTGAATAAAATAGTCACATGCTCGAAATCAGTTAAGGAAAAGGTCAGCTAAGTCTGGCCCTCACCAGTCTGCAGTTTCTCCTAGAGTGTATTTGTTTTGGCCAATCTATTTTAAAGTGATTAAAGGCAAATTCTGTCCTGTTTATTCCTTATAGACAAAAATTTGAAAACACTGGAAGTTTTGGCTGAGCAAAATCATCACTACATAAGAACTGACTTTGTGCCAGTGAAATCACCGAGATGCCTGCCATTGCATGAGTGTTAGATTAAAAAATTGTCTCCTAGTTCCCAGCTAGCAGGTTATGGACAAGCACTGAAACATTTACAGCCAGCAAAAAAAATTCAACCCCAGGAGATTCATGTTGTGTGAACTGTGATCACCTTCAGTAGTAACAGGAAGTATCTCAGGAATAATTGGTGCACAGTAAATAAGCTAACTGGGACTGTTGTGTACAAATCCGATCACTGATACTTGTGAGATGCGTGGGATGGGAGCAAATGCACAGAGCCTGCTATGTGTCTGGAGGCTCCAGGAGCCTGGATTATTTAGCTTAGTAAAATGAAAGTGTAAAACAGATATTTGTCTGTGTAAATAATTACAGGAAAAGGGCAAGCATTGTTGCTCTTCCAGCTATAAGTACACATAAGATCAGATGTAAACAAATGAAAATAGCAGTATGTTCCTAATCATTAAGACAGTTATTTCTTAAACTGTAGCTGATAGCTCCCAAGAGGGCTAGCAAAGGGCTTAAGGGGAATTGTGAGAGATTGGATTCTTGTAAAATATATTTTAATACTAGTTCTATACTTATATTCAATACATTATCAAAAGAAAATTTCCCCTCCCAAATCCCCAGATTATGCAGATTTACTGCTGGCAGCAGCTCAGTTCCTCCATGACAAAGGAGCAAAAAGTATCTGTAATTACCAGCTGTGTCAGCCAACGAGTGGCTAATCACCTTTAGTCAAAACAATTAAATATACAGGGAAGCTGATGCTAACAATATGAGGAGTTGCTTGTTCCTGGCTAGATGGGTTGGACTCAGGGGAGGTTACACGGGGACAGGTGACCTCAAAAAAGTAGTAACACTTATAAGAAGTTTGAGAAAACTGCATTATTGAAACCAGTTTCCTGAGAAGCCACTTAGTTAGTAAGGGAGGAAAGGGACATTAATTGCATTAAGGGGCATTAATTCATTTCAAAAATGAAGTTTGATAAATGGATTGTATTATTTTGTACACGTGAGAAGCTGCTCACAGTTACATAACACCTTCCTTGAAAGTTCATGATGATTTCTGTATGGTCAGTAATGCAGTATTCACTGAGGTACATATACAAGTAGAATGCCATGTTATTCAAATAAGTAGTTGAATGACAGAACTTGTTCAGTATTTCAGATTTTATGTGGCAGTTGAGATAATGATGGAAAAAAGGCCATTTGTTTGGCTTCAGTATCAATCTACCTGCATCTAGCAACATTTTGAATTAGGAATTAATATATAAGTAACATTAGTATAACAAAAACTTTCACCCATGTGTGATGTGCTGGGCCCCATCACAATTCTTGGTCTATACAGTTTTTGCCTTTTCATTTCTCTCAGAGGCACACAGTCATTATTTTCCATTCCTCTCTCCATGGAACACCTCACTGGCATCAGCATCAGCCACCTGTACTGGCACTTTTGCGATTCCACTGTGAGCCCATTCAAGGAGTTTGTCTGTAGTCATTTTTGGAAGGTGATTGGTTGCTTAGACACAAATCTTATTGATTTTAACTCCCATGAAACTAGGCTCAAGCTTATATTTACAGAATGGGCTTTCTGAATGAGAAGTTGAACTGGCTCTCAGAAGTAAAAAGGTTGTTAGAGCTAGAATCATTGGCGAGCTAAAGAGACCATGAAAGGGGACAGAAGCACGACTCTGAGATGCCACATAACATGATGCTTTTGGAAAGCATGAACAATGGAACAACAAGGTCAACTCAGGAGGCGACACAGATGACTTTGGTCAGTAACTTTTTGATCAAAAGCACAGGATAGATGCTGTGCTTCTATGGATGGGAGCTTGCCATGGGGTAACCATTAACTTCAGAGTTTTGATTTTCAATTTAGACCCTTGGGTTTGCAGCATTATCATCTGAGGAACTGCAGATTTCAATCCTCTTTATTTAACACCTATTCTCAGTTATTTCTGTTCAAGTTTTTCTCCAGTCATAATCAGCTATCTTTTTTTTTTTTCCTGTAATGAATGCATTATGTGAGACACAGGAGACCTACACCCTACTGAAGGGGAATATTTTTCATTTTTCACCTCAAAGCCCTTTACAAACTCTCATTAATTTAAATTCCCTCCACACCCCTGCTGAATAACCTAACACAAATGGAATGTCACACTCGAGATCTCTGTGTGTATCACTTAGTCCTCTGAGCGTAGGAGCAAGCCAGATCCCACTGAGCATTAAAATTTCAGTGAAGGATTCCTGACAACCCCATGTGCAGAATCGTCATAGCACATTTATTCTTTAGAGAGAGCTGTCGTCCAGACAGATGCTGCAGAGAAGTGTCAGAAAAAAAAATGTGGCTCTCCCAAAGAAGATACCAGAACCCTGACTCTGGGAGCTTGGGGACTGGAAATATTTTCTTTTGGCATGGTACTTTCCATTCTGAAAAACAAAGTGATGTTTATCTAGTCCCCACTCCCCTGACTTCTAATGAGCCCTCCCTTTCAAGCTCCTTTCCCAAGCAACTTTTGAATTGGCTCCCATTGAAGCTGCTTTCCCTGTCTTGCTCTACCTCCAAGCAAGGGAGAGTAGGAGGGAAACACAGTCTACCATGGTGTAGTAAGATTTCCAGAATACATTAATGGGTGGAGCACCAGCCTGGGACCTTCATGGGGTTTTAGATCTTCATGTTAAGCTAGGCGTTGCCACACGCCTTCACCCGTCCTGAGGATGTGGTGCTTCTGAAGCAGAACCAGATGTGGTGTTTGCTCTACAGCCTAGGAGAAATTGGAATCTGGATCCTACAGCTGCAGTTTGATCAAGGAAGAACAGTTTAGGCTGGGTTTCTGAGGGGATGAGACATGGCAGTAAGTCTGGAATGTAGAGGTGCATGTCTCCCCCACATCTGCTTGATTGCTAGCTTATTTCCAGACCAGAACTCACCCCACAACTTGTGCACCTTTATCTTCTGGAGACAGCCATTATTCAGTAATCCTTCTGCGAGCAACATACAAAGGCTCTGCAGTCTTCAAGTGCTCTATAGGCCACAGTTTTGGGAAACGGTGTGTAAGATGTTGGTAGATAGGATGGACTGATGGACTTCTGGATCAGACCCAGATAGCATGCCCAGTGAATGATTCAATGGAGACAAACTGTGAAACATGGATTGTTTTGCCCTTGCGAACCTCATGAAGTTCAACAAGGCCAAGTGCAAGGTCTGACGCTTGGGTTGAGGCAATCCCATGCACAGATACAGGCTGGGTGATGAATGGATTGAGAGCAGCCCTGCAGAGAAGGACTTGGGGGTGTTGGTGGATGAAAAACTAGATGTGAGCCAGCACGTGTGCTTGCAGCCCAGAAAGCCAACCGTATCCTGGGCTGCATCAAGAGAAGTGTAGCTAGCAAGATGAGGGAGGTGATTCTCCCTCTCTACTCACCCCTCGTGAGACCTCACCTGCACTACTGCATTCAGCTCTGGGGTCCCCAACACAAGAAGGACATGGGCCTGTTGGAGTGAGTCCAGAGGAGGCCACGAAGATGATCAGGGGGCTGGAACACCTCCCTTATGAGGACAGGCTGAGAGAGTTGGGGTTGTTCAGCCTGGACAAGAGAAGGTACCAGGGAGGCCTTGTAGTGGCCTTCCAGTACTTAAAGGGGGCCTACAGGAAAGATGGGGAGGGACTCTATCAGGCAGTGTAGTGATAGGATGAGGAGTAATAGTTTTAAACCAAAAGATGGTAGATTCAGATTAGATGTAAGGAAGAAATTCTTCACTGTGAGGGTGGTAAAACACTGGAACAGATTGTCCAGAGAAGCTGTGGATGCCGCCTCCCTGGAAGTGTTCAAGGCCAGGTTGGACGGGGCTTTGAGCAACCTGGTCTAGTGGAAGGTGTCCCTGCCCATGGCAGGGGGCTTGGAACTAGATGATCTTGAAGGTCCCTTCCAACCCAAACCATTCTATGATTCTGATTCTTTGAAATGAGCTAAAGGATGATCCTGGGAATGCTAATCAAGGTAAATTTTATGAATAAAAACATTACTGAAATTTTTAATAAATCTGTCATGCAATTTATCCAGGTAGAAAATGTAGCAAATCCTGAATGTTTTACTTGGCTCCAAATAAAGCAGAGTTCAATTAAGTTCACAGGTACTGCTCCCTTATGAATTACACTCACATGCTCTTTATGTGGACATGAGTTTCAACATGTGGAGTTTCTTCCCCATTCCTTCCTGCTCGATGTGGTGATTTGCTCTTTATGTAAATCACTGGCAAGAATAAGGCATTCAGCTCACTAAAATTGTCTATCTTCTTTTATTCAATAATGCCTTTTAGGATTTGGCTTCCTGTCTGTCTTTGCTCAATATCCTCCCTGAAATCTATCTGTTGCCAATATGCTTCCCCTATCTTCACGCTTGGAAAAGTTTCATGATATCTAGGCTGAATGAATATCAAATGATACAGATTTTCTCTGCGTAGAGATCAGGTGCTATAAACTCTGGATTTTCATGGTGCAGAGCTGGAATGCAGACATGTTTTTCTAAATATAACACTTTACTCCAAGAGATTTTGTGTGGAGAGAGAGCCTCTGTCTGTCATAACATGCCCTGCCAGCCAGCTTTGCAGGCAGAACCTGATAGTGTATTTAATCCTACATATCCATGCTTGCAATCCATAAATATTAAACTAGCTTTAAAATGATGATAGAAAGGACTTAAGTTTTGCAAGACAACATTAGAATAACTGTGAAGTTAGTCAGAGATCAAGTATGTTTTTATATGCCTCTTTAAGTAATCATCCCTCCTCTAAATTAAATAAGTGCTTCTTTCATTCAAAACAAAAATTCCTGCAGTAGGGCAACTTCTTGCTGAGACAAGTTTTGAACTGTCCCTGCCTGTTTAGCTAAGGGGAAGGAGGTCCTCTTTTGATTCACTCCTGCCTGCAATCAGCTTCCCATGATGATTCCTGTCTACTCTAATACTGACGATGCACAAACACAATGAGTCACTCCATCAGCTCTGGAAGCTGCTCACCAGCCCGCTTCATTTTCAGGCACCACACAGCTGATGCAACCTGTAGCAGTATAAAGGCTCTTTGTTCAGAATCCGTACTTTATCTCTGTGGAAACATCTGCCGCACAGATTGGAGATTATGGCACTATAAGAAACCCCATTACAATAACAAGAAACCCCAAACCTTAGCAGCCTCTTTGCTTCTGCTGTTGGTTTGTTTCTCCCACCAAGCCTTGCTGCCCAGGACTACCTGGAGATCCAGTAGCATCTCAGGCAGCTGTGACTGAGACACAATGGCAGAAGGCTCACATCACTGCAAATTTAAATTTCGGTATGCTTCTTTAATGTCGTAAAACAACTTCTTGGTTGCTTATATTTTACATTACCAACCATAATTCCTTACGGACGGCGGGGCAGCCACTCCACCACAAAACTCCTCAGGATCCCTGACAGACACCTGGTTCGTTCTCCCGCTTCCTCGCCACTCCCGCTGCCAAACCTCTCCTAGACCCATCTCACGGCACAGCCATGAAAAAAACCCGGCATTTGTCCCTGCTTTAGCAAAGGGGTCAAACTTCTGCCGGGGCAGTTCCGTGGTTTATCGGGATCAGCGTACGAGCCCTTCCTTCGGGGCATTTCCCTCACGCAGGCGGGCAAACGGGCAGCTCCGCGGGATTTTCTCTCAGGCGCGGCGCGGGCAGCCTCGTGAAGGCCCCGCAGTTAAGTGCCGCCGCGGCACCGCCTCTCTCTTTTCGTCCCGAGCCGCCATTTTGTGGGCACACACGGGGAGGTGCGCCGAGCCCCGCTCGCCGACCTCAGGTGCCTCCGCGGCTCCGGGTGGCGGCGAGAAGGCGGGTCGCGCTGGCGGCAGCGGCAGGTGGCTGCCGGCTCTGCCTGGGGGGCGGTACGGCCTTGCTGGGGCGGGGGGCTGAGGGCGTGAGGAGGCCGCGGCCTGCAGGTCGCGGGGCGCCGGGCCGGGCCGGCTTGGGCTGGGCGGGCCGGGGGGCTGCTTGAGGGATGGAGGGAAGCAGGGAGAAAGGAAGGGGACCGCCGAGCCCAGCGTCGGGTGCAGGTGCGGCGGAGTGGGACTCCGCCGAGACGGCGGCACGTGGTGGCGGGCCCGGTCAGCCCCGCGGCCGACGGCGGAAGGTCAGGGGCTTGGGAGCGGCCCTGTGCAGGCCGAGTGGCTGGGGCAGCTCCTCGGGATAGGCCCGGCAGTGGGGACCGTAGGGTGCGGCGGGACTCAGGCTTCGCTAACGTGCCTGGTGGCTGACATCCCCGTCGGTCTGCGGGCTGTGTGCGCCTTGTGTCAGATGTAATAGCGGCTGATAAATGTGGTAGTGATCATGCTTTTTGGGTGCCTTGTGAAGAGGGTGAGGGAATTGGGCTTGCTCGGCCTGGAGCGAAGGTGTCTTTGGGGGGCACTGAACAGCACCATGATCAAGAAGACGGATCCTGGTGCTTGACAGGGGCACGTGGCAGGAGCACGAGACAACTGGCTTAAGTAAAAATGAGAAGCTTAGATTGGATATAAGGGAAAAGTTTTTCATCATGAGAGCAGACAGGCTGCCTGAGGAGGCTGTGCAGTAGTCTCCATCCTTGAAGGGTTTCAAGACCTGACTGGACAAAGCCCTGACCAACCTGGTCTGAGGTCACAGTAGACCTTGGGTTAAACAGGAGGTCGAGCTAGGTGACTTGCTAGCATCCATTCTAACCTGAGTTACCCTGTGGTCCTATAAATACTGTTTTCTATGAATGCCTAAATTAATAACATTGCTTGAATTGACCCAGCAATTTGGAAGTGGTGTCATAAAGACTTGATTTTTCTGAAATGTCTGGAATGCCATATTTTTAGTGAAGGAACTAGTAGTTCTGAATAATTTGCATTCATTTTTGCAGTAATCAGCCAAAATGACGAACACAAAGGGAAAGAGGAGAGGGACACGTTATATGTTCTCAAGGCCGTTTCGCAAGCATGGTGAGTATATTACTGACTGCTGGATGTCAACAGTCCCTAAGTAGCATTTGTAGAACATGATTTGTGTCACAGGATTTCCGACAACTTGGGTGAAAAGCAGTAGAATGATACACAAGTACGCTCTCAGCTCTTACAGCTTATGCATTAGTATTCAGATTGTTTGACAGTAGTAACAATGCTAATTCTGTCAGTGCTTGAAAATTAATTCGAAGGTGAAGAAAATATTTCAACAGTTACACTTAAAATGTAGTTTCTTACCTCTTAGCAATGAGTGGTGATAACAGCTGTGTTCACAGTGAAGCAGTAAATAGTAAATGCCTTTTCAGCTTCTGCATTAGGAACAAGATTAAAGCTGTAATTTTTCCTGAGTTAGTTGGACTTTTTTTTAATTGGGAGCATGTGTAGAGGTAATTACTGCTTAAAAAAGATGGTTTGATTTCTCAGTTTTGTGGTTTTGAAATTGAATTTAAATTTGAGGCATTTAAGAAAACTGTCAAATGCATGACCTGTGTCCCCCACCCCATTCTGTGTGTGAAATTGTGGGCTTCGTAAGTATCCAAATTTGTATCTCTTAACAGGAGTTGTCCCTCTGGCTACCTATATGCGCATCTACAAGAAGGGTGATATAGTTGATATCAAGGTACTTTCTACAATGCTACATAATTTAAAGCTAAAGCAGTGTAATCCTTTTCAGTTTCCAGTTTCTTGAGGTAGTTTTTGGGTTTTTTTGTTACTCCGGTTGTGTGTCAACACAAGTACTTGCTGCTCACTTTTGAAGGAATACTGGAATGATAGTGCTGTTGAAGCATTGTCATGTGCTGGTTTATGTAGGGTTTTTAAATATATATAAAAATAATATATTTTTCTGTGCTTTGTTACTGTGTTCAGATGAAAAAAGTGAGTGAAAGATGCCCTATGTAGTACTCCAGTTGCTGTATGGTGCCTACTAGCACTACTTTCACAGGAACCCCAGCTGTCATTTTAGTGAATGTTCTGTTTTGCGTGACTTGCACCTGCTGTTCAGAAGAGCCATAGTTTATGGTGGTGTAGCTAATAGTTACGTCTCTGTATCATTGTAGGACTATACTTAAAATAAGTATGTACGAAGTGGTGATTGTGAAGCCACATTAAAACTAGAAACTAAGAAATAAATGTAAGGATACATCATATATATTAATACAGGGAAAAAAGTGAAGCGGGGTTTCCCATCACTTGGTATTTTCTAGAACTTGTCCTTTAAAATCAACTGTACTTTTAAAATTAAGTTGTAGTAAACCTGAAAGCCTTTCACCAAGGATTCCTACTTTCGTTGAATCCTTTAGTTTCATTTGAAATGCAGAGTTTTCCTAACAATCACATGGAAGATGGTGTGTAATTTGCTTGTTTGTTGTTTGACTCTTGGAGAATTGCACCGTTCAGAATTAACACTTCCGGACACACTGGAGCTTGATGATGAATGTCTCATGTGATTGCTT
Organism: Strix uralensis; assembly: GCF_047716275.1. Classification (NCBI taxonomy): domain Eukaryota; kingdom Metazoa; phylum Chordata; class Aves; order Strigiformes; family Strigidae; genus Strix; species Strix uralensis. The sequence continues at coordinate 115,205,188 of NC_133973.1, read as the reverse complement.
GCTGAAAGCAAAGTGATCAATCATTTCACCGACACTGAAAGCAACCAGAAATGTCATAGCAAAATTTGGTAGTCTTCAGATAGAAAAGGCATGGTTATAAATTCTAATGTACAAATAAAATAGGGGTATTTTAAAATCAATCTCCAGTAATTTAAAATGTGTACTTTAAATAGCTTCTGAAAGAAAAGTCCTTGATGTTGCTTCTTTGTTTTTTTCCAGTTAAAGTTTACACTTTATTCTTGTTTTACCTCTTAACAGGGTATGGGTACTGTTCAAAAAGGTATGCCCCACAAGTGTTACCATGGCAAGACTGGAAGGGTGTATAATGTTACTCAGCACGCTGTGGGCATTATTGTTAACAAGCAGGTTAAGTAAGTAATGAAATTGCATGTATTGAAACTTCGTATTTGGAAAAGTTGATCTGTAGTTACACCCTCCTTTCACTTTGCCAGTTAGACAGTTATTGTCTTGATTGGTCATTCAAGGTGGGTAAAGTGTATATCCTTTTTATAACCCAAGCAAATGATGCTCATTTGTCTTGGATCCTGTCAGAGGAAACAGTTATTTTTCTGAGCAGCACTTAATGACGTTACCTAATGGAGATTTTCAGCCAACTTTCACATTGGCACTGAAGCCCTTTTTAAATATTGATCTGTAGCTGTATTCAGCTGGATTTTGTACGGTCAGAAAAGGGCAACTTGGTTTTTTTTTTTCCCAGGAACTGGATTGGAGTACAGTGGTAGTACAATTCTTTGCTTGTATGCTACAAGGTTAAAATTATATATTCTCCACAATCTTGATCTGAAATTGTCAGCGCATTGTTATATATTAATAAGCTTTCAGTTATATAAGTTATGTCTGATTTGCATCTGCAGCAGTGTATCTTGAGTGGTTGGCCTTTAAAGAAAAATTATCTGTAATTGAGCTTATGATGTTACTTATGTAAGGGCTGTAAAACTAGCTTTGAAGTAGCCTTTTTTCAAGTGCAGTAGAGTAAAAACTGATTTCCTTTCTTAGGGGCAAGATTCTTGCCAAGAGAATTAATGTGCGTATTGAGCATATTAAACATTCCAAGAGCAGAGACAGCTTTCTGCAGCGTGTGAAGGAGAATGAAAAGAAGAAAAAGGAAGCAAAAGAGAAAGGCATTTGGGTTCAACTGAAACGTCAGGTAATATTTTTATTGTAGTTGACACATTGTCGAGTCAGTTTACCAAAGAAAAAGCTAGAACCAAGCCAGTTGAGTAAAATGTTTTCTTCCAGAACTCCAGTGTTATGCTGTAAACTGAGCTCTTTCTGTCTGTCTTTGAAAAACAAAACAAACAAACAAAAAAAAACCCACCACACTTGAATGAAGCTGCCTACAGTATTCTGAAAAATCCAGGTCTCGGGCAGATTGTGTTTGAGGTGTCTTTGCAGTCTTATTGCAGGAGGTGACTTTTTTTTCAGAGTAGAGTGGCTGCATCAGTGTGTCTGCGTCTGTGCTGTTTGACGTGCTTGGTGCTGAACAGAACTGCACTGCTCCTGGGTGGAAACTGTAGCCTTGGCCATGAGCAAAGGGATGGATGCTCCCTGTTGTGTTGCTGATCTGCAGCAGAAGCTCTCACTGATTTCTGGGATCAGTGTTGTCTTTGGTTTGGTTGCATTTAGCTACAACAGTTTCTGTTGTAACCCTGTAAGAAAAGAATGAATAACTAGACTTTAGAGAGGAGATAATGGCTGTTGCTTCTGGAACCGCAGGGTACATCACCTCATGTTAATTTGCATTAGTAAATTGCAGAGGGTAAAGTGTAGTTTTTTTCATTCAGCAATGAAAGTCAAGCACACTTTCTAGCAGATCATTTTCTTACTGCTATTTGAATCAAAATTTAAAGAGACTAGGAATGGTAAAATTGCTGTTATGTTAACATAATAATGTGTTAAATGGTCATCAAAATTAATTTTCTGTAAGGTTGCCTGTAAGTTTTAGTGCCATGAGTTTTCTTATTTTTTTTTTCCTCTTTACAGCCTGCTCCACCAAGAGAAGCACACTTTGTGAGAACTAATGGCAAGGATCCAGAGCTGCTGGAGCCAATTCCCTATGAATTCATGGCATAATGCACATTTAAAAAAATAAATTAATGATCTGGTTTTGGACAAGTGTATGTGATTGTGATTGATTCCTTTAGTTTTTTGGAACAGATGCTTTAGAAACCTTTTTGTTTATTGAAGTTTGCTTATTTAACTTGCGTTACATGGTGCTTGGTCATTTAAATCATCTGCAGCTTTCACTGATCAGTTTAGCCGTTTATTTAGACCAAAAATCCTGGGAACACTGAAATTTGCTAATGCTTAGTGATGATCATGAGGTAATATGAGAGGACATGGAATATTTCAGCAGCAAACTAAGAGCAGAAGAATTGTACAGTGTCACTTGAAGGTTTAAATTTTTTGTGGGAAAAGAGGTAACAGGCTTTAGATTTCATTGATATAAGCTTCTGATTGAGGAGCCTCAGTTTAATACCAAAGAATTGTGAAAACAGTTTTTGAGAGCAACCTCTTGAGAAATGCCCATGGGCAGATTTTGGTGTTTCAGCATTGTAACCTGTTAAAGAAGGATTCTTAGAACATCCCCAAGCCAGTAAGCATTCTTCTGAAATAGTAGTTTGGAAACAAGGCTTTAATTCCAAAACTTGCTAGCCTTTGTAGTTTGATTTTTATCATTTAAATTGGCTGGCATAGCTGAACACTTGAATTTTGTATGTTTGTTGCATATCTGTTGAATCTAAACATCCACCTGGATGTTCTAATGCATTCCTCATCCCATTGACTTACCAATACTTCACAAAAACCCAATGCTACTTGCCTAGGGTTTCTTAAATGGAAGAACATCTTCAGTCAACTATTTATTAACCAATGCTATTTTTGTGAGCTTTGTTTGAAACAGTGAAGCTTGCTAAAGAAACTTCTGAAGGTAACCTGCTTGGTTAGCTTTGAACATGCATAAACCCGACCTTAACTGTGTGGCAGATATGGTTATATAATATTTTACCTTTCTAAGTGTGATGTAAGGCATTGCTTAGCTACCTCAAGTAAGTGCCATAAAACTGATGTCTACGTGTAGAGAGAGTAAAACACTAGAGGAGCTTGTGACCTCAAGCAATTTGTTGGTATTGACTGTTGAAAATGATTGAATAGTCAATTACAGGACAGGCAGTAGGTTTGGGAGTCTGAAACCGAGAGGGGAGGAGGTTTGCTTTTTCCGTTTATTCCGAAGCGCCTTAAGCAGAAGAGTTAAACTGTGTACTGATTGTTTATAAATTTAAGAGATTAATTCCTGTTTGTATTTACCTAACATTCAATTGTGGGTGTTCCCATTCTCATGGAATGTAGTTTTTGGATGTTGAAGTCATTGTCTGGCTTAGCCTGGTATTTTAGGGTGACAGGCTGTAGGCACTGGCGGTTCAAAGTCCAGCGAGCAGATCCTGTGTTTGAAGTTTCTCCACACTCCCATTTCAGAAGATGGAGTGGGCTCTGTAGTTGGAATGGCTCTGGAAATGCCTTGAAGATGGAGCAAAGCTTAGGCATTAACAGACTGATACATGACACTAGTACTTGACACTGTGTGTACTGGACATGGAGTGCACCACCATCTGAAGCAAGGCTGATGAATCTTAAACTTTCTCTGTTGCAGCTTATACCCTTAGCTTTTATAATGAAGTGGGGTTTTCTTGGAGCAGCTAGATCTGTATACTGAGCCTTAGACCTTTAGTAGCTGCTTTGGCTTGTGGATTTTCACAGCAATTTAAAATGGGTATTTGACTCACTAGATAAGCATCGTTTTCCGTTAGGCTTTGCGTCTGAAGGAATTAAGTGGGAGGCTTTATTTGGTACGATCTTTGGTGGTATTTTAAATTCTCTTCTCGTGCATGTTTGTGTAAGTTACTTTGGTTCTGTGTTTGGTTTGTACTTCTCTGTCAAGATTGCAGTGGATTAGCTGTAGCATCATGATGAAATGGTTAACAGTAACTGTAAGTGGTAGTTCTAAACTTTTGAATTTATTTTCAACAATTTGGAATACTAAGACTAGACAGCATGCAGTGGTCTCATCTAAGAGCTGTGCTTCTAGAGACATTGTATTGCAGCAGTTTTCAATTTATTTACTCTCAGTGTTTTTAAGGTCGCTATACCGACAGTAGATGCTCATAAGTGCATATTTGGAAGTTGTGGGGGGGCTGGGAGGACAGGGAGGGAATGCTTTCCTTGGTCAGGATTCCCAGAAATGGCTGAAAATTGAACTGGGTTTGTACAGGAAGAGAACAGCCTTTTTTGGGGTTTTTTTTAATGTTTGAAAACAGGACAAGTTAACTAAGGTTTAGCCTGTCTTGGGTTTATAGACATTATATGTTAGTTGCTCTCGGTGCAGCAGTGGTTTTCCTGGGAATCTCAGGTTTGCAGAACCACAGTCCAGATATTTACAGATCTCTGTATCTGCGGTTGAAGTTTGCTTCCCAAGTGTTCAGCTGTCCTGTTTTTGCACAGTCCTGACAAGAGGGAGGTCTGTGAACTGAGAGAAGGTGTTGAAGAACTACCTGTCAGGACATCTTCAGTCATGGAACTAGTGTCTAAATTAGATGCATCCTTCTTGATAGCAAGCAAATAGTTCTAGGTGTATGCAGAACTTGCAGATCTGTGAGGGAAGGGGGGTTTTGGCAGTTGAGCTTCTCCCCCCTCTGGGCGGAGGAAGCATGTTTCCTGACAGTGTTTGGAGTTGCAAGTTTCCCCTTCCACTCGCTCTGGAAGGGGTTTTACACACAAGCCACAAGCTGTAACCAGTTCTTTGCGTCGTATTCTGTGGCTGTGCCTAGCAAGCAGAACCTTGCAGCGAGCGTGCCAGCCACAGACTCGGTGTTTCCACACAGTGACAGTTGAATTTTGTTTCGTTCCATGATACTTTGAATTGTGGAGAACTCTTGTGAAATCTGCAAAGCTATAGGTTTCCCATATAACTGGACACACCTTGAGCTAGCAAAATCCAGGAATCTCTAGTTTAAAAGCCAGTTTTGCAGAAGTTCAGTATTAATACGTTAGCTGTCTTCCAGTCCCCTTTAGCACAGAGACTTCATTATTCCAGAGCTGGTGGACAGGCTGTCCCTGTACAACATGTGGAGAGTGAAGTGCTTATGGATTAGCACAAGCCGTTATGTTTCAGTGTAGTGCTTAGTCTCTGTTCCATGGAGCCTAATTAGGAGGTAGGGGCTGAGCTGTCTCCTCCATTCCAGGTTTTACTGCCTCAAACCATTGCAGCTGGTTCCTTGCCAAAGGCCCTGCCAAAATCTCCAGTCGTCTCTTGGAGAAGCAGCTAGAAAGCTGCCTTCTGAACCATCAGCTTTGTTAGTTTTAGCATATTAGTGACACTGAGGCCTGAGACTTCCTGAGGGCCATGTAGGCAGTGTAGGTGCTAATACTGTGTGTGGCCAGGAAGGTCAGTGAAAGGATGGGAGGAGGAATTGTGCCTGTGCAAAGGGGCTGCAGGCTGTGGAGCCCAGGGAGGAGCAGGTGAAGTGTGCGAGCCTGCGGGGGGCCAGGGGTGTGCAGACACTCCAGCCCCATTCCTGAGGGGAGGCAGGAGGCAGCTGCCATGAGGATGTACAAACAACTCATGCTTTTTAATCTTCCCATTGTTATGTATCAGATGGGGGAAACAGTCCCGGTGTTCACTCCCTCGTGAACCCCTTCTCAGTGCAGTCCTGGACTTGGCATGTTTGTCGCCCTCATGGTCAAAAGAACGGCTGGCATCCCAGACGCAGATGCTGTGCTGGCGTGTCCTGACTGGCCCAGAGTATGCCAAGAGCATACACCTGCCAGAGACTGTGATCCTCCCTGTTCAGCACAGGCGGACAGGCTCCCTCCATACTTGCAAAGTGCAGTGGATTCTGTAATTCAGGGTGTGCGGCGAAAAGACATGGTTAAACTGGGCTCATCATTGCCTGGGTAGTACCTTGTGACTAAGGGGTGTGGGTAGTATCTCCCATAGTGCAGGAGGCACCCTATGGCTGCAAACGGTCTCCTTGCATGGGAAGAAGGTACCAGCAACCACTATGATTCCGAGGGTGGTGGTAAGGAAGACACAGATTATGAGCATTTCAGATCCGTGTATCTGCCTTAGTGGATGTACTACCAAGGTCTGTATAGGAAGGAAATTGTAGCTGCTGGGATTTACATAGTCACAACAGTCCTGGCTCAAGTGTTGAGTAGGGATGTGGGTTCCATCAGCAGCACCCTTACAGGTCAAGAACCCAGAAAATACAACGCTCTGGTTGAAGTTGCTGATTCCACTTTTCATTATTTGGAGGAAGAGGCTTCAGGGCATAGCCCCCGGGCCCTGACTCACCTTTTTGTCTATGCGCACTCCAAACTGTTTCGCCATTGACCAGCGGGAATGGGGGAGTGTAAGGAACAGTTGCAGTCTTGAACATGGGCTTCTGCTCCTGAAAGTTCATAGTGGAGTGGTGAAGCCATGCCAGTTCACAGCAAAGGTTGCCACCAGTGCTTCTCCACATGGAAAAGCTTTGTGCCTGCTGCTTCTTATCTCACATGGTCCTGCCAATCTTAAGCCCAGAACTTCTTGCTGAGTCTACAACATCAGCAAAGACTCCCAGGAAAACATTGTGCATGTTGTTTCTTAGAGAAGAGAGGAGCTCCAGAGGCTCTCAGGATGTCCTCCCTGCCACAGCTGCAGGAGTAAGCTACCTACTCCCCCAAATACCTGCTGTTGAATGTTACCAGAGCTTGGAACAGGGAGAAGGGTCAGGCAGCACTATGGTGTCCTTGGGACTCCATGTGAGCACCTGAGTGCTGTTGCTGTGGGGAAGGGGTTAGTGATGGTGGTATGGGTCATCTGCATGGGGTGGGTGAAAGTACAGCCTGGCACTTCCAAGTAGGGCCTCCAGCCGAGAAAGGAAAGGCTCCTTCTAATAGTTTGGAGGCCCGTACATCCCAGGATAGGGATGCCTGATCTAAGCCCCCACATGTGAGGAATCTGAGCCCCAACTGCTTCAACCTACTGAACTGCTCCTGTTGCACCAGAGTAGCTGTTGATGGAGAAACAGCTCATCACTCCCTGGAAACTAATTCCTTCGCAGGGTTTCATACCTGTGTTTGTGCACTGTCATCTCTCTCTTAACCATCACCTTCTGCCCTTTGGGGGTGCTCTCAGCAGCAGGTGAGGCAGCATGAGCTCTACAGTTGCCCAGAAATGGGGAGCCCTTCAAGTTTTGGGAATGTTGGTTGTTTGATGCTACTGCTTTCACAGCTCAGCACCTGATAATCATCTGCCTGGAATGGAATACTCATTTCAGTAGTGTTCTTCCAAGGGCATCTGAATGTACTCTGATAGCTCTTTTGTAAAGAAATGTGTAAAAATAGCCTGTGTTGGCACTGTGAGCAAGGCCAAAGACAAGTGGTCTCATGACAATGGAAGCAGATGACAATACCATGAACCTCTGGAAACCAAAAGCTCTTAGTGATACAAGAGAAATCTTGTTTATGAGGAAAAAAAAAAAAAAAAAGGCTCACTGGCATGAGGGGAAGCGAAGTAGAAATTTTAGAAGCAATCAGTTTTTGAGGTTAAAAGTGGCCTTGATATTACCGTAGGGGTTATTAGGCACTAGAGTAACACAAATCAACAGCACTTCTTCCACTGTGCTTTTCTGCAGGCACTCCTTTAATTGGTGTTAATTAGCATGGTCTTAACTACTATGAAGTGTGTGTAACCCTTCAGCAAAGAGCAGCGTAGAATCATCATCAGGTAGAATATTTCTGGGGCACCAGGGGAGAATCTTGAAACAGGGCAGAACATGCTCTGGGTGGGTGGCCAGTCCTTTGGCTACTGTGGGGTGCAGAGCCTGAGCTGTACCTCTGCTGCCAGCACAAACTCTGCACCCGTGGGAAGCAGGGAGCAGTTCTTCCCCATCCTTGTCCCCACACTGATGAGGGTTCACTTTCCTCAGGAACACCTCACCTCTGGTAGAGCAGAGCTGGCAGTGTTACTCTGCTGCCCTTGTTTTGAGTTTTCATGTCGCTGGTGGGACTGGGGCTGAGGATGTCCAAAGAAGCGCATAGCAGGTTGGGTACCTGGGCTCTTGCGTGGGTGAAAAAGTAAGAGGGAGGACGAGAGGAAAGCGAGGAAAAACATGACTTGTCATTGCATGTGTTATCTGAGAGGTGCATTGAAGGGGAAGAGGACTGAGTGCAGCACCAGTCAGTGCACAGCCCTGCTTGCCACCGAGGTTCAGCCCTGCTGCCTGTGTGTGGGTGTCCAGGGCCACCCGGGCTGCCCTTGGGCATCAGCCCTGCAGCTGGGGCCAGCAGGTCCTGTGGTGGCTCCGTCCCCCCACGGTGCTGGGCTCTGAGACCACGGACCCATCCCCCTCCTTTCAAGTATCAACCCACTGGCCTCCTCCATGTTGTTTCCTGCTGGCTTGTGTTATCTCCCTGATAAAAATAAAGCAGCCCCTGAATGGGTTATTTATCTTCTAAACGCTTACATGCTTGTAACGCAGCGTGCTGCGGAAGCAGTTTTGTGGGAGCCAGGGCAACGGTTTGCAGAGACTGAAGCATCCACACAACCGTTTGCAGGTTTGAGGCTCATTTAACATCAGCCTGTGGTGGAACACCTTCCTTCTCTGAAACTTTCTTCCACTTGAAAAGCCCAAAAGGCCTAACCCAGACCTCAAAGCTCCGTTGGAGCACTTTGGTTTCAGGGTTGGCTGTTGCTTGATCCACAAGCTGCACTTCAACGCTGACAGTGGAGGGATGTGTCCAGGTGTGGGAAACAAAATAGTCGGAGGTAAAAGAGTAAATAATTTCCTTTCTTTCACGACTCAAGTCCCTTGCTGCAGGGAGGGTGTGTGAAGCAGGGGCCTGTTGCAGTGGTGCGGGGTGTGGATGCGCACCCTCCCAGACACAGCGGGACTTGCGCTGCCCTCCCCCTGCTTCGGGCGCGGGTGATGCGCGGCAGGTGCTGCCCTGCCCTGGCCGCCCCCAGCCCTGGCTCGCAGCTCGCACGGCCCTGCCCGGGCGGTGCCGCCACCCCCCCCCCTCCGCTGCCTGCGCCCACGAGGGGCCACCCCACGGCCTGGCAACGGGGAGGAAGGGCGGGGGTACAGCCGGGGTGGGCGGAGGGGAGGGAGCTGTTGGGGGGGCCGCTGGGCGGGGCTGACGGGGGAGGTGGCGGGGCTGGGGGCGGTACAGCCCGGGGGGCGGCCCCGCGCGCCGCGCTGCCGGCGGAGCCTTTAAAAGCCGCCGCCGGCCGCCCGCGCCGGGCGGTACCGGGTGTGCGGAGCCGAGCGGAGCCGAGCCGAGCGGAGCTGAGCCGTCCGGGCCGCCCCTCCCATGCGCCTGCCGAGCATGTCCCAGCCCTTCCTGCTGGCGCCCATCGCCGAGTGCGCCCCGGGACCGCCCGGCGCCCAGGTCCGCCTGGCGGTGATGGGCGCCCGCGGCGTCGGCAAGAGCGGTGAGTGCGGGGGGCGCGGGGCTGCCCGGCCCCCCTTCCCCTGTCCGTCCCCCCTTCCGTCCCCTGTCCGTCCGTCCGTGGCGCCTAACGCGGCCACTCTCTGTTTCAGCCATGGTCGTGCGGTTCTTGACGAAGCGGTTCATCGGGGACTACGAGCCCAACACAGGTGAGGCAGCGGGCGGCGGGGCGCGGCGGGGACCCCCGCGGCCGCGGCTTGTGCCTGACGGTTCTCTGCTCCCCAGGCAACCTCTACTCCAGGCTGGTCCGTCTGGACGGGGACCACGTTGCCGTGCAGATCCAAGACACGCCGGGGTGCATCCAGGTACGGAGACGCTTCGGATCGATCGGTTCCTCTCTGCCAGCTAAAGGCTCAGCTTTTGAGTCCTGGTTTCCTACAAGGCCAGACTTAGTCTCCTGAGACAGAGCTCAGGCTTCTCTTTGGACTTGTTTAACGGTGCTGTCTCTGATTCAGGCTTTATACTCTCACAACCCGGTGCCAGATTTGTGTCTCTGTCGTACCGCAGGTGCAGGAAGACTGCGTGCAGGTGCTCGACTCCCTGTCCAGGTGTGTGAAGTGGGCAGAGGGCTTCCTCCTGGTCTACTCCATCACAGACTACAGCAGCTACCAGTCAGTCCAGCCTCTCTACCAGCACATCCGCAAGGTCCACCCAGATTCCAGGACTCCCATCATTATCGTGGGGAACAAAGCAGACCTCCTCCACGCCAGGCAAGTACAGGCAAAAGAGGGACTACAGCTGGCAAATGAACTGGGCAGCCTATTCTTGGAAATCTCCACAAGTGATGACTCCCAAGGCGTCTGTGATGTTTTCCAGTATCTTTGCAAGGAGGTCAGCAAACTACAGCATGTGGGCAGCACGGACAGGAGGCGGTCGTCCATCATCCCTCGTCCCAAATCTCCCAACATGCAAGATCTAAAGAGACGTTTCAAACAGGCTTTATCTTCCAAAGTCAAATAAACCCCCCTGATGAGATCTTGTGTGACTCAACAGACTTTATTTTTGTAAACTAGTTAATAAAAATCTTTATTTTTGTACTAATGTCAGCAGTATGGAAGTAAGTATGTTGAAGCTTGCAGTTTTGTTGCCATTCTTTCTTGTTTGACTGGTTGGGTTATTTTTACAAAAAAAAAAAATAAAAGCTGCATAGCAACTAAATAGAGGTAGTTGGAGAAAGGAAATTTTTCCAGGAGGTTTTGATTCCATTTCTGGTTTTGGGCTGGGATTTGCTGTTTTAAACTGCTCAAATGACTTTTTTTGGGCCTCAGTTTCCTGTTTGTAAAATGGGAGTGATGATGGTGTAACACTCACCTGCCTTTATGAAATGCTTGGAAAGACTTTGATGGAAAGCTTTACATGGAGAGGAAAAAAAAAAAGGCTTTATTAAACATGAAAATATAAAACTGTCTGTAAGCATTCTGATTATAATAGGATCTCTGTTCTCTCTCAGTGACTGCTGTTTTTCTTGCACCTATAATCACCTGAATGATGATAAGCTGTTGGGAATGAGTTCGAATTTCTGACGTGCTTTAGAGATCTATCCCACAGAATTAATCTTTTGAGCCCCAAGCATTTAACAGGAGGGTTGAGTTTCTCGTAGAGATTACTGTGGGACAAAGTGCTGAGCAATCCTCAGCAGAGGAGTGTGTGGGATGGCTGCTGCTTTCTCTGGAGATGTGTGATAGGAAGGGCTGATGTGTAGGTTCCCTTAATAGAAAATAGCTATATTTAAAATGGATTACATCTGTATCTTCCCCAGGGCAATTTTGTAGCCATTGGAAACAGGTCAGACCTTTTACTCTTATTTCACATTAGTTCTAAACCATAATAGAGTGTTTTTTATTAACTGCTTGCTGGATGTCTGAGCATGGAACATGGGTTTTGCACTTCAAATATGCCTCTGAAGTATGTGCATGGTATTGGTGAAAAATAAAGCTCTGCTCCATGCTGAGTAGGAAGTGTGGAAATGGAGTAGTCTGTACAGAGGGAAACTGGCTGTCCCCACTCAAGCACAACTCCAGTACGACTTAATCTATGAGATTTAAAAAAAAATTAAGTCCAAAGACTGTTTTCTTCTTCCCTTCTGTTAGGAAAGGCAGGTAGCTGCTGAGTAAGTCCCTGTGCTGCAGGGACACTGCTGTGCCTTATTGGTTTCTGACCCCTGGGACTTGAAGCTTTCTGGGACAGCTCCACTCTTGATCTGCAGATGAAAGTCTTCCTGATAGTGGTAATCCAGGGAAGGGTGACTGAGCAAGTTAAAGATGATGCTCTGTGAGGAAGCATCAGAGGCCTGTGTTAGCACTGGGTAGGGGTGTGGGGTGCCAAGCAGCACTATTCCCCATCTAGGGCCATGTGCACAACATCAGTCCAGACACATTAGCTGTGTATCTCCTCTCTGAAGGCTCTATGCTGCCCTACCAAAGGGAACGGGAGAGTCGAAGGGGGAGGCAGCTCCAGACCTGCAGGAAATGACTGAAACTGGGCCTGCAAACTGGGTCCAAAACTCTTGAGTTAATTCATGGAAGTGCATGGTGACAGCCTGGACAAATCAAAGTACTGTTTAAAACACATTTTAAATATTCCATTGCTGTGAGATTTGCTCTGCCAGGCCCAGGACTCTGAGGGGAGCAGGGGGATGATGTTGACGAGAATGAGCATGTCCCTGACAGACTCAAACTTACCACATGGGCCACATGTTCATGGGGAAATTTGAAGGGGAGTTGAAAAATCACAAGTGGATATTTATGCAGCATTTCACTGTCCTGAAATCAGGGATAACAAATTATTTCCAAGAGAAATTACCACTGATACTGTTTTGGTTGTTATTTAAACTGTAGATTTTGTCTTTGGAAATGATGAAGCTTGATTTTCTACTCATGTATCCAGTAGAGTTCCACTAAGCAAGTTGTTAAAGGTATACAGCTCATACATGGGCACAAAATATGCTAAAAAGGCAGGTAACATGTACTGGACCTGTCTGCATCTCACTGTGGACCTCAAAGGCTGGGTGAAAAAGGGTGTTAGGCACCGACTTCCAGTGCTTCCCACTGCCCCTGGTGAAGCAGGAGCTCAGGGCCCTGCTGTGGTACAGGGGGAGAGTTCGTACAGGAGCTGGTGGACACATGACGGGGAGGGATGGGATGGGCAGGAGCAAGAGGGTAAATACAGTCATTTGCTCTATCTCTGCTATGGGGAGAATCTAAAGAGATGCCCCTCATTATGTAGGCACCCACATTCAGGTGGAAGCACAGACAAACCCTCCTGTCCCCTCCCCACGCTCCCCATGCTGTTGGGCTGGTTCAGCTGCATGTTGGGAGCAGGATGAGGCCCCTCGGGGTTGTAATGGGGAATCTCACTGGCTAAACCATGCCCATGGCAAGGAGGGAAGGCTGCTCTGACCTGCCTCCAGTCTAAGGCAGCAGCTGAGCTGGGGCATTCTGCATAATGCTTTTGGGTACAGGTACATAAATTAGGTATTTAAGCTGTTTGTCAGACTTTGCCCTGGCTGGCACAGATTTACCTTCACCCGTGTGACCCTGAGCTGGCAGACAAAGCACAGGAGAAGCCCACTGGCTTCCAACTCTTTTTGCCCTGGCATTTTCTTCAGTCCTGGGCAAGCAGACAAAGAGGGGCACAGTAGGGAAGGGAGGGAAAAGCATCTCTCAAGTACTAACAGAGGAGCTCCAAAGCCTTGTTTCTCTTGGGCCAAGGCCACTCATGCCCTCCCTACTGAATACTTTCCATCACCAGTCTCTAAGCCCTTCACACAGAGGCCAGGATGGCTTCAGGAGAGTAAGTGGGGCATGGCCCAGCCTTTCTCCTTGATCAGAGGGAAATATGCATCTGCCTCCTTCCTCCCACCACCTCCATTATAAAACAGAATCACAGCAATTTACCCTGACAAGACGGATGAGTGGGTTTTCGGAAGCAGGGACGTGTGCGGCATCACACACTATTATGGCTGCTACTACATCAGCATCTCCCCACTGTTGGGCTATTTTGTCTAGTTATCTCCCAGCACTGAAATCAACCCGTAATGCTTTAAGACTTCATGAATTTTAAAATAGCTGCTGCCGTCAATCTGTTCCATGTGCTTCAGTTCAGGAACTGCAGATCCCTAGACAGAGATAGGGATGTTTTCTTCAAAGAGCTTTACAGATGTCCCCTCACTTTCTGTCCTGCTTGATCAGCCTGGACCCAGGCTGCTTCCTTGCTGCCTCTTGGCAGGGACTTGGCTATCAGCACACATGATGGTCAGTGCCACAGGTCCATGCTGCATTTCTGTGGTTTGTTCAGATGAAAGACTGTGGACAAGATGGACCGTGTTCACACCATGGACAGGAGCTGGGTTCCAGCTTCAGACAGGGAACAAAAGTGGTCGAGGCATGAATGGACAGATGACTAGAAACAAATCTGCATCCCATATCTGGACCTCATATATAAAACAATTTTATTCCTGGAGGACTTCAATAGCTTTTGGTGAAGCTGCTGTTTATTTAGGAAGGTCTGAGTAGGTTCAGAATAAAGTCCTTTAGGGGAAGTTGACCTTTTGCAGCAGTTGTTGCACTTGGCACATGACTGCTGGTGACTCACACCAGTAAGACAGTAGGATCTCTTCAGTTGCTCCTAAAGCCAGGACCCAAAGTCAGTTGTCCTTCTAGGAGCAATATCTCCAGGGGTGATGGTGTTGCTGCATCACTGCACCGAGGTACATGCAGTCCTCCAAAGAGCCATCTTCCCGAGGTACTTTCAGAGTGATGTCCCTGGAAAGCTTACTATAAGAGTTAGAGCATGGCTCACAAAACAGCAGCTCAGCTTGGATTTTGGATAATTAGTAACAATTCAGACTTCCAGAAAAGCCCATTGATTCTCACACTTGCTCTTCCACAGCTCTCATCTTTCCACCTATCTAAAAAGAAGGAGATGGCAATGCCTTTTTATTGAAAATTATTTTGAGATAATTGGTTTATGAAGTTTTCTTACTACATTCATTGCTTGGTGCTCTTGACTGAAATAAGTATAAATACATGTTGTGACTTGTTATGCCAGCGTATAATTGTGGAGCATAGCCAGTTATATACCATCTTCCCACACTACCAAAAGGAAAATTAGGATATAGAAATTGAGCATCCATTTCACTGGCCTATGTTACTTGATTTACAACTGAAAAGCTATGTAATAAAGTTTGCATAATGATTATAGACCTCCATAGATGTCACAGCTGCTGTTTTTAAAAATGCACGTAGTTGGTTGCTATTCATATTTTCCTTTCCTGACTGAAAATAACCATCTGTAGGAGAAATCCTCACCCAGAGGCCCTCATGGTGTGAGCTGCTGTGTAAAGGCGGATGCTTTAGCCCCAGAGCCTCATCCTTTGGGCTTTGCTGGGTTAAGTGCTTGGGCAAAGGCATCAGCCCATGTGCCCAGTCTTGCAGGGTCACGGTTCAGCAAGCTGTATTTTGCTCTTTTTCTGTGCACAATATTGCCATTAGAATGTATCTGTGCAGGAAATTGCGCAAGGTTATTTGTCAACCTGCAATACTGGGAAGTGGTAATTAATTCTTAAAGCTGGAATATTTCTCTTCTAAGGTATTTGGCTCTTTCCTCTTTACTAAAAACATCCTCTTCTCAGGTTTCAAATGGTCCTTGTAAACATTTCATAGTAATTTTCCCCTTTGGGATAGTAAGCCAATATCAGGAAATACTGTTTCTGGGAGCAGCTCTGAGAAGAGGGGACTAAACTCTCCCCCAGCTGGGGCAGTGAGGTGAATTACAAACTCCGGTCCCCTCATGCAAACAAATGCCAGAGCAGGCAAAGCGATGTGCCTGTTGTCTGGGGCTCACAGCCCTGAACCGTTCCAGGAGCCTTTAAGAACACAGTTTGACCTGAACCACACTCGGCAAGCAGACTTCCCACTGATACTGTTTCTTTTGATATTGAGAAGTCTGAAGGTCTCTTTAACCCTAGGAAATATAACTGGCAGAAGCCTGAGGAGTGCAGAGATCGTGGAGAAACCACAGTGCAGCAGCATGGTATTGGCAGCCCCTTAGGATCTGAAACAGCTAAGGAGGTGTTGCCTACCTGTTATGCAACAGCAGGCAATAAATATGGATAGAATTAGGCTGATTTGGGTGAAAATAAATGGGTTGCATTCAGCTGCTGGGAAGTCCTGGCTGTCACCCACCATGCCCAGTGCCAGTGATGGGGGCAGCTGCCCCCCCAGCCCCCAGGAGCTAGCCATGGGTCCTGCCCAGCAGATAGGGGGGACTCCCTTCACCTGAACTGAGACATCTCAGCAACTTCTGAGCAAAGTGTTCTCTACAGCCCACGAACATCTGTCCATTTTGCTCCTCCACTGGGAAGAACCACTCTGCGTTAAGTCTCCATCTTGGGCAGCTTTCCCCCTGGTCTGTGCATTCCAGCAATGAGGAGACAGGTCCATGGTCCGTACTTATAGTATATCCTCATTATTCACCATCTTCAAGCAGCCACATTTCCTCTATTCACCTCTGAACTGAGTTGGGAAAAAGGTGGCCCAGGCTTTAGACATGAAGTAACCATGAGCACATGCAGGAGGGACATTTGAAGATTTTATATCAGAACTATGATTTTTTTTACCCTTTCTCTCACCTCTTCGTGTCTCAGAGAGTATATAGAGGCTAAACCAGAGAGCTTTGTTTGGGTTTACTGCATGCTTCAAGGTGTCCAGTATCCCATTCAAGTGGCAATGTCCCTGCAGATTAAAAGTGCTTAAAACACAACATTGGTCAAGAGGGAATTTTTCCATCTGTCCAAGTGCTGCTCACATATGTCCTATTAAAAGATCTCTTAATGTACTGTTGTGTGGCTGTTGCACAACAAGGCTTTGGCTGTTATTTAGAATGTGCAGATGAGCTACAGCACCTGCTCTGTGCTAGGGGCTCCCCATCCCTTGGCCACCCAACAGGGGGAAAGATGCTGTAACATTTTAAGGAGGACCTCAAGTAAGCACTGGCGCATCTGGAGTGAGCACAAGCAGGTGTAATTCTGCAGGTGGGTCTGATTCCATTTTCCTTTAAACAGATACCAGCAAGTGATTTGCTATTAAAAAAGTATATAAAATGTAAAATCTGGAGGTTTATATAGTTTTCTGGCACATAACAAATGGATGCAGAGGGAGCGTGACTTCTGGAGTCCCTTTAGTATTTAAATAGAAAGATACAAACGCAAGAGGTAGTCTGAGTCTCACGTGCCTATCTCATGCCAATGCTCATGGCGTAGAAGGGCCTATTAGAATTAAGGGTTATTGATAGGTGTCAGAGGTCTGTGCTAATTCAGACTCATACCTTGAAGATAAAATATGCACCTGATTGTTGAGATGACTGCTAATTTTAGCTCTGGTTTTGAATAATGGAATAGCATTATTAGTCTGATGTAAAACTGCCCATATTTCTTATGCAAAATTACCATCTCAGTAGTGAAACAACGTACTTTGATTTGCCTAGATACTAAAGAACAGCGGACAATAAATATGCATGCAATTAGGCTAATCTGAGTGAACAAAGAGGTATTGCCTAATATAGCAAAAATTTCAAGAACTGGTGCATCAGGTGCAATGAATTGTTTTCCCTGGCTTTTGATTGTTTCAGAGATTTCTGAGCAAGCTTGCTTAGAAGAGTTATAGTCCATTTGCCTTTGTTAATGAGATGTTCAGATACAAAGCTGATAAAATATAAGTGAGATCTGAAGCAGAACTGAGTTATTTTAATCTGGGCAATGAGCTATCTTGCTGGCTGCATCATCCTCTTGCACAGTAAGGGGAAAACACAGGAAGAAACTGGCACTTTCAGCGGTCCACCTCCACATGGACACAGGAGAGAAGGAGAGGTAAGGAGAGGTCACATCTGCTCCCTGCCACGCTGCACAGACACGTGCCTCAAGCTGTACAAAGGGAATTGATAATTACAGAAGCTTCTTATGTGTAGGTAATATGGTGGGCTCCACCTTTGACTGCTCATGCCCTCCCTGGTCCTCAGCATCCTCCTAGTAGGAAGCTGATCTGGGGGAAGTGATTTACAGCCACAGGGGAGGCTTTCCCTGGAAATCGACCGTAAGTCTCCATGGCTGTGCCTATGCTGTCAGCTGAAAGAGGGCTGCTAACTAAACCCCACTCCCAGGGCCCAGTGGACTGGTCCATACACACTCTGGTTGAAGCTAACTGTCCCTAGATTAGCCAGGTCTACACAAAATAGTATTCAGTCCTGGGTCTCTTCTGGGGCCTCTGGGATACTAAGGACCCTAATGATAATTTTTTTCCTTTTTTTTCCACCCCTGCAGTTCAAAATATCCAAAATTATTTGAGAGATGTGTTTGAGCCTATGAGAGTGGTATTTTTATAATGCAAAACAGTCTTTGTGTTGTCTTGCATGAACCTTGTAGAGTCATTTTAGGGTGCAATGCCCAATAGGGTCCTGTTAAAGGTTGTGTGGGAGGAACCTAGCACCACCCTGTCCATTCTGTCTGTTGGGGACAACTTGTGGGAATCATTTGTTCCCAGAGCTGTGCCTGGGCACTGGCTTGGAGGGAGCTGGCTGAGTCCACCCAAGGCAGATCTAGGCACTGAGCTGTCAGCTGGAGTGGGTGGTCAGAGGTCCACCACAGATGTCCACTCCATGACCCTCCTTCAGGCCCCTGAAGAGACAAACCTGTTCACTCCAGTGAAGACCAGGATTTTTCTGTATAGCTCACCACTAACATGGAGACTTTGGCTCCATTGTCTTTGTCATTCCCCTTATGTAGGTGCAGGCTGGTTTTAGACCTCTCTTAAGCCACCTCTTTGCCAGACTACCCAAACTCATGTCCCTCAGCACATCCTTGCAGATCATGCGCTCTAGGCCACTGACCATCTTGGCAGCACTCCAGTGGACTTTCCCCAGTTTCTCAATGACTTCTTGAACTGGGGATCCCAACATGGGACAACGTTTCTGGGGTAGCCTCACCAACACTGAGTAGAAAGGGAATAATAACTACCCTCCAACTGCCAGTCACGTTGCTCCTAACGCATCTCCAGTATACAGTTTGCCCGATTCACATTACATTCTCACTGAAGGCTCATAGTAAAGCCCAGATCCTTTCCTTCATGGCTGTTATGTAGGCAGTAGGATACCATCCTACACCAAAGCATAGGGTTTGCACTGCTCCTGTTGAACTCTGAGGGGTTTCTATTGACAGAGGTCCCAAGTTTCTCAAGGTCCCTCTGGATTGAAGTTTTACCAGATCTGCCAAATGGAGATGGATATAATTGCTTCTAATCTATTACTATCTGTAAATGTGCTGGAAGTGCCCTCTGTGTCATCAGCCTGGTGACTGATTAAAATATTGAACAATATCAGCTCCTGTGTCATTCCCTGGAGTCCTCTGTTCATTACTGGCTGCCAGATGGCCCATCACAACATTGATTACTATTCTTTGACCTAATGGTCCAGCTAATTTTCAGTCCATCTAACAGTTTGCTCATCCAACTCATGTTTGCTCAGGTTTTGCATGAAAATGCTGCAGGAAGCTTTCCAGTTGTCAGAGCTGTCCCTGATCACCGTGAGTTTCTAATGACAGACAGCAGCCATAAAGTCACATCAGCACCCTCAGGTAAATCCCGTCTGCTTACCTGGATCTAAATACTTACAGCTTCTCTGGGTAGACCTTCATTTGTTGCTCCTCCCATTGGTTGTTTGTTCCTCTCCTTCCCAAATCATGCTGGACATGTGAAGGTGTGGGAGTAAGCTTTGCCAGTGAAAATGTATGCAAAAAAGCCATTAAATGCTTTGGTCTTTTGCTTATCATCTGTCAGTGGGTTGTGTCCCCCATTCATTGGTGGACCCACAATTTTTCCACATTTCCTTTTGCTGCTACCATATCTGTAGCATCCCTTCATATTTCTCTTTGTCCCTAGCCAGTCTAAACTCCAGCTGAGCTTTGTCCTTTCTGATTTCATACCAGAGGGAATGAACAATGCTTGCATATTCCTTTTGGTTACTTGCCCATGTTTCCAATTGTTGTTATCTCTTATTTTGCATGTCAGTTAATTGAGGAGATACTTTTTTAGACAAATTCCAGGTCTTTCTGCACAAGGGGATGGTCTGCTCCTGAGCTATCGTTTTCACACCCCCTGGACCACAGTTACTCTTCTCTGACCTCCCAGGCCTTCACCTGGGCTTAGGGTAGCAGGTCACAAGCATTCCTCCTTGGGATCCCACCTCCACCAGACTGCAATGCTCCACCTATTTGTACTTAGAGCCCATGGCACCAGCTCAGATCTCATCTCATCTCTGAGAACCATGGACTTAGTGCTGAGGAGCCCTCCTGCCCTCAGGCATTTCCACAGCTCAGCTCCCTCTCTGCAGGGCTTGTCTTCTCCATGTCAGCGGTAGAGAAGACAGCAAATAATGGATTTAAGCTGCAGCACAGGGATTTAGGCCAGAAATTTGGAAATAATTTCTAAGGGTCTGGACATTTAGCTCCAGAAAAGGAGCACAACAATCCCATAAGATCTCACCCTTCAGAATTTTTAAGAACAGTCTAGAGATATATATATATAAAGAATAAAGAAGAGGGCAGTGGGGTTAGGTGTTCCTGCTCTGGGGCTGGCAAAGCTGGGTGAGTTCCTGAGCTCTGCTCAGCCCCAGCTTTCTGTCATCTCTTCAATGTACTATCTTCTGCTTTGCTCAGTTATGAGTCTCTGCCCATTTCAGCTCCTTTCTCCACATGACCAGGTCCTCAAGGGCCCTTCCTGACCCTCACATTTTCTGGGCTGGAGAAATGCATTTCATTCTTTCCCTGTCAGGAGCTCCATCTCTCATGGCTTGAAATACGATGGAGCCACACTAGTGGGTGCCTGTGAGGGCACGACCTCCTTGGAGAAATGGCCTCTTTTCCTTTCCTGTGGGGCTGTAGGCTGCCTGCTGACTCATCAGCCAGTCTTCCCAGAGCACCCAGTGAAGCACAGGGAGGGTGGGCTGCTGAGCGTGAAAGGGATCTGGGAAAACAAAACAGAACAGGTCTTCCCCTGGCACGGCTGCCCCCCACCAGTTTTGGGATTATCGCTGGGCGGGATGGATCTGGCACCCTCCCTCTGGATGCTGGGAGCAGCTCCCATTTGGGGGGAAACCCATGCCCTCCAGAATGACCATCAGTTGTGGCTTGGACACTGCCGAGGGGCGTTTTTAGATTACTTTAGAGAATTTAGATTAATTTAGAGAAGCAAATACTGGCAGAAATCTGGTCTAATTGGTATAATTTCCACTTCCAATAGTAACTCCTTTAGATCTCCCGATGTTGAAAAGCAACAGAGCTGTGGTCTGTGGTCAGGACACTTTCTCCATCTCTAGTTCAACAGCACATCATGGAAACATTGAACCACCTCATCAATCATTATCAAATGTGGGATGCGGGGCTCTGTACTCACTGGAGAGAAAGTCTCTGGGGCTCAGGGTGCAGCTTGACTCCCTAGGGGAGGCTCCAGCAGGAGCTGCCCCCACCTGCGCTGCCCACCCTCCTCTTCCCCAAAAGCTATGACCAAGCCTGGGCTGAAGATCTTCACTTCATTGTGTGCGTCTCTGGAAAAAACAGTGGCATCTAATCACACTCATCCTTCCCCAGCCCTCCTGCAGGTCAGGTTTACCCCACGGGAGCCACAGTTAAGGACACTCACTGCCATCCCAAGTCACAAATCAGTATCTCTGCCCCAGTTAGCTAAAGCCAGATGTAATAAAAGCAATACCAACCCCAAACCTCCAAATTTCCTAAGGAAACCAACCTTTAAATGGTGAGCTTGTACAACGGGCAGTTTCACAGCTCTTCAAAAGGTGTTTATAAAAACATTAACCCATGAGTGTCCACTGCTTTGTTTTAGTTCCCAGCGAACATTTAGGATTTGCTGCAAAACTGTAAGCAAGGTGGGATCTAGTTTTGGGATGGTATTTTGCATACTGCAAAGGGTAAGGGAGAGAAAGAGGATGTTTCTTTTGTGGGACAAGTATTTTACACATAAAAGTGTGCACTCAAGCAAGGAAATTATGGACCCTACAACACAACTGCTGTAATAGTTTAAAGCATTTAAACAACATTTAAAATGGGGAAACCTCAGGAGTCTCTTGCAGTTTGTCAATACCAATTTCTGTCCTAAGAACACTTCAGAACCTCAAACACCTTAATGAAAGATTTCCCAAAGCAAATGGAAACTCAGAAGACTTATGTTTCTTATATTTCTTATATTTCCTTTCTGCTCCTGACCATAAACTCTATAGCCACAAGCAGCTAGACTGATAGAAGATTTTATTACTGACAAACACTGACAGTGTTTCTCCTGCCTGAATAATAAAGACAGATTCACATAGCCATTGCTGCTGCTCTCAAGAAAATGCAGCTTTCCTCACCAGAAATCAGAGGCAAGCCAGACTTCTTATTCGTTTTTCTAAATTATTTCTAATGTTATATATTTTGGCGCTTACAGTACAAGTCCCATGGTGTGACTTTTACTTAAAAACCCTCGACTCCTGGAGATAAATCTCTCCTGTCATTCAAGGCAAATTGCTAGCCTTCACAGGTGAAAAGAAAAGTGATGGTCTATGATCTAATGTGACCCAAAGGCTCAGAAAATGAGAGGGCATCCTGAGCTCCAAAGCTTATTTTTCAAATTGTATGATTTTTAAATCAATCTACTGATGCAGAGACAGAAGTAGGAAGGAGGGAGAATGGCTTGCGGTGATTTTTTTCCCTTCTCCAGCTTTTCTGTACTTTAAAGGAATGGCCATCCAATCCATGGGAGTGAGCTCGGGAAAGTGGTGTTAGCAGAAGTTATTGGCTCATGGAAACCGGGGACCTGCAGCTCTTGGAAGGACCCTCCTGGGAGTTTCAGACAGGGACCACCTGTGCTCTGGGAAGGGAAGTGCTGGTTACTGTACATCACCTACTTGCTTTCTTGTTGCCCTTTCCTTTCTCCAGGATTGTTGAGCGTCCCTTATGCTCAGAGAAAATGTTGCTCACTGGGTGCTCAGACAGCTTTGTTTAATCTTCCCGAGGCTGTGCTCAGAGGCTTGAGCAAGTTGTTACTAGCAACAGCTCTAATTTGAACCAGGCCCTTGTTGCTATTAACACCAGGCAGAGGGTCATGCTCAGCTGAGAGAGCCAAAGCAGACAGCTGAGGAAGGAAACGTGCAAGAAGCAGAAACCTTGTGGGCACAAACCTTAACTGGGTGTTGCTGCCTGGGGGAGGTCGCATAGAGAAGGACAGAAGCTACTGACACTGCCTTAGCTGTGACTCAGAGAAATAAACCTCTAAAGAGGGTGGGATGTGGGCATTAGTCTCATCTCCTAAAAAGAGCTTAATAAGCACTATAGGGATCAATAACATGTGAACAACCACGGAAGGCTCTCGCCCCAGGGCTAGTAGGGTCCATCCCCACCAGAAATTTATAACAATCAGGAAAGTCTTTCTGAGTCTTGTTTGCCTCTGTGCACAGGCTAACACTAAGCCCAGGAATCACAACACACTTGAGCAAGATATATCACTGCAGCAGGAGCTGATGGGTCAGCAGGTAATTGGGTTTGTCTCTGCTGCAGTGGCCTAAATAGGTGATAAATGGTCCAGCCAGATGGAAAAGAGGTGCTGTCATCCCCTATACTCTTTCTGAGGGAAGGGGTCTTGAGAGGGTGGCCTCCGGGAGCCTTCTGGAAGGGAGAAGTGTTTGCACACATCCATGGGGACATCCTGCACACCTGCCCAGTCAGGACACTGAGGCCTGGAAAGTGACAGGTTTCCTCGGACCTTTGTGCTCTGGGCCGACACACCTCCCAGTACAGTCTCAAAGTGATGGCTGACATTTGTTTTTTTCTTCAGAATCCCCAGTTGCATTAGGCAATCCTAAACACCATGTTTCCAACTCCTGTGTGCTTGACCTTTCCTCCAGAGCCACCTCTGCTATGTGGCTGCTGCCTGGTTTTGGCAGGGCTGGGTTTAATGCCTGTGGAGCCCAGACTTGTCTCCTTCTGTCAGCAGGGCACAATGGCCCACACGCCTGGGCTGCTTCAGTTTGCCCTCCAGAAATTTCCACTGGTCAGATGAGGAGAGAATGTAATTTGCTGGTTTAACTTCCCACAGATTACTCTGAAGACACCAGTCAAGATGCAGCTGGCTTGTGGCTTTTAAGAAAAGTGCTAGGAGACTTCTGCAGTGTGGCTGCTGATGCTCAACTGAGCCAGAGAAGCTGTGAGAGAGAGTGAGATAAACTGTGAAATGCTGCCGTGGGCTATTTCACCAGCTCTTCCTTGCAGAGGCAAACACCACATATCCTCCGACCTCATTTTTAGCTCATCTGTCCACCGTAAATGTCTTGCAAGGACATCACGTTTGATGAGTGGCATTGGGAGAAAGATTTTCAGTTCTCAACCTCCCTTCTGCCATCCTCTGCTGACTAAGCTGCTGCCAAGAGCAAGTGGTGATGATGGTACCAGTGACCGCAGATGTAGGGGTGTGGGTGTGTGTTGGCTCCCAGTGCTCTCCACCCCACGTGCTGTGTCCTTACACAAGTGTTGGGGAAGGTACTTGACACAAACATTTTCCACTTAAAGCAATGAAACAGAATCTTGATGACATCATTTGCCAAGAAGCTGCAGATAAAGAGCTTCTTTTTTTTTTCAAAAACAGGGCTACATGTTGTTTTCCCCAACACTGCGCTCAGTGCTGGGGGAACCAAAGGTGCTTGGGGCATGGAGGGTGTGATCAGTGCCATAATGGCTACGCCGTGCATCTTGCCTGGTTGGTAATGTCGGTAATAACACAGCTGGTGTGCTGATACACCCACACAATGCAGGAGGATTTGGCTTCTTTCCTTCTTCCTCATACAAAGTGCAAGTAACTGGTCAAACTGGACTGTCAAACCTGCTTCAGTCTGCTTCTGTTTGCAAAGCAAAACCTCCCAACCTTCCATACAACCCACAGGAAGAATAATTAAGTGAGAGGAATGGACCAAGGGGCCCTGAGAAGTTACTTTTCACAGCTTTTACCTTCTATCTATTGAAACTCTGATGCTTCTAAGTGGATATTGTGCCTTTCCATCATCCAGGCAACTTTGGTATTTGAGCTGCTAAAATCAGAGCCAAGTACTTTCCAAAATGGTAGTGAATTGCTTTGGTTGCCCTGGATCACTCAGCTTCCCCACCTGCTTCATTGAACAGCTGGCCCGTGAGCTGTGATGCCAAACCTTTTTGGGTGCAATGCCTTTAATCCCCAGGGCTCCTGCTATGTTTTGCGGAGAGATGTTCTGATGGTGTTGCATCATTCCTGAAAATTGTTCTCTGTAGTAAGATCAGAATTGTATCTCAGAGCACGAAATCTTATCACTTCTCAAGACAGCTTGAAAGGTAAGGCATTGTGGTATCTGACCTTGAGAAAGCACAGAAAGCTGTACTGGAGGCAAGAGCCACTATGAAGACCTAAGTGCCAAAATGAAGGGTTTATTACAAATGTATTCCTACATCTTCTGTAAAGATTTATCTTTGAATAGATAAATTTCAGTTTGTTCTTAATGTGCTTTCTCATTTTTTAATATTTTCAGACAACTCCCACATACAGGCTGATAGCTATGCCATGTCTTCTTGCAGTCACTGGCTGACTGCATCATAGGCATCTTTGTTGTGTTCACAACCATGCATACAAGTGAACTGAAAAGTCAGGGTTTGACACAAAGAGCATGTCAGAGGATTGACACACAGGTCAACTCTTTTTTTTTTTTTTTTGTGAAAACTGCCTTTATTTTTCAGGAACAGCAAAGTGGTAGTGTTTCTTTTATGAGAGTACAAGTAAAAACAATTTCACTGATTATGGTTAAGAATGAGACCCAAGAAAAACAACCTTTAAGTATAAACCTGTTTTTATGCTACTGCTCATTTCACAAAAGCTTGCTGAGTCGGGTGCTCTTTCTGGCAACCTGAGTGGGAGAGGGATTACATATTCCACACCAAGATGACAGAAAATGCTTCAAATGTTTAGCTTGTTTAGCTGGGGGCTTTTTGAGAACAACTAAGTCTTCATTGATTTTTCTGGAGATCGAAGCTGAACATACGTAACTGGAAAGAACAGTCCCAGGGAGAGCAGAAAAAAGAAATGCATGACACTTTACATTGATTTTGCCATTATATTCTACTGGACAAAGGGAATATAGCAAGAAGAGCCATTACAAATAGCTGTTCCCAAAGGTGGCCTTGATATTTGCAAGTACTCACACACAATTACAGCTTTAAGTACAGTAGCAAGTGGTAGAGCTTTGCCCTTCCCTCTTTATCTTTTAAGTCATAAAATTACACACAGTGCTGCTTAGTCATCCAAAAGATGCCACAGAGATGGGCAAAGCATCCGATGTTCCTTTTTATGGGGGAGGTACTAAAAGGATGGAGAGAAAAACCCTAAGCAGATACAAAGAAAAAGAAGGAAGGCTTTTCCCATGCAGAAGAGATGCTTCTCTGGGTCTTACTGACTGCCAGCAGCTGAACTTTCCAAAATCCTCTAACTCCCAGTTCCTGGAGAACACACTCAAGGTACTGCCTGAGGCACCAAAGAAGTCAGGGTTCAAAATGGGGTTTGCCATTTCCAGCTTCACATTCTGGGCAGTGGAGGATGACCAAATCTGTCAGCTGCTGAAAAATCTCTCCTGAACAGAAGAAAATGTTATTTAAGGACTGTGTAAGATCTGTCCAGTGATTTTAGAGAAAGAGTTACCACCAACAGATTCTGATCTCACTTTTTGTTCCCAATGGAGAAGGAGCAAACTGAAGTTGCCTTTGACTTGATAAAAATATATTCAGGGGTCAGGGATGGGAACAGTGCACACATCTCCTTAAAGAGTAATACATTTGCTTTCTGCCCAGAAAACCTGGTAAGTCCTATTTAGGACTGAGTCACTTCTTCTCAAACTTTTATGCACATAACCTCACCTCTATTTGTACTTCTTGATTCATCTGTGGGCTTTCAACCCTATTCCACTTCCAGGATCCTGAGCAACTTCATATGTTACTTCATGTGATCACGAACCCTTTTTTGGATCTGTAAGTGTAAAGATATGCTTATGGCCTGAGGATAGACCAGCTATCCATGTACTGAATACCCAAAGTCTGCATGTCTTTGCCCATACTGCTAAGTACAGTGGAGACTGGGATAGTATTTCTGGAGACCAAATACTGCTGGAGATGGACCCCCAGCCTCACCGCCACACTGCTCTGGGTGTTCACACTTCTCAGGGCTAGTCCTTCTGTAGATTTCTCTTGGAAAGAGCTAGTTGAAGAGATCCAAATTGGAAGTAGAGAGTGAGCTCAGAGTGTGGACAACTGTGCAGGTGATCCAGTGCTTGAGTTCTCTCCCTGGGTCTCTTTTACTCAGTAGCATAAGTGCATCCTTTAAGGCTGCTTGTTCTTACACTTTTAGTCTACTTGTTTATGTGTTTTTCAAGTGGACTTGGCCAGCAAAGACACCTGTTTCTTAGACAGAGGTAGCAAGTTCTTACTCTAGCTCCCTTGCATGGGGTCATGGACACGGACTGCCTGTGCTAAGTGTAGCCTTGTAAGAGTCACTTGCACTTGAGTGAAAGTACCACTGGGGTTCAACTTCTGCCTGGCATACAAAGGAAAGGGATGGAAGTCAGAGGACAAGGGAAGTCCCATCTGACCACCTGTCCATCTCCTGATTGACCCTGTTCAACTGTGCCCCTCTCTGCAGACTATACCTGAGAAGGAAGGGATGATGGATGAATAGATAGATGAAGAGAGAGAGAGACAGACAGACAGACAGACAGACAATTTGCTTGATGTGTTAATTGCCTGAAGTCCTCTGTTCCCTGGGTTGCTTTCTGTCCTTCTTAGCAAATCTTTAGAAAAGAGCAGCAGAAAAACTGAGCTAGAGCTGTCAGAAACATGGCAGAAAATGGGGAGGGCTAAGATCAAGTCATGGTCATGGTTGGTCACAGTTGCCTTTGAGGTTGAAAGGGATAACACCAAATACGAGTACAGTAATGCCTGAATCCACTCTCCAGGACATTCTGTCTTGTGGACAAATCCAATCTGACTCAGTAAAATCAATAATTGCTGTCCACAGCAGTATCTCATGCATCCACTGTTTGGCTACCAGTACTTCCACATGTATTTCCCTGCAATACACCTTCATTGCATGCTTGCCCCCCTCTCTTCCAGACACCCTCTCTCCATAAGCAAGGCATGAGGACTGTATCTCTGCTAAAACAGTATCTTCTTTGTTCTGGGGACATTTGCGGGGTGAGCATCGGGACCCCGGGTATCACCTCACCTTTCCTCAGGGTCTGTATTTAAGTTCAGGCTCTTGCTGGTGGTCCCTGCCCGAGCTCCATTGCAGGCGTACCTGAGCCTGGCCGTGTCCCTGGCTGAGCTCTTGCTCTTGCTGTTCCCTGACAGCAAGTGCACACACTCAGGACACAAAAACAAGAGGCCAGGATCTTTTGACCTGTTTGCTGATGTGAAGCATTTGCAGATCTGTGGAACAAAGAGTCATCCTACGCTTTGTCATGGTCCCCTTCAATTAACTGCACTGGATCCTGTGACAGCTTAGCTTATGTAATTGCCTGAAGGTATAACTGTAGGGCTGAATGCTACCGAGCTGCTGCTCCTCTGCCACAGTCGTGGAATCCTATTTTTGTTGGACCGCTGTGCGATAAAGGCTTCATTCGCTCTGTAGTGCTGTTGTTCCCTTCCAAGTGGCTCTTATGTTTCCTCTCCCTTATTGCACTGCTGCAAGATCTTTATTATGGGGAGCTAAAATAGAACTAACTCATTGTTTGCTAACAACTCCAGCATTTGTGAGGCAGCTGCACACTTACCCTGCATAAAATAAAGAATTCCCATCATTGTGGGCCTGACTTGGCCCTCTCTAGAGCCAGTAGGACTTTGTTTTGATATGAATTAAGCCTCAGATGCTGAGGCTGATATCAGTAAGTATAAAGGCAACAAGCCCAGCTTTCAGAAGTATTGTATAGGATAGACAGAAGCACAATTGCTTTAGAGCTGGGTATTCTGGTCAGTGGGCCTGATCTGGATGTTCACAGCCATGGGCTGCCCTCCCAGAAACGATGCTGTTAATTAGCACGTTTTGCCTGCTGGAAGCCAGTCTCTGATGTAGAAGAGCCACAATGTGGTTCATGAGCAAGCAATTGTACCTGATATTTTATGAAAAGGTAGTAAATTTATCACAACTCTGCTGAAAGGATTATTGGGCAGGCAATGACAAAGCTAGAGGAATTGCCTGGTCTAATTCTGCAATCCAAAGTTCATGGCATAACTTTAACTGCATCTGATGATTTTGGGGTCGGCTCCCTCTCCTGACAGTGTCACCAGCTGTAATGTTCCCATGCCAGGCTATCAATCCCTATTGATTTGGATAGCTGGCCACTGCTTTGGGCAGTGATCTCCTGAGTTTCCAAGTTGGCTTCCCAGGCGCCTCACTGTGCATAAATTCCAGATGAATGGCGTTTGTGGATATACAGTGGATCTGCTGCTTCCCTGACATTGGAGAACAACTGTGCCAGTATTGGTATATTGAATGGTTTGGCAGTCTTTTCTGCAATTGTTTTGAATAATCTAGTAAAGCTGACCAAGTTTTGGGAAGGACATCTAGATTTCCATGAAGTTTTAAATTATTCCATCAGAATTAAGCCTACTTTACTGATTGCAAAGGAAGCCTGTTTATTGTTTCGACTGATTTGGTCTGGTTCATGAATAGCATGTGGTTTTGGAGGGGCCTAAAGTTTTCAAGGAATGCTCTGTGATTCATAGCTTCTCCTCCAGGGCTGTGTCCTCCAGCCACTGTTACTAGATCTGCACCAGTTCACATGCAGCACCTAAGGAAATGACCCAGTGACTCCTGGACAAGGAATCTGGCAAGGTTTTGCTCTCAGCTTCCCTAGTGCATCTCTGCCTATGTGATTTTTTTTTTTTTCTGTAATTAAGTGTAATCGCAATAAATATCTGCTCAGGTATAAAACAATCACCTACCTCATAAAATGTCTCCAGCTAAATTGCCCATGTTTGTGTGGGAGTGTTTTCCGCTGGCAAAGAGTCCTTATAAGGAGTAATAACACTGAAGAATCTGTTAAAGAAAAATGTTTATTGAAGGTTTACTATTTCACAGGTTTTACTGTAGAATCATTTACGCAAAGCTGTGAGTCACAAGCTGAAGTTCAGTGTCTGAAATTGCTGGCAGAGTGAATGAATTTGGTGCATGACAAAGAGATCAGTAATCTGCATGAATTACAGTCAATTCATAATTGCTTTAAAATCACATGGCAAATGATTATAATTAGGACAGGAGCTGTTAAAATCAAGAACAAAAGAAGGCCAGAACCTGAAGCTATTTACTGCTGTCTTTCTCCTCCTCAAAGGTTTATGAAAGATGTCCTGACTCCTAACCAGAAAGCACAATAAAAATCATCAGTGCCCCTTCCAACTGGTGCGATGTCAGTAAGTTTGGCACAAATGTCTGTGAAGTGCAACATTTACTCGTGGTATGTGTCACAGGGACCTAGGCATAAAGACTCAAAATAGAGAGGTCTTGAGAGCAATAACTTCATTGTCCTGCCTGGATGGTCAAGCCTACCTAGTAAATTGAAATGTCCTCTGTCTATGGCTATTCTGTCTCCTCTGCATCCGGGGTGTGCAATATCTATTAATACAGACCTTCCTCTAAGGGGTTCTCTCTCTAAAAGCAAGGAGGAGAGTTGTCTGCATGTAAAGGGAGTATCTCCAAAGGTGAAAGATGCCTTGGGAAAGTACATGTCACTCTTGGAAGAGGGGATTATCCATCAGCCCCACAGACAGGAGGAGGACTAAGACCACAGCTAAGTGACTAGAAAAAACAGAACAGAATAAAATCTTGAAAAGAAATATTTTCGTGACAGAGACTAAAACCAACCAACCCCCTGATAGTGCAGACAACAATCAATTACTGGTCAGTGGGTTAATGCAGTGGTAATATAAGAATGAACTCAGCCTACACAAGCCCCAGCTGCTCGGCTGTGAGCTCTTGCCACAGCCCCCATCTTGTTGGTCGTGCAGAGACACAGTCCCTTCCTGCAAGGTGCTCAGTGCTCCAGGACACAGTGGGAGATGGCAGATCTCTTGGCAAGGTGAGGAGCTGAGGGAGACACTGGGACAACCTCGAACACATGTGAGATGGTGATGCAGCATGTCAGCAGTTGAAATATTGCCCAGAGCTTTGAAGCCATAAGAGCAAAGACAAGATTTTAAGGGGGACTTCATTGCGAGCTATGGCTGTTGCCTCTGGGTGTTTGTGCTTTAGCTGTGCACAATGGGCAGGGTGAGAGGCAGTGCCCATGAGAACGGTGGGCTGCGTGCAGCATGGCCCTACTCTTGCCAGCAGGCAAGCTCCCCCAGCCCCATGGGAGTGGGAAACTTTCTGAAGATAGTTCTGCACAGGAGAAGGATGCTGACTCCAAAGTGTGTAGGCATAACTGAATCAAAGAAGTGAACTCACCCAGTTTATAGCAGCTGGTATGGATCATTATTTAACTGAATCAGAGCAAGCAAAAGCATCCTACCCCATAAATCCAGATGAACCTGATTAATTCATGGGAGATTTTATTATCAAGAGATTATATTTACTCTCCATTTGAGCATTTGTTTGAGGGTCTTTTTTGGCAAAGGTCAGCTGTTGTGCTGTGCCTGCTTTCTCACCTGTCTAGCTATCCCCAACACTATGTGCACTTTGTCATGGACACATGCCACAGAGCTGCTGTTTTGGTGATGTCAGCTCAGGGAGAGAGGCCTCAGGCTAACCCCTACCCAAGAAGGGGACCATTGCCCACCCTGCTGCTGGGGTATGCAGCAGTGGAAGACCCATTACTCTGTGTCCAAGAGATGCCAAGACTCTGGCATCCCAGCTTCAGTTCTGTTCTTAACCACAGCTTCCATCACAAACATACATCCAAGACAGGGCTAATATTTTCTCTTCACAGATGAGACAGGATTCATATCAGCAGGCAGTTGCTTCTGCCAGGAAAACACGAGTCTCCTAGCTGTGAGGCTGCTGAAATCCCTCAAACAAGTAAGTTTTCTCTTCTAATGGCTCCTGGATGACACAGCAACCCCTCTTACATTCTAGCCTGCAGTTTACATGAGAATTGCTTTTGGGCCCCTCCAGTGTGTCCCAAGACAAGATTAACCTTGCTTCTCTTTCTGAGGCTCTGACCAGGAGGGCTTTCCCCAGGTGACATATTCGGGATCACACCATCTTTTTGCTCTCAGCAAGCCAAGGCAGGCAATGCTCCTGCCAGGTTTCTCCTTCCTTCTGCCATGCCCTCTGTGGTAAGGGAACAGCAATGGATAATTGTTGCCTGCATGAGGGTGACCCCCTTCTTTTCCTAGAATTAAGAATATTTCTCAGATGTTTTGGTGGAGAATTTAATAACCTTCCTGAATAGTACAAGGAGCTCCAGTGCCTGGAGGCATCATATTTAGTATTAACACTCAAGCATGCTGTGATGTCCAGATTTAGCTTCCCTGTCAGCCACATAAGAACTAGGGAAAAGAAACTTCAGTAGGATCAGTGCATTTTCATTGATAACAAACCCAGACAACACAGGATCCAGACGGATGCTCTTTGAAGAGGCATGTGCAAGTCACTGCAGCTGTTCCCAGGATATGAAGTGTTTGGAGTGATGCCCAGAGGTCAAGGTGATTATGCTCTGACACAGCTCAGCAGCAGTGAGGCCGTGCAACATGCACCATCTTGGCCGGTACAGCTGATATGATGATGTTGTGATTTGAGCCCAGAGGGCAACTGAGCACCACACAGTCATTCACTCACCCCTTCCCCCTCAGGAATGGGAAGGAGAAAATAAAGTAAAAGGCTCAGGTATCAAGAACAGGGAGAGATGACTCACCCATTACAGTCACGGGTAAAAGACAGACTCGTTAGGAGAAGAAATAAAAGAACATCACTTTAATTCAAACACTAACAACAACAACAACATTTAACAGACAGAGTGGGACAGAGAGAAGCATTAACATATCTTAAAAACACCTCTCCCCATCCCTCTCTTCTTCCTGGGTTCAGTTTTGTTCTAGATCTCTCTACCTCCCCCGCCCCAGCAGCACAGAGGGCAGGGAATGGGTGTTATGGTCAGTCCACCACCCTTCCTCCTCAGGGGGACGACTCCTCACATTCTCCCCTGCTCTGGTGTGGTTCCTCTCTCATGGGAGACAGTCCTCCATGAACTTTCTCTGGCATGAGTCCTTCCCACAGGATGCAGCCGTTCCAATTCTGCTTTGGCAGGGGTCACCCCCATGTGTTGCAATTCTCCCAGTGCCAAACTACAACAGTGGGGGCTGCTTCTTCCTACAGAGTCCTGGCCTTCTTCAGGTGCAGCTGCCTGCTCCAGTGTGGTGTCCTCCACAGAACACAGGTTGGCATCTGCTTCACCAGTGACCTCCTTGGTGGCAGGGGCGCGGCCCTGCCGTCTCACCACGGGATACAGGGCAGGTCTCTGCTTCGGTGCACCTCCCCACCTTCTCCTCCTTCCTTCCACTGACCTTGGTGTTCACATAGGTGTCCTCCTTGCAACTCTTCCTCACAACTCCCACTCCTCCTCCTTGATTCCCATTCTTAAATATGTTATCACAGAGGCACAGCCACCGTTGCTAATTGGCTTGGCCTTGGCCAGAGACAGGTCCGACTTGGAGCTGGGAGAGCTTTTGAGAAGCTTCTCACAGGTGCCAATGCTGTAGCCCCCTCATCTGATACCAAAAATCCCGTCACACAAACTCAACACAGATGACTATGGAGACAGTGCTGCTTAGGAAGAAATATATGTGCTGTCAATCACCAGTGTAAAACCAGAAGTTGTGATCTTACATTGGTGGCTAGCTGGCTGATCAAGTGACAAATCCTTCACGTGCAGGAATAAGAGAGTTTGACATACAGCTTTTGACATGGCAAGAAAAGAAGTCTGATGTGTCTCAATTAATTGGCCATAAATAAATAAATGGCCATAAATAAAACCAAGGGAGCAATGGACCTGAGATCAAAACCACTAAGTACAAAGAGGCAGTTTAGATTCTAGGTGCTTTGAATTTGCGCATTTGTAAATAATTAAGATGATCCTTAAGGGGTTGTGATAGTGTTTTTTATTTTCCCAGTTAAATGTAAAACAATCTGGCTATAAGTTTAGCCTTTGCACACGTCATGCTCTGCAAAACCTTCAAGCTGGAAGGGTCATATGCAAAGGCTCCAGAAAGTAAGTCCTCTGGGCGCCTCACAACTGTGGGCACAGATGTGAGCAGCTGGGTACCAACTCGCCTTTCTGCCATGAAGATGATCTGTGGGCTCTGGAGGTAGTTTAAAAAGTCACATGTCCTAAAGAATTACTGTTGGGGTGGTTGTTCATTGCTGGGATCACATAGTTACCATTTAAGACCAGAAAGGCTTTTTCCATCAAAGTCCTTACATGTGTTTCTCAAGCCTTTCTTGCAAGCCAGACTTGATGCATCACATTATGTTACAGCTCTTTTGCTTTTTCCTTCTCTTCTTTTCCCCAGGTCTAGAACAAGGTTAGTCTCCAATGAGGTGTGGTAGTTCTGTAGGAAGGAAATAGTAGTCTAGGGTAGCTTTAATCCAAACCTCACAAGCTTATATGGTCTCTGTTCATCTATTAGAGAGACCAACAATCAGCAAAACCAACACAGGCAATGAGTTTTATCATGCTATCTGTAACAGGTGGGTGCTTGTGAAGTCTAGCCATGTTTC
Source organism: Strix uralensis (assembly GCF_047716275.1). NCBI lineage: Eukaryota > Metazoa > Chordata > Aves > Strigiformes > Strigidae > Strix > Strix uralensis. The sequence goes on along the minus strand of NC_133973.1, from coordinate 115,170,866 downwards.
CAACATGCACTTGGAGACACTGGACTTTTGTTTCCTTCTAGAGAAGAACAGTAATGGGCACTATAAATGAATGGGATGGGATATCTACATTCCGCATGACAGCAGCTTAGCAAAGATTCAGAGGGGCAACCTCAGCTGCATCCTTCAAGTCAGCTCAGTGTGGCTCGAATAAACTGAGGCAGGGTATGCCATTATTCAGGGGGACATCAGGGCTGTGATTGGCTGAGGAACAGGGAAGGAAGAAGCAGCAATAAATGCTATGGAACACTCTTCAGGAGCACTCTTCAGCAGCTGAATCTTGAAGACTGAATCTGGTTTTATTCTCTGACTTCTTTTCAAGTGGGTAGAAGATGGCTATGAAAATGAAAGCCAAAAATAAGCCAGACTGGAAGAGGTCTAACACTGTCCCTAGGACCACTGAACATCAGAGTGCAGTTAGACTCCTATTGCCAGAGACGGGGTGAGACATCAAGCATCATGGAGATATTTGACAAGGATCACACCTCATGGAAAAGTTATCCTGCAGATGTTCCTAGTGCCTCTTCATACTTGGCATGTAGAAGAAGATTTCCCAAGGATATCAGTTATTAACCATCTAATGGGACAGACACTCAAAAGGAAATTCCTGTCCAAAGCATCTTCAGTTGTGGAGGAACATGCAAGTCCAGTTGTTTATTCAATAGATACGTCATTAGAAAAAGCACACTGTTGAAATAGATGGGTTGCTTTATGCAACATCATACATTATTAGCCTGAGTTATACAGACTTACAGTCAACTTCTCTGACTCCTGCCAGCAATCTTTCCTGTCTCACATACCAACAGTTCATGTGCAGGGTAGATTTATTGAATTTCTCTCAGCTAGCGGCTTCCCAGCCTAATTTGTTTTAGTCTTAGGTTTTCCTCGGGTGGTAAAGGCGCAGATTTCTACATTTTTGAAGAATGTTTAAGCAATTTCCAGGAAATAGATGCATATCTGGACGTGCTCTAGCATTACTTAAATGGTCCTTAAGAAATAGGCAGCAGATGTTTTAAGGCAGAAAACCCCAGCATTTCACAAACAGTCTCAAGTTCCATTTATTTAAGAGATGTATTTAATAAGTCCATTGTGAGCGTAATCATAAATAAAGTAAACTGGATGCAATTGCTATGACACTTTTAGCTGGAACTCTTCCACATCTTGTTTTCTTTGGAGTTCAGTGAGAGATGAAGACCCAAAAGGTGACCTTCATAATTCATTAATCATCACAAAACACTTCCTTGAGGGAAAGAAATATGAAAGGTATGTGCAGTGCTGAAAGAGGGTGGCTTGCTTCACAGCAGATTTGAGAGTCTGGGCTCTGAGTCAGAGGATGATTTTTTTAAAGAAATGGTCCGTCCAGCCCCCATGTGATGGTGGGTCCATACAGCCTGGTATGCACAGTCGTCCTCCCTCTGCCCTGCCTGCTCCTTCCACCCTGACATCTCCTGCTTGCTCTGCAAGGGTCAGGGCTCACCTTTCTTGGCAACTCAACTCAGATGGACAGGACGGTAGCTTGGCTTGTAACTTCAGCTACAACTTAGCTCTAATGTTGTCACCTCTGTCAGAGACTGTCCTTGCCCTGCTCTTCTTTCCAGCACAGCCCATCTTCTGTGTCTGAGTCTCCTTTTGGTCTCTGGATACACCTATGCAAGTAAACTAGAAAGGGAGAGGACATGGGCTTTCACAACTGGCCTGCAGCTGTCCTGGTGGGATACTTAGCAGCACACTCCTTGGCATGATTTTGGGCCTTGGGAGCTACTCCTCTATGCAGCAAATGCCTGGGCACAGTTCAGCTCCCAATAGACCCAATGTACATGTAGACCCAGATGGATCTATACCTTAGCTGTAGGTGAAGGCAAGTTAGCCAAGCAAATGCAAACTGTGCTGTGTCACTTGCCCTCAAAGCATGGAGAAGAGGCCATGGACATGTTCACTTCACACATACAGTTGCAGTCAATGGGGTTCATCCTTCTGCACTCCTCTCACACTTGGTTGCTCTTAAGACAAGCAGAGACAATCTGTTCTGGTACAGAAGAGTCAAAAGGAGCAATTGGGCATCCCAGAAGAAAAATTCTTTGGCCTCTTGGGCTCAATAACACAAGACTTCTGAGATCTCAACTAATAATAAAATAAGGCTGACAGATGAAAAAGCCCAGATCTACCATCTCCTTGGAGATGAGGCTACCCCTGTGCTGTGTATGGGTGTTTCAAGGATCCCAGTAAATTCCTCCACCAGTGCTGCCAGCAGCAAGTCTGAGTCTCCTCACCATGAGTAGAGCTATGGCCGCTCAGGTTCAGTGAGTCCACGTGCCATCCGCAGCTGGGGCAGGATGGCAGCTCCCTCGGCACACACCCTTTTTCACCATGGGACTACTGAGTGTCCTTCACTCTTCCCCCATGCATCTTCCTGCTCTCTGAGCTGCTCTTGTGGCTGCTTCATTATCTGACTAGTACAGATGAAGCCTCTGGTGAGTGTTGCAACTGCTCACATGGTCTCTTGGAGTTCAAACATACTGATACTGTTTTTCTCTCACAACACACGTGTCATATCTTCAAGCTTGTGCTATTTGAAGCAGTCACCAACATCAGTCTCCCTTACCAGTGCTGTGCAACCAGATGTGAAGAGCCTCAGCTCTTTGTTGTAGGCCACGTATCATCAGAAAACATGGCCCAAGCTACAGATCTGTAGAACTAGCATTACACTCCGCAGTCCACACTTGGACATCTAAATAAAGTAGATCAGTCTTTAAAGGTACTCAGCATTGCAGATCTCCCAGATTTTGTCAGCTGTTTACTTAAAAGGAATGAGAATGTGATTAGAACAGTACAACTCTTCATAACTCATCTGGGATAACTCCTTGTTTCCTCAAGCAAGTCTCCTTTTAGCCTCATTTTCTACAGAAGTGAAGCTCTTCTGATAGCATGGTTTAGGCAGAAGAGCACATGTGCAGGTGTTCCTCCTTATTACCACACTATCAAATTATGATTGACATGAACCAATGTGTCTCAGAGCTCAGTTTTTACAAATTTCACAAAAATAAGTGGCTAAGTACAGGAGAAAAAGACACTCTCTTAAAGTGTCTGTGGGGAAGGAGGAGAGAAGGACCAATGTCTTCCCAGATACCAGGGAAGCATTATGGGAGAGTTACATTAGGGCTATCTCAGCCACTGGAAAAAGTCTTGGATTTGGCACAAAATAATCCAGTGACTCAGCAGAAATCCCTCAGGAAACCAGTCCTATACTGCCTGCTAGCCACTTCACCTTCATTCCCACCAGAAGTCACATTCTTCTCAGAGTAAACCTACCACCAAAGCTATCTTCATCCCCCCACTTGTCCAAGTGCTCTTTTTAAGCCAGACAGAAGATAACAAGGACGTGATGCAGCTTGGAGGAATGTGCGCTTGTTCTGGAAAATTACATAGGCCCCAAATGTTTGTAGGGAGGAGAAGCACAGATACGAGAGCACATCTGGAGACACTGAAGTGATAGTGTGCAGAAAATCAGACAAATACCTGCAAGAAAACACCACCTGAACTCTATTCACACACATGCATTTTGTCATGGAAAAATAGTTGAAAAGTCCTTTTATAATGGGCTTGATGCAGAATAGACAGAGCCCTCTGGTCCCTTTCCAGCACAGCAGCTGAGCAAGGTCTTATTTTAAGGGCACGTGTAATCTCAGTAAAGCAAGTAGGATTACTCGTGTGCTTAAAGTCTAAGCACAGGCTCAAAATTTCTTCTCTGGCCATGGGCCAGGGGGCTTACCCTGCAGGTCATCCTTACTGCCTTCACAGCTTCTGGGAGTGCACACTGGGCCGCGAGACCACCATCTTGGTGGGATGGCAGAGTCCAGAGTAAAGCCACAATGTAAGGAGATGACCAGAGTGATCAACTTATAAGGGAAAATCATAAAGCTGTAGGGTTTTTCTACAACATAACACAGTGTGTGGGCAGATGTGTAAATAGTCTGCAGTTATCTGAGAAGAGTAAACACCGTTGATAGAGAAAAATTGCTTAGGGAAACACACTGGCAGCATAATTAGGGTAAATGAGAGGAAATTAAGAAACGGAAAATTCAGATTAAACACTACTAACATGTTATTGATGAGAGAGTTTATATTGTGAAACTGATGTCTACAGCAGTTTTGCTAACTTCTGCAGTTCTGCTTCTCATAAAGTCATCAGGCTGCAATTGAACAAATTAACATTAATCCTGTGGATTTTTCATTTGTTTTAGTTTTAATTGAAATGTCCTTGCATGGTTCAATGTATTTCTGATACACATCAGACCACTCAATGTTACCTCTACAAGAAGGGAGATAATGAGCCAAATTAGACTCTGGATGACAGCAGTATCATTCTTCTTCAGCTCCACTGGTTTTGGACAAGTGATGTTAGAGCAATGGAGATCAGATGCTGTTCCAGGCTGTTCAGGTTTAGGTGATGTCACACATTTTGGATGTCTACTTTTTTTTTAAAATCTTTCAGTGTCAAAGAGCTTGTTGTATCTTCACATAATTACTTCTATCATCTAAAAATAGTTGACATTTTACAAAATTATTCACACAGCTCTTTCACGTGGTGAGGCAAACTACACACTGGGATTTTAATATGAGCAGTCTGCCTAAATCTTGTGTGTCAGCAAAGGAGAACCAAAGACTTGTCCCGATGCCACAGCCTGAAGTGAAGGCAGGCCTGCCATTACCTTTGGCTTTGTGCTTCAGATAGATAGCTGATGGCTTTGCTCTCACAAAGGACATGTTGCTGGTTGACAGGCCCCTGGATCCAGATCCATGGGACAATTTGGTCCCAGTGGGGGGACTCCAAATGCCTGTGTTGAGCTAGACAATGGTGTCTAGAAGAGTTTGTGATGAAGCCATCATCCCTTGGCAGCGTTGTGTCCCAGCTTTAGGCAGGACATACCCTGCTTCTGCTCCTGGGCTTATCTTTTAATTCTGCTTTTGTTTCTGTACAGAAGTAGCCCATGCTGTAGGATCACAGGGAGCCCAAATAAACATCATTCAGGGCCCAGACCCATGGGCACATGTGGCTGGCAGAGCAAGCTCCTGCAGTGGCTGCAGAGGAATTGTTCCCACTGGCACCATCAGCTCCTGTTTGCCTGCAAACTGCCCATGGATCTCTTGGGGATGTTGCCCCAGAGTTGGGCTAGAGTGGCTGCTGCAAGGACATAGTGCCCAGTCTGGTCACAGACCACTGTCCCTACCTGGGAGCCAGTGTGCAAGGGTGAGGAGAGAGCCCAGCCCAGCCCATGTGTGTGGTCTCCCTCCGGTGTCCCCAGCCTGCTGCAAAGGCAGAGGGCTGTGGGTCCCCACTCTGCCAGCAAGGGTGCAGAGCAGTGGGGTTACCCCAGAGTGCTGCAGATGCTCCTCCTCTCCTGGTGGGAGTTAAAACATTAAAAGCACAAAGTGTGTTTTATGGCTTGATTCATTGCTGTGCATAACTTTCTCTGCTAATTGCCTCCTTGGGGTTGCTAGAAGAAGCTGCCATGAGAGCAAGGTTTGAGGCTTTGTTTTTCTTCCATGGTAATCCTTTTCTTGGCAAAAGTGCCCCCCGTCTACATAAGCAGCTGGTGGCTGAGCAAATAATTTCAGGGAAGCTCAGTTTCTGAGGAAGCATTGCATGTGCCCCTTACTGTAACACTCCGTAAACACTGGTGTCACTGCAAGATCGGACGGCAGTTATCGCTGTGTTTCATGATAAACACAGATGGTGTTTATGTTTAAATATGCCAAATGTGGTAATGAGAGCAAACTTTGAAAGGATTTATTTTTATGTTGTTTCTATTCTGGCCTCTGATAATTAAGGCTGCTGTGACCTGCCTTTTGGAGAAGGAAAATATATTTATGCAGTGCTATTCAGGTTTCTAAAATAACTTAGGGAGGTTTTGTTTGTTTTTTTGCTGAAGGACACTGAGCTCCTGTTTCCTAGGAGGTTTTATTACCCTGTATTGAAAACTGTAGACCAAGGTTTACAGCGATAATCTGGCCATTGGTTTCCGCACATATTAACTACTTCTAAAGCATTTTTTTTTTAAATCTTAATTCCTTTTTTCCCCAGAAAATGAGGTTAATGTAAGAGTTGGAAAAGTTTTACTCTATTCTATGTAGGTTCTTATGCCATGCTCATGCAGAAGCATTGGCCACCAGTGAGGAGTGGGTGCAGCTGTGTATCTGTCTTCTGGGTCATGTCTCTTCTCTCATCTCCTCTGGAAGTGAATGTGTTGGGAAGCCCTGTTTCAGATAAACACTGACACATGCAAGTACACATGCAAGTGTTTATGCTAGAGGCAAAATCTAAGAAACAGGTGATGGTGTTTCCTAGAGCTCCCTCCACAGCCATGGGCATCCCCACTCTCCTTGTCCCTAAGGAAAGGAGCTCCTTCTCCTGCAGGGACAAGGTGGGGTTGCTTCATGCACACATTGCTGCCAGCCCTCTCAGAAGAGACCCTGCTTCTCTGCAACACAAGCACAAAACTTCCCCCAGATTATGGTGTGGAAAATCTGGAATAAATCCATGCGAGGCTGCTCTGAAAGGGTAATCTAACTGCCTGAGCTGGAGCAGAGAGCACCTCTATTTTTGTCTTCTGCCTTCAGGCCAATGTATGGGAAATCTTTCAGAGCTAACGCAACCCTGTGCCACTAACGTTGGCACTGGATGCTTGGACTGAAAGAAATGACCTGTGAAATTTCAGTTGGGGTCAGCATGGAAAAGATGCTAATGTGGCATATCAAGCAAGCGATGAGAGACAGCTCCAGAGATGCCTTTCCTCCAAGGGCCACGCACATGCCATGCTGGTTGTGGGTCCTCAGGTTTTAAATTTTGATCCCTGTTATCCCATCATTTTATTGCACTAAAGGTCACAGACTCCCAGGCACCTCTTCTGTTATCAAATATATCCTGTAGCAGAGCCTCTTACACTGAGTTCTTAAATAGCTGTGCCTAAATGTCACTGTTCTGGGAGAAGACTGCATGCTTTGTTGGTACAGAGCTATTGCAGGGATAGCAAACTAAGCAGAATGAAAGAAAAAAGTATAATTTCTTTATATTATATTTTAAAATTTTAAAATCATCTTGAGGTGACTACATAATGCAGCCAGCTTTCTAACTATTGAACTTCCAAGAATACTGGCTTCTTTGAGGAAAGCTAAAGCCTCACTGCATATTTTGTGTCTTTGAGATAAAAGTAATATTTAAAAACTTTATTCTCCTTTCCCATGGCTTGCAGATACAGTGAGGAAGGCGCTAGGGTGTTTTTTTCTTCTACAATTGTTACCTTTTAAATTGTGACCAACAAGAGCTGTGTGTAATGGTACTTTCAGGAGTCTATAAGACAGCAGCTATGTTAGAGACAGCTGTATCTGTTTTCTTTGCTTCAGCTTGACATCTATAGCTGTATTTATAGAGTTGCACAAGAGGCCTCATTTCCTGCACTGCCAAGCATCTTCAGCTTCCACCTTTGAAAACGAGCATGGATTAATGGGCTAAACACCAGAAGCAGGAAATACTGACTTCCATGGCTACCTCAGCATCATAGTATCAATTGGCAAGACACCCAAATGCAAATCACAGACCAGGAACTGCTGATCACAATAGGATGCTACTGATCTATGGAGTCTGTTTCCCATAAAAGCTGACCCAGCTGAGGACATTAACTTATTCTTCTAGTCAATGCAAAAGTTACTGTTGAAATGATCACTGGATCACTTGAAAAAAAGGTGGTGCAGATACGGGGAGTGTTACATGCGTGAGTAACCTATGATGAAAGCTTGGGAAAGCTTAGAGATATGGTGTAGTTGGGAACTGTCAGTGCTAGGTTAACGGTTGGACTGGATGATCTTCAAGGTCCTTTCCAACCTAGATGATTCTGTGATTCTGTAATTCTGTGATAAAGGTTAACTTTAGAATGTATGGAAACCAATGAAAAAGGCCTGACAAACTGGTCACTCACAGGGGCAAGCTTAAAACCAAGTCCAAGTTAGATTTCAGAGTAGCTGCTGAACACTCAAGAAACTTAGGCTTTCAGTCCTGGTTCTCTAGATCCCCCTATGACCTTCAGCTACTCACCTCATAAAGTTAGGTGATACAAGTGTTGAGGTGCTGGAGCGAGTGCAGAGGAGGGCAACGAAGCTGGTGAAGGGCCTGGAGAACAAATCCTATGAGGAGAGATTGAAGGAGCTGGGACTGTTTAGTGTGAGGAAGAGAAGGCTGAGGGGAGACCTCATCACTCTCTGCAACTACTTGAAAGGACATTGTAGAGAGGTTGGTGCTGGTCTCTTCTCACAGGTGATTAGTGATAGAAAAAGAGGGAATGGCTTTAAACTGCAACAGGGGAGGTTCAGACTGGACATTAGGAAAAAATTTTTCCCAGAAAGAGTGGTCAGACAGTGGAATAGGCTGCCCAGGGAGGTGGTGGAGTCACCATCCCTGGATGTGTTTAAGGGTCGTTTGGATGTGGTGTTGGGGGATGTGGTGTAGGGGAGAACTTTGTAGAGGAGGGCTGATGGTTGGACTCGATGATCCCAAGGGTCTTTTCCAACCTGAATGATTCTGTGATTCTGTGATTCTGTGATTCTGATTCTGTGATTTAGGCTCCCTCTGTAATCATGGGAGAGAGAAAGGCACTTCAGAGGTAATTCACCCTGCTCACCTCCAGGAATACATCTTAGTGGCCTCTGCTGAACTCACCCTGCATGGTTGATGTCTTTCTTGTGCTGGGGAATCCAAAACTGGATGCAGTATGTAGATGTGGTCTTACGAGTGATGATTAGAGAGGATAAGACCTTCCCTCGATCGACTGCAATGCCTCTGTTATTTCAGCCCGTATGAGCAAAGGCCGAGGAATGGCCTGTGTGCCTCACCCTTTTGCCCAGCTTCTATGAAGTGGAGGGGCTATAGGTTATTTCCCTGGCCTCATTTCCACCCCATGGCAAGAGCAACGTTACAGCTCCACTCTACATGGACCTCCAAGCTTCCCCACAAAAGTACATGTGAGTTTTAATGTTTAAGTTCAAGCAGGACTTAATTTTACATCCAACCTCAGAGACAGGAAATATCTGGATGGTAGTTTACTAGAATGTGAGCAATACCCGCTCAGCAGAAAGACTCTGGTCTTTCCCTCTTGTCAGGAGGGTCCCAACATTTTCCCATCATGACAATGCGGAACTTAGAATAACTGATTTCTTAAAAGAAACACTGGAATTTTGTTTGATTTTGCAATGACTAAGTAACAAAAATAGTCACAGCCAAACATTAATCAAAAAGAACTGAGGCACAAAGGATTAAGACGTAGAGATCACTAGATTTTCCACATCACTTGATTTTAAACAGTTGTTAGGAACTAGGGGAAACAACAGAAATGCTTGTCTTTTTATAAAAACGAAATTTTTGAGAGAATGCCAATTGCCCTGCAGCATCCTGAGCTGAATCCTAAAATAGGCTATTGAAGTGCGGCGCAGAAACATGAAAAATATTTTAAGAGCAGTTGGAAGAGATTGGATTGAAGTCCTTTACTAGAAACAGAGAAAAGAGGTCCCGGGAGTTGTGTTTAACTAACCCTCCCAATCTCAAATCTGGCCGGTTTCCCTTGGTCCGTCCCGCCCTCGTTTCCCCTGACTGCTGGCACCATCTTGTGGCATCTGAAATAATACTATTTATTGAGAAGCGGCTGGCCGAGCAGAGGGCTGCCAATTTCTTCCTCTACAGGAACGAAGAAATCAAAACTGAAGCAAACTCTATTCTGGAGCTCAGAGTATGTTTATTAGGAACTTTCAATCAAAGCAATTTGCCCTAATCTCTTCCTTATCCAAAACAGTCACGTTTCACTTATATCCAAATTCCTGGCAGTATCATAGCTGGGCAGATTTCCAAGACTTTCACATAACTGGTACTTTACAGAATACCACTGACATTTATACAACTGTAAATTCCAAAGGACTTTAAAAGCAGTAATTATAAGGCACCATTAAATTGTCTCTGGGCTGGAAGGTGGCAGCGGAAGGTAGGTGGGCAGAACAACTAATAGGAAAAGTGAGAATTTTGCCAAAGGACATCTGAACTAAATCATGTTGTTAAAAAAGAAAAAAAAAAAAAAAAAAGAGTACAGGACCTTAAAATGCCGGAGCTTTTCTTATAGGATCTTATCCAAAAGAGCACCACAAAATAAGCTGCATTAAATTTCAGCCAGTCTAGCATTTGAGATCAGACATTAAAGCTGCTTTTAAACACTCTTCTTCCACACGGCTGACAATCTGAACAAATAATTTTCTGCACGATTTACATTCTTGTATCTCTAGAATGAGTTTATTTTATAATTCACAAGATGAAGCATAACATTACTCATTTGTATCACATGCAAAATATACTGTGCTTGCTTATAATGTTCCAATTTTTAGCACTGACTGTTAACCACAGGGGAGCAGTGATTAATGGATGAACTAACACTCTGCTTTGGAGCATAGGGAAGTTTTCTTGGAGATCAGATGGAAGTAATCTGGAGAGATTTAGATTAGAAAAAAATAGAAAAGAAGTAATAGAAGAAATTTAACTGGGCTTAGCAGCATCAGTTGAGACCTATAAATCTGCAGAAGATATATAATCAGGGAGGACTAAGCTAAGGTTACTCCAAAGGAGTATGGGAGACTGGAGAAACTATGGGCCCCTTACTTTGCATGTTCATGAAGGGCTGAATATTGAAAGCCAAGGAAGCAGACATAAAGCGGGAATAAAAAAGAACATGGATCTACAAAAGATAGGTCACACCAGATAAACCTGCCACCTTTTTTTCATAGGGGAAAAGCAGTATTTAATCTCTGTGGGTATCTGAAAAGCATCTCATTGGATGCTCATTTGGATGCTCATTGAATGGAGAAATTATCAGGCAGCTTGTAGAAAATGGGATCCAGCATGGCATGTACGTAAGGCCAGGCTTTGGAGCAGCAGCAGATATCTTGCAGCATTCTTCAGGGACTGGTCTTGAGCAGAATTTCCTCGGTGGTCAAGGCAGATAGCAGGACCCTGGGATGGTATCTGGAGATGCTCAGTCAGTGCGTAGGAGGATCGGGACATTGTAGGGGAAGAACTGGAGGCCTTGGAGACTGGACCAGCAGCAGTGAGATGGTGCTCAACTGTATCGAATGGAAAGTCACAGGCCTGGGAAGGGAAGCTAAGAAATTCACAGTAATTGAGTGCTTGTCTTTTGGGAACGGGTAACAGTGAAAAAGAGATGTTCATGTTTAGGGCTGATCTTGAAGCTGCCTTCTCCCAGACTGAACCAGCAATCCTATCACCAGCTCACTCAGCCTGTATCACAGCTTGGCACGTTATTCTTACTGGTCCTCCAGCAGGACTCCTCCTGTCCCAGTCTTATGCTTTAGGAGCTGGCAATAGGTGTGAAGAGGTAACATAGGAAAAGATGAGCTGGATTAACATTTATAGCATTGCAGATATTGCAGTGGCTGCAAGCAGTATTATACTGTGTGAATGCCAAAGTACTGCTTGTACAGTCTCTACAGCAGCCTCACCTTGCCTAATCACTCACAAATTATATGCCAGGTGACAAAATAATAAAAGACTTAAAAATGACAATATTTAAAGAACAAGTGTTGTTTACATTCTATTCATCTTTGAATCTGAGCCTTTAAGTACTGTATTTAAAATTTTTTTCTTTGTGGCTGCATGGGTTAAGAACTTGCAAGTAAAAGCAAGCTTCAGTCTCATGCAAGAACCAAGACATGAAGCAATACTGCTCCAGTTACAGCCTTCTGGCTGGTCTATGCCTACAGCCAGGCACTTGGCAAGTTGTATCCAGCCAGGGCAATTTGTTGAGAATAGCTCCGAGTGTTATTACCTGAATCTTAAACATAATATTGCATCACACCAGAAGCCACCACCTCAGAACTTCTTTTTTAAAAAGGACCCAGGTATTTCCTTTTTGCAAATACCTGTTGGATTAATTATTATTCTGGGTTTTGGAAGCAGTTAGGCTTGCTTTTTGTTAATATTACCTACTACTCTTCAAAAGGTAAAAAACATTAGAGAAATGACCATTAGTTTTCCATTTTAAAATAAATCCTAGGACCAGTGGCAGCTTTTTTGTGTAAAGAAAACTTCACTGGTTTTAGTTCACATGTTTAGTTTTGCTCTGGACTGGTTGTGAATTGTCAATTAAAGAAACAGATTTAAAATATAATCTTAATTACAGGGGAATAAATCCCAGGGGAATAAATTGCAGGGGAATAACCTCCGTTCATGTTTAAAGATTTCCTACAGCTTTGCACTGGTCCACTTGCAAACTGAGTCTTGGCCTTTTGTCAAAACCTAGAGAAGGGCCTTGACGTGGGGCACACAGCCTTCACGCAGTTATAAAAATAATTTATTGGCTTTTACCCTGGGGCAGGTAAATGAGCAGTTACAACAGCATACAATCTCAAGTATCACTTTATTGGCATGTTTTATTTAGTCATAAAAGCATAAAATGAAACTGAAGGCACAGTCAGTAGATGTCACCCACGCACCAGGCACCAAGCATGCAACCCTCAGCCCATAACCACCCAAAACACCACCTTCCCACCACACGCAGGAGCCAAGGCCAGGCAGGGAGGCTTGAGAAGAAGGTTTACTTCAAAACCAGCCCATGGAGGGTGCTGGGATGTTCAGAGGGTGGCCAGCTATGATGGCCCTGGCAGCCTCTGTGCATCCTCTGACTGGGCGCCCCGGCAAGCCAAGGGCGTCCTGAGTGGGGAAAACTCCTGTGACCCGTGTTGGACACAGGGAGAGCACCCAAACTTCTGCCTCCACTGCTGACACCTGTGCAAGGGGTGAGTCCAAAAGGGAGGAAGTGTTGCTGTCAGCTCCACCAGGCACAGGGAGAGCAGCCCTGAGCAGGGCGCTGGTGCCCTGGGGGAGCTGGTCTCCACCATCACCAGCAGGGGATGTCCCTGGCAGAGCATCAGCCTCTTGCAGTCCTGTGTGCTGAAGGACTTGTGCTCATCAGCGTGACAGCTTGAGACTGCTAGACCCCGTTGCTCCTCTTCACAGGTGTCTCCTGGAAATGAAACTTCCAGTTTGTTTTTTCCCCCTCTAAAAATCAGTTGAAAGCAGCTCAGTGCTATACAGCTTAATTATTAATAAGTGCTGAGCTAGCTAATGGTGTTTGTTCAGTGTTTCCATCTGCAATCTCCCCCAAAGCCTGTCCCCAAGAGTCTCATTAATCCCAGACATAAACACACTGAATTTTTACTGCCAGAGGTTTAGAAACAGCCAAGTTTATGCCCTGTTCTGCTTATCATGAGGTCATTTGGGCTTGGCCCAGGGTTTTGCTGCTGCTCTGGTCTGGCAGAAGGCAACTGCTTTGGCTGAGGACCTCCTGCCTTGCACTGGCGCCTGGTGCTAGAGATGAACTTTGCTGTCTAACCTACTCTCATGTTTTATGGACTGATGGTGATTCCTGAGCAAAATGTTGGGAACTTCCAGCCTAAAGAAATGGAAACAACATCTGCTGGATATACCAGTGGCTTTTGCTGTTGTTTTGGGTTTGCTACTGAGTGCTCTTGAGTGCTGAGCAGGACCTCCCCTCACTCTGTGGAGCTCTGTGCTCTGGTGTGCAAAATAATGAGCTTTTTGAACCACCTCTGTGGTTTACAGGAATTTAGGCATTGAAATATAGGACAGAAAAATCTGAATTTAAAAAAACAAATCAGCCAAGCAGTGTGAGGTGTGATCATCTTTGATTATATCAAATGGGTCAAAGAACATCACTGATGTTTCTAGGATTTTTTGCGTATGGACAGAACGGATTTTTGACCATGTTGACTCTAGCTAATCCCTCCAGGATCCCTGACCACACATGTTGAGGGTAGCAGCCACAGTTACATGTTGGCTGCAACAGGTTGCTAAATATATTTTTTTCTAGACAGAATAACAGGGTTTGGAAAAAATGAAATATTGCTTTTCTGACCCATATGGCAGATCTAGACTTCATTTTCCATATCAGAAGCTTTGGAAGGGGATGAGTTCACTTTGTTTTCCTGACAGGAACAAGAAACTATCAACAGAAATCAAATTAACCCAACAGAGCAGATTCAGTCCTGCATCTCCTCGCATGGGCACAGGAGCTCTTAACTGGTGGTGCTTTCTGTGGGAGCCACTGGATAATGATTTCAAAGCTGCTTACCCTTCTGCTCTGCTGTCGCCTGGCTTGGTTTAGTGCCAAGCGGTGCCACAGGACCTTCCTGAGAGGTTTCCAGGAGGAGAAGGAGAACAGTCTGTTGTTACCGTCCTCCTTTATGTTTGAATGAAGTGGATAGAAACCATCTTCCCTGAGTACAGGTGGGAAAAAGAGGAGTGGGCCATTTCTGTATACAGAAACACAGCAAATACCTGGGTTCAAATTGCTGCTGACTTGAAGCTTCTCCTGGGCCATATCCTTCTTGCTTGCTGAGCAGTTCCCCCCAGCCAGTGCTCTCATGATGGCTGACCCAGCTGTGGTTAATTCCTTGGTCCTCAGGTCTGCTCTGTCTGATGCCTTCCTGTTGTCACCTGGTCTGACCACATAAAAGGTCATTTCATTGCTCTTTGCTTCACTGAAAGATGCTTGGCGTGGCCTTCAACCAGCTCTCCAACTGTCTGTAAATCACAAACCTGCTGTAATGAATAAAACTTTTTTTTCTTTTCAATAGTAACACAGATATTACTACCATTCACATGTGCTGCACAGATTATCTTGAGCTATGGGAGAGGAAGACCCAGGCACAACCCCACGCTTATACTGTGTGTGTGCAGGGACGTTGTGCTGTGACTGACACTGAGATAAAACCATTTATTAGACCAATTAATATGGCAGCAGGTACAATGTGGGGCACAAGGTCGTCCTGGAGCTCACAAGCCACCCCACGAAGGCCTCTGGTGAGAAGGGCCTGAGGTCACTTCCACGAGGTGGGGCTCTGTCCCCAAATTTTGCAGCTCTTCCTGCTTTCCTGCAGGCATCTCCAGCTTCTCCTTCTGGGGCGCTGAGGGCAGTGGCAGTGATCCTGGAGATGGGAAGGTAAAAACTGGGATGAAATTTTGTCGGGCCAGTGACTTTAGATGCTCAGCATACTGATACTCAGCATCAGCCTCCTGAAAGGTGTCGATACCCTGCAAGTGCTCAACAACCCCCACCTCTGCAGTGCAGCCCTGGGGGCTGCTCAAATCATCACCCAAAGTCCGAAGCACTTTTTACAAATAAAAGCACTGAACCGGTGCTTGGAGTAGGCCTGTGGAGGCCAAATCCTGCTATGTACTAAGCACCTCTCCACCCCAGGTACTGAGGGTGTTCAGTCAAGTCAAGATGCTTCTTGCAAAGGGGTTTTCTTAGCAGGAATGATTTGGTTCAGGTGGCAGTCTCACAGACACGGGCATTTTCCCCATTTCCCTGCACTCGATACGAGTCATGTTAACATCCCAGTAAACGTGTTTTCTTTTCAGCTACACTGCTTGTAACAGTATTTGCCTGAATTAGAGTGAGTTTGCTCTGCAAACTGCATTTACCTTTCCCTGATACAGAGCAGCTGTTCCCTGTACGTTCTCGCAAGCTCCTTGTTTACACAGACTTTTGTCAGCAAATACACCCCCCTGAACAAGCCACTCACTTTGACTTTCCAGCACTGATAGGGGAGTTGTGAGCCCTGCAAGACACCTTCATCCTTGTCTTTTTGTTTCATTAATAGGCACCTGCCTTCGAGATGGCGCCGACAAGGCTTTGCTCACGCCATCAATCATGACGCTAAGGTTGACTGAGCCTTGCAGAAGTGTGAAAGAAAGAAGCAGACGTTATTAATTCTTCTTTTGGTGAAAGCTCTTCGATCACACAGTGCTGACACTCGCTGCGTATGCCCACCAGCACAAACACAAAGGTCGCCAGCCCCAAGTCGGTTCTCAAGAGAAAACAACTCCCTACACCTCCCCACATGGATGACAGCAGTTACTGTGACTCAAGTGGAGTCATGGTCTGTGGAACACGCCAAAGCAGTGGTGCCTGCTGTGACGGTGGAGGCAGAGGGAGCCATGCAGGGGTCTTCCTTCATCCCCAGTGAGCAGGGCTGAGGGCAGAGTGAGGGCTGACTGCAAGTCCTGCGATAGCAGAGGTTTCCAGGCTTGAACATCAATCTGCGGGAGTCAGAACATTCTGCAAAATACACTCATTTCAGTGATGTGTGGTCACATGTCCATCAGATGTGACTGAGATGCTGCCAGCTTGTCTTGTAGGCAGTGAGGCAGCCTGGACTCCTGGGCTTTGCTGAGCCGGGGCTTTCCATGACACACTGAGGACTTGGTGGCTTCCAGGGCTTGTGGATGTCTGTTGCAGAGCTGTAAGATGGAGCCCGGGTTCTGGGGGCTCCCCAACTCCAGAAGTTCCCCCAACCTTTGAGGAATGTATTGATCACTTGGATCTGATGGCAAGAGAAGAGATGAGTCACCAAAGGGTGTCACTGCCTCCAGACAAGTGTTGTCTTCTTCATACAGCTCCTGAAGAGAAAAGGAGGAAGATACAGAAAAGTAAAGAGGGCAAAGACAACCACCAGGGGCTTTCCACCTCCAACTTTCACCATCTGACATATGTCCCTGAGATACACACTGAGGTCCCTAGAGAAGGCCTTCTCCTCCCTTCAACCCCAACTCCCAAGAACTACTGTTCTGGACACCTGTGGGAAGAACCACTCTGAGTTTGCCAACAAGTGTCCAACCACTGGTTTCCTCCATTTCTCAATCCACCTCTCAATGCCACAGAATATTTCAGTTTTGAGGTGGACCACGCAGTGCTTCATGTCATCTACTGTGGGCATCCCATTAAACTGAAATTCATAGCATCTGTTGGAACCTCTTTCTTACAAAGCCTGGGGAATAGGTGGCTCTGAGAGGGTTTAATCAGAGCATTGATCATCATCTATGGCACAAAATTAAGGTTTCTTCAGACTGCTTACTAAAGATGCCATTACATCTTTATCCCTACACTGATCGCAGGGAGTCTTGCAGCTCTGCAGAGTAAGTGGTCTGGCTCATCTACCACTCTCATGCATTCACACACAAGAGTAAGCAGCAAACACGACTGTAAAGGACCTGCCCAAAGTGTCAGAGAGAATCTGGAGTAGAGCCAGCGACTGCACTTTCAACTATTAAATCTCCACTCCATGCCTTAACCTGAAGACCGCCATTCCTTACAAATAGTTGTGTCTGATGACTGAACAATGTGAATGAAACTGCCTGAGAGAGGAGGTGAGACACTGACTGACACAAGACTAACACAGTCCTGTTGCACAGTTTCACTAAGCACTGCACTGGGGGCTGAGGGATCCAGATGCCTGTGGTGTATGTGCTGGAATGATCAGTCGAGCAGCTCAACACATGATTTAACTGAAGGCCCCATCACCATGTGCTGCTCATGAAGGACCCTGGTTTGACAGTACTGAGGAGGGACACCTGTCTGTGGCCAGTAGCTTCTGGGAATTTGGCTCTCATCTTCCTAGTCCTGAGGAGGTCAATGCTTACTGCTGCTTCTGCTCTCAGGGGCAGGTACACCTACAAACATACACATTGTGCTCTTCTGACCCCTGCCAGAGCTGCCAGATGCTCAGGCCAGCTCACAGTGTTACTTGGAAATGTATTTAAAAACTTGGTCTTCATCAAAGTCAGGTTGTTGCCTAAAATAAGAATGCAGTTTATTACAGTGTCCATGGTTTCATGCCTGTTGCAACTAATTCAGGAGTCTCCAGCTTCCTCGGAGGCAAAGGCAGATGCCCTGGCAGATGAGTGCTCTGGGGAGATCTTCAAGGGCAGGTCCAGTTTTCAGGGAGATGTGGGACGTCCCCCATCCTGTATAGTCAATGCCCAGTGAATCTTCCCAAAACATGTTGTTTTTCCTGCTCTGAGTTTCCTGTCACAGGAGATCTCCACTGCCTTTTAGCTGGAGAGGGCTGGCCGTAGCTGCCTTTAAACTTCAGAGGGGATGAAGGTAAGCCATGGTTCTCTTCCAGGAAAGTGCCTGCAGCAACCCCACCCTGTGAACTGGCTTGATACTATCTGAAGTCATTTAAGCAGAGATCGCATGAGTAAAGAATGTTATACACCAACCACACACTAAAAGACAGTGCAGTAATGGCTTGAGCTGTTGCCCCTGGCCTATCCTGGTCAGGGGACACATCCCCATGTCCTTAATAGCAGTCAGACACAAACTGTTATATTAGGGTAACTCCACAGTCATTTCCAGGTCCAAGAGTATTAATTTGGATTATTTTAAACTGACCAAGCTTTTCTCATAGGTGTCCTCTGATCATGATTCATTGAGAGATGAGGATGTGGCATTTCTTACAGACCTGGATGCAGGTGGTTCTCAGGTAAGGGCTGTGGTGTGTGGTGATGTGTTAAGAGTTGGGCTGAGCCCAAGAGTATGAGGGCTGAGAGTAGAATGATAAAGGTTTTTTCTGCACTGATCATCCAATGCCAGGAAGAAACCATAGCAATTTTGCCCCTATTAAATGGAGTGGCTGGGCTAGGTAGGTCAGATGGAGCTGGAGCTGGAATCCAGTCATTTCTCACTGGACACTCACTGTTCAAAGCCACTGGAGTCAATAGAGAGGGATAATTTTTGCTATCTGATGAAAGCTGAGTAACTTCAATCCAGTTCCCTTTGGGCAAGTGTCTACCACCACAGCTAACATCTGCAGGTGATCCAGCTGGCTCTCAGCACAGGTCAATTACTTGTAGAGGCTTGCAGCTTGTAGCTCAAGCTTACCTGGGACCCCCTCGGGGCTGGAGCATTTTAGCAAGGACTTATTCTGGTTCACATATCTAAATCTGTCAACAAAGGATGTTTTAGAAGCATCACAGTGAGATTGCATAAAGGTCATATGGCATCTCTTGCTCTGCTGAAAGGTTATCTCAGCTGGAAAGCTCTGACTTGATGCATTTCCAATGGATATGCCTCTGTGCAACAGATATAACATTTCACTAGATGTAGGCTTATTTTCAACACTTGTTGGTGCCTTTTCAAGGAAGTTTGAATGTGGTACTAAGAGCAATCACTGTCCATCTTTATTATCACCACCTTCTGACTATTCAGGCCTGTTAAGGTGACAGAGCACCAGAGAGACATTATACCCAAATGACCATGCCAGGGAAACGGAGCCAATCATAATTTAAGGCTACATCAGCTGAATCAAGCAATCTATGAAAGACGCACCCTGCTCATCATGTTATCACTTCTTATCAGACTGGGATTTGCTTTTGATATAACAACTCAGTTCATCACAATAGTCAGTGGTGAAGAAAGGTGGGGGAATGTGGGGACAGCCACATTATCCTAGAAAGGCATTCAAATGAACCAATGAATCCAAAGGAGAATGAAGAACTAGGGAAGTGCAACGTGGAACATGAACTGTTTGCACAGTCTTTAGGAGAATTATGTTTACTGAGTAATCTTGGTTATCTAATACACATGAGCAGGGCATGTCTCTTATTATGTGTCTGAAGAGCAGCTGGCAAAATGACACATAAATATCATTGACAATAATTTTATATTTATAACCACAAGCATAAAAGCAATGGAGGATGATGTCTTCATGCCTTCACAACAGCAGCCAACAAAGTTTTAAGCTTGCTGTCCACAAAGATGTAGACAGCATTCAAAAGAATATATGAAAACTGTACAACATTGGTGTTAACTTACAGCATAGCTGCAAAAAACTTAAAATGTGTACCACAAGCTTTCAATTTTAGAAAGAATAGGATGCACCTCTATAATTGAAAGGAAATGAGTCTTTTTCACTGATTTTCGAAAAAGAAAGATTTCTTCTTTTCTAATAAATGGAAGTTTGGGAGTTCTGGATTGTGAACGTTAACACAGAATAATTTAAGCCCAGTAAGGCACTTTGATGACTACAGAAATGCCAGCTAATTTTTATCACAATAGTGTAAAGACTGAAAGTGTCAGAAATATTACTATTTTGGATTATTTTCTTGTTTTTTTACAAGTAATGTCACTTAAAGGCAATGGCTATCAAAGGATGTTTCAGAAACATCACAAGGACAATACGATACGTAAGCTCATGTGTTGATCTGTAGCAGTGAAGAAGTGTGGTTACCTTTTTATTATGTAGCTTTCTGAAACTGGGAAAAGCTTTCCAGGGTTTTCAGTAGGTGAAGAATTGTAGTTTCTATGAATAGATTTGTCCAATCTCACTGTTTATGACTGAGTTTTTAAGCATCCTCACCTAAAAAACTTATGGTTGGTACCAAAATGAGGCAAAGACACAAGTGAGGGCTTTGAGTCTTTGGCACTAAGGTTAAAAATCAAGAAACTTAACATTAACAACACCCCCCCTCCTTCCAAAATCTGACGTATCCACATAACAAACTGCATCATTCTCAGATCTGCTTTTTTAAAGAGAAAAACACCAATTTGAATGTAAGAAGAGGCATAAAAGCCCTTCTAAATACAGGGCTGTGTCTATTCATTTTCATGTGTAACAGAAGAAATAAAGTAGTGCTTGGGTGATCCTCTGCAGACAGTCTAGGAGGATGCTTTGTGAAAGAGGGAGTTAGATGATGGAAAACCAGTCTATTTGTGTATGGTTGATACCAAGCAGATATAGATATGCTGTTTACAGCTGGCAAGAGCCTACTTTCTCTCTTTTCTGCAAGAGCGTAAAAAATACAGGCACTGGATATTGCCATCTGAACTGTGAATGAGATGGTGGCAGCCTGCAGTGATTGATTGCTGCAGCAAAAAAACAGACCAGTGCTCCTGTATTAATGGCATTGATTTCCCTCCATAGAGATCCATTAGACACCCTGGAATCAAACACGCTGCCTTCCCGTACCATTTAAAAACCCAGCTCAGATGATATGCTAGACATTTAGCACTGTCTGTGTACCTATTCCCAGACATGTGGCAATCAGTCTGTGCGAGGGAGCTGTAGGAAAGCCCTCTGTCCTGGCCCCGTGTCCCCCGCAGAGCAGAGGAGGGTTCATCTGGTGGCACAAGCAGAGTTGCTTCACCCAGGCCATGAGCTGTGAGCGGGGCTGAGCAGGTCACATCACAGGGGACAGCCACTGATGCACAGCGTGACTTCCCTCCGCGTTGCATGCCTGGGTTTCCTCTGAGAGCAAGTCAGAATGTTCTGGGAACCCACCTTGGGTCCTGACAGTCGGGACATCCCCCATGTAAAACCAACCCCACAACATGGGAAAGGGGGTTTTGACACATGGTGGGTGGCAGTCGAAGCCTGCCCCAAACCACAAAGAAGAGGTCATACACTCTGTGATTTTCAGAGGAGATAGATACCCTCAGCTTCAGGTCAGGGAATAATCCCCAGACTCACAGGGAAGGACCTTGGGTGACTGGTGTGGGAAGCAGAAGGAGGGAAGGGAAAAGTCTTTTCATTCAAATATATATATTGCAATAGCTGGAAGAATGATACAGGCAGGGAAGACACAGTGCGAGAAGAGCTTGCACAGACATCCTTCTCCAGGGGCAATCACTGCATGCACAAGGTATGAGAGGAGAACAGGGCAAAGCAGATCACAGTGCCAAGGACTGATATTGAACATTACAGCATGGGCACCCCAGCTCATCTGAGCAACCTTGACAGTCCACAGGAGACACAGGGAGAATGGGACACTTCAATGAGGCCACCAGTCAAAGGTTCGTCACATGGATGAAAGGTAACTCAGATGCTTCTTCCACCATCCACAGAAAGCATAGGGGTAAGTCTCCATGCGGCTGATGTCTCAGGTAAAATGATGTGCTCAGGCTTTTCAAATCTTTCCCAGCTGGTTAAGTACACGTCAGCCCATGGATTTACACTTAAGTTTGAAATTAGGCTCTTACTTCTAGATACTGCAGAAATGAGGTCGTCTGACATGGTCTGAGTGTCTTTCACAGAGCATCAAACATCATCTTTGGGAAACTAAGGCAATGTGGCAGGCCAAGGAGCTGGGTCCATGGTAAGCTTTGCCTCTAAAATCACAGAATCACAGAATCATCTAGGTTGGAAAGGACCTTGAAGATCATCCAGTCCAACCATTAACCCAGCATTGACAGTTCCTAACTACACCATATCTCTCAGCGCTATGTTGACCCTACTCTTAAACACCTCCAGGGATGGGGACTCCACCACCTCCCTGGGCAGCCCATTCCAATGCCCAACAACCCATTCGGTAAAGAAAAACTTCCTAATATCTATTCTAAACCTTCCCTGGTGCAACATTTTTCCCTGTTCGCTGTGTCAGATGCTTGATCAACTGGGGGATCATAAAAGAGATAAGTCACTTGCCCAAGGCACATTAAGGTCTGAAAGGTAGCA
Organism: Strix uralensis; assembly: GCF_047716275.1. Taxonomy (NCBI): domain Eukaryota; kingdom Metazoa; phylum Chordata; class Aves; order Strigiformes; family Strigidae; genus Strix; species Strix uralensis. The sequence continues at coordinate 115,148,486 of NC_133973.1, read as the reverse complement.
TGCCTTTCATGTAATTAATTTTATTTCAGACAACTAATAAACATTGGTAAATATTATCTCAAAACCAGAAATAAACTAAACATCATGAATTAAACTTTAAATGTTCGACAACTGCAAGACTGCAGATAGACCACAGTCTAAATCGTTCACCAGTTTATGTGCCACAGACAATTCTGGAAATGTCACATGATTCAGTGTGGAATAGTCTCTTGAAATGTATTGATCCTTCCTTTTTCTTCCTCTCAACTGCATTATTGTAGCAACTCCAAAAGCAGCTCATCATGTATCATGCAAAGAAGAAAATAAGCACAGCCTGCCTGGTTCACTGCTCCTTTTCACTGCAGTATTGCTTTTGCTGAGTGATGCCGGCATCACTCTGGGGTAATGTAGTGAGTGAATCAAATCCATGGGGATAATACAGATACACTTCATCTGAAGACTGCAGTGGTAAGTTACATGAGCTCTGCTCTTCTGTGCATGATGAGTCTTCTTGTTGAAAATAATACAGGAAACATTTCTGGATTGCTCCGTCCCTCCTGCACACCCACCTCCTGGTTGCAAGCACAGGCTCTACTGCTGCAGGAATCTGGGTTCCATCCCGCAGCCCTGGCAGTTAGTTCCCAAAAATTTCCTGGGTTGCAGCAATACAGGGTGAAGCCTTTATATTGTAAGGCAATTGTGCTGACAGGCCTGGAGGTTAAAGACATTCGCTGTACTCTGTCCTCTCCTGACTACAAGCCCATAATCTATGCTGGGATACAGATGGGCATCTCTCATGTCTCACGGTGCCCAACCCACCAGCCCCTTTGGCCCAGCCAAATTGCCTTAGCTCTCACCAGTCTGGGCTCTAAGGACTCTAAATGTAAAACTATTTTCTTGCAATACAGTAACTGAAACAATTTAGCAGTAAATTCAGCAAACTTCTGCAATGTCAGACTTCTGGAGACCTGAGCAGAGTCCAGGAGAGCTCTTACTGAATCCAGCACATCACAGGCCAATGCCATTACCCTCTCTATCTGTGGAGCAGATTGTGCAGACACACATCATTATCCTAGAACAGGTTGCAGCAGCATAGGGGTAAGTACAATTTCCTCAAAGAAGCATTCAGTCTTTCTCAATTTTCTTTTGTGTTAGTCCCAAACCTTTCAGAGCCGTTCAAGTCAAAAGGCCAGCAGCAGTGCTTCAGACCAGAATGGGACACTTGGAGTTTATTGTGGGACACTTGAGTATACTGATCTGCCCAGTAAGGCAGCATAAAACGTAGATTTGTTGAAGCTGGCCAATGTGGCAGCATAAGCACCATCTGCTTGGGCCAGAAGTGGCAGCCTGTTTCAGGCTGCATTTGATGTGCTCACCTGAGAGGTCATGCACAAGCAAAGCCCTCTAACCACACACTCAGGGACATCACATCCTTAGGGAACATAAAGCTTTTGAGCCAGCCTGTGACACAGTGTACCTTGGTTTGATATGTTGATTAAATAATACCCAGTCACTTATATCTCCACTCACACTGATCTGGATGGGTCCCCACATCAGCCACAGCATCACCCTCACTGCTCCCCACTCCCCCCAGTAATGATGCTCCTGTACTTTTCAATATCAGGGCTCCAAAGATACTCAAGAGCTGGAGGTTGCTGTGGGGTACATCAAGTCAACTTGGCCCCACCAAGCTACTTCTTAAGCTGCTCTGGCCTTTCCTTGGGAGAAGTCACAACCACTGTTTGCAGCCTTTCCCACCCAGGGAAACACCTTAGAAAACAGGTTTCCTCTGATGTAGGAAATAGTCATTCCTGTACATAAAAAGAGAACTATATAAACCACATGGAACTAGTATGAAGTAAAGACTCCTACACATCCAGCTTCTTTAGATGAATTCTATTCTTTGCAGAAGAGAAAGTCAGTCAGACGAGCTTTCTCAGAACAACCAGCAAGCAAACAGCCCTTGAGTTGTTCCAGCAGACCTTGTCCTGGTGAGCAGCTCTGCCGTCTGCCCTGCCAGCCTGCCTGCAGCAGCTGCGCACCCCCTGAGTGCCTGTGCTGATTGGAGAGTAAACAGTTGTCCACACCTGCTGGAAATGGAGTCCTCAATTAATGATGCTTGAAGCTACCCTTACCTAGAGTGACTGAAACATGAGTTTTGGAGGTGGTGGTTTGGTGTTTTTGTACTTAGTGTTTGTCAATTTACACATTTATACTGCTGTGGCAGGTTCAGCTGTTTGCAAGGGGATTGAGGCTGTTGCCCATGATCTGTGGGGTGCACTGTGGGCCCTTCCCCCTTCCCCGCTCCCCAGTGCCTTCATTGAGCACAGCATGGCTGGAGTTATGGGAAGGGCAGGCAAAGGAGTCATACCAGGAATTGAGCACCGCCATGTTAAGCACAGTGGTGCATGAAGGTTAAATATTCCCCTTACTTTGCAGAGGGAAGTCATGCACCACCATGTCACCCCTGTGGTTGAATTTAAGCCACTCTGCAGAAGAAAAAGTGACATTTCAAGAGGCCACACAGGGTGCCTGGGTGGGAGCCTGACATTGTAGCCCGGGGGTGAAGTAATTTCCCCAAGAGAAGTGGAGGGTTTCTGGTATGACTTGTGTGAATCCATAATCCTCTGAACATGGTCTGCAGGACCGGGAAACAAGGAAGAGGGACTGGGCCTGCAAGTAGTTACTTTAATATAGCCTTTGTGTACCCTATCTATGGTTAAAAAATGGAGAGGATACAGCATGTCCCCAAAAAGAGGTCATTTGTTCTGAGTAGCCTTTGCAAATCTGGAGAGAGCCCTGATGGAGGTCTTGACAAACACTGAGAAGACTCCTGTTCCACTTTCAGACACTCGTGCACTTGTGCAAAACCAAGAGACTGAAGCTGAAACTAAGGTTAAAAGGCTCTGGGCTGTACTATGCAGGTCAGGCTGGGTGGTCTGCATCATTTGTCTGGCCTTCAAAACCTGTGAGTGTGTCTAAGGAGAAAGCTGGAATTAGGGTTTGTCCAATTCATTACACAAAAGCAGTGATGATGATAATTGTAATAAAACCCCAGTTTGCACTCAGTGAGTGATGCTCAGAGCCACTCAGCATTGCTTGTTATGAGAAAGCACGGTGGGAGACAGTTCATGCCAAACCGACCCTCAGCCAGCTTACGTGATTGCAGAGATTCTGCGAATGGCCTTGTGCCCTGGGTTTCCTCATGACGTCTTTCCTTGTATTCACTGGATCAATTTAATCTGAAATGTTTGCTGCCCCTGAGCAGCAGTGAGCAGGCAGGAATGCTTAAGATAACTCTGTAAACAGAGAAGGCATAGAGGGGTCAGAGCCCAGGGGAAGGATCAATATGTTGGCTTAGCTGAGGAGATGAACAAATTGTATCTGAGGGACACATAGACATCCTCAGGAGAAAAAGTAAGGTGTTTTCTCTCTTCAAGAGAAACCACAGATGATTTATTTGCCTGTATGAGACAAAGGTGCAGATTCCTGGGAAAATCATGAAATAATAATAATAGTAATAATATTAATAGCAGTAGTACTACTGTGACTAGTAATAATGGTAATAATAATAATAATAATGGTAATAGTAATAATGATAATAATAGTAATCCAGCCTACAGAAGAGGTGAGTGGCATGAGGACTCGGGCTCCCTGTTGCCTCTGGAGTTGAAATGCAGAGTACGTGCACTGGGGATGTCCCCTACAGCCTGCAAAGGTCTTGTGCAGGCATAAAGGCTGACTTTCTGCAGTACCGAAATTCCTCATTCCTTCATCTGTTACCTTCTCATCAGAGGCATCGTCAATGAGAAAACCGGCTCCTCTGTCAGCTGTTTCTGGCTTTTCTTTCTCCTCCTACCAGGCCCCCCTTTGCCGTGTTCCCTGGTGTCTGTAGCTCCCTCCCCTTTGTCCCCTTTGCCACCTTTCCTTCCCCTCGCAGCTCCCAGCTCCCTGACCGGTGTGGGTCCCAGGCCCTCCCTCAACAGCCGCTAAAACCATATGCGATTAAATAGTCAATGCCAATATCACTTGAGGTGGGAGAGGCTGTGGGGGCCAGGGAAGATACCCCTGATGTCACCGAGTTTGGGGTGCAGGGTTGTCCCTGCAAGGAGAGAAGAGGGCAGAAAGAAGAGCAGAGCAGCAGGGTTGGAGGGTCCTGGTCTCACCAATCAACTCCTAGGACTGGGAAACAAAGAATCCATTGCTTGGGAGAGCAAGACATGAATTTCAGGTTCCCCTCTCACTTAGCCAGCTGCCAAGCAGCTCTGCTCTCCTGTGCTACCTGGGCTACTCTTCATTGCAGGGGGCTCTGCCTTGTGCAGGGTCTGCTCCCCAGTGTGGTGTCCTCACACCAACTGCCTCTCCCAAACGCTGTTGAAAGCACCCCTAGAGCTTTTTCTTCATAGGCTCTCCTCTTCCTGCAGCCAGTCGCTCTGCTACCCAGGGACTCGGCTCCTGCCCGGTGCTGCCCTGCTCCTGGAAAGCCCCAGCCCTGACAGCAAGGGGAGCACAAGTGCCCTGAGACACTGACAACAGCCATTTCCCAGCTCATTTAGTCACCACCAATCCATACTGAAATCATCTTTTTAATGCCAAGAGGGTCTGGGTTTTCCATTTTGTATTCAAGAACTTGATGAAATATCAAGGCAACAAGTGGCTGATCCCCTCCCCATCTGGTTAGGCACAGACTCTCAGCTATGAAGCCATCACCACTTGCTCCCAGATTTCCAGCTGCTTCTTCATTTTCTGCCCTCCCTGGCCCTGCCACCCCATGCAACAAGTGAGATTTTCCGTCAGGGGTTTCTCTCACCCATCTGTCAGGTCCTCCCTTCCCTGCCCCGTTTGATTAATTGGTGAGGCACCGGCTCACGCAGTGGCAGACATCCCATCTACTGACGCAAGTGCTTTGTTTTTCCATCTGCAGCACTGCAGTATGATACTGATTAAACAGTTGTGGGTATAAAACCAGGTTAAGGCTCCTTTCAGATAACAAGACGCTGTTTTCCTTTCCAACATTAAACCCTGTGAGAGGGGATCCACCAACACATCTCTGGGAGGTTCACAGTGATGGGTGGTGGGAGGAGGGAGCATCTTGCTCTCAAGGTGCTGGAGAAGTACTCAGAAAGGTTGTGTCTATCAGCTCTCCAGCACTGGCTTGGAGGGTCACCCTGGGCACAATGGCATTGCCTCTCCAGGCTCTGGGTCCCCAAAAGGGGAAAGATTCTCCCCCAAACTCATGACTTGCCTAATTGAGGTGGAAGCTCACTGGTTTGGGTACCGCCTGGCCCAGGCTCCCAGCTAGCCAGAGACCTCAGCACTGCGTTGCAGCATCCTGCGCACAGAACTGTGGGTGTGGGTTAGCGCATGTGTTGGTGCCTACGCTTCAGTGAGTCTGGTCAGGAGCACCTTTCCTCCTGCACCCCCTTCCCCCACCCCATTTCCACCAAATGTGGGAGGAGGCAGTGGGCAGAGGAGATCTCAGCCCTGGTGCAATGACCTCTGCATCATGGATCGCAGTGTGGCGAGGTTGTGCGCCCCGACTAGAGGGTGAAACCCTACTGTGGGGACTGTCAGAGGCTGTGTGGTGACTGCTTGGTTAATCCTTAGCTTCCAGCTTGGGGGTGCTTTGGGACTCCTGAGTAAGAAAAGCGTGCCGCAGCTGCACAGCTGGGATCTGCGCATCATCTTTGCGTAGCTGGAGAGCGAAAGGCTTCGTTCAGGGAGAAGGCGCCTTCAAACATCTGACATTGCCTCCCCAGGGGAGAATGAGGAAATACAGGGATATTTTAGATCAGATGCTTGTTTCATCTGTTAAAAATTGTGGGTCCTCCTCTGTTGGAAAAGGATCATATGCAGGAGATTAAAAACAGCCCTACTGATTTCAAAGTCATCTGGAGGCAAGTAAACCTCTACTTCAGGAAGGATTTGAGGTTGCCTCTGCAGAAACCAAGAGAACACGGAAGGCAGAGCTGTAAGAAAAACCAGCCCTTAGTAAACACAAGTGAGATGCAGGGCTGTTTGCTTCCACAATGGCAGTGGCTGCGCTGCTCAGAGAGCATCCAGGTGATTCCAGCCCTGGGAAAATGGGGACGTTATAAGCTTCTGTGTAAAAGTAGCGTCTATCTTTGCTTCCCTTTTAACAAGATTAGTCTTGCTTTTCTCTCCCTCTTTCTTTTGCTGTCTGCCGGCCACCTCCGTGCTCTCCCACTAATGTGATTAGCGGTGCATGGGGACCATACTGGCAGCAACTGTCACAAAGATCTCTGCTTACTTGAGTGCACCTCTTTCCTCAATGAAACATCTTGTGTTTATGGTCACAGGGGGTATTGTTAACTCCTGGATTCGAATAGAAAGGGATATTTACGACCCTCCCATAAAAGTTGATTCAGGGAGACATTTAGGAAAGAAAGGGACAGAAGACAGATGTGTTTCCTACCACAGATGCTGAGGAGGTTCAATTGTTCTGCATATGTAATGACTTTTTATGGTTCCTTACAAATGCTTTCCACACTGCTAGAAAGGTGCCAAAGTCAAATACGCATAGTTGCTTACAGAAGACAATTTAGTGACCATACAGGACACTACAACTTTATATCTTGTTAAATATGTCGGAGATGAACATCATTACATGTACAACACGAAGGGGAATCTCTGCCTGCACTGAGTCATGGCTTCCTTGCTGCCTTCCTCACTGGAGCTCTGCTTTCATTTAACATTTCCTGAGGCTTTCAGAGTGTGTTTACTTTCATGCCCACATGGTTAACACTTACAGCATCTATGGATTTTTTTCCAAGCAAGGCACACTATCAGTGTTGCATCGCTAGCAAAATTGCCCACAGTTTGTGTCTTCCCAAAAGAGCAGGAAAAGAAGTTTAAGTCCGCCTAACTGTGCAAGCAAATAAGTACTTGTAGGTGACAGGACCGGAAAGGTTGCTGGATTATAGGTCTGAAGAGAACAGATGACCAGTGACTAAAGCATAATTACAGGTGAGAGAAGAGAAGGAAGATGGCAAATTGCTATGTTATGCTAACAGCAGCCAGAGGATGCTTGGCTACATGATGCTTCTGCCCGGGGCTGGCTGCTTTTACTCTCTGATGTGAGCTCCTGCGGTGTGACAAGAGGTTTAAGGTGAGTGTACAGGAGGAAATATGTATCTTAGGTGGTGAAATGAGCTTGTGACTATTTACAGCAGTGGGAGATCTGGCCGAAGCCACCGACTGTGGTCCCTCCGTGCTCCTGTGACAGAAGCAAAGCCTTTTCCCAAGAGTTCTTATGCGAAAAATATTCTGCAAAAAGTGGCTGTGTGATGAGATGCCTGCAGAGAAATGCAACTCATCCCAGCTGCACCCACCATCTTCCCACTGTCATCCAAGGGATCAAAACTAATATTGACTGAGGACAAAGTCCTCCCGTCTTGATGCACACAGAAGAAACAGGAAAGATGGGCAACATGAGATCATCAAGGAGCTTGTGCACCTCCCTTTTTGCTCAAACACAAATATTTCCATCTGGCCTAGGGTTTTGCAGTGTAACAAATCATCAGGACTGGCCCACGCTTTCACCAAGTTATCTGTGAACTTAAAACCCAGGCAGGGCAAGCTCAAGTTGGGAGTGAATGGATAATTTTCAGATGTCCAGAATGAGTCCAGCTTGTTATAATTAAGAGCTGAACTGTCATTACTTGGACAGTGCCATCAGAGTGGCTGTAGCTGCCAGGCTGTCTTCCTGCATTGTACGATTCTGCATGAGAACATCACAAAAAGGGTTGTGACTGCGTTGCCTGCGTGGACAAGTGATTTCTAATGATTTTGTATCAATGGATGCACCTTTGTCTAACCATCAGGGATACCAGCGTCACTCCTGCATGCTCATGTCATGAGTGGTCATTCATTACCCTATCATGTCCTGTCCACAAAGAAAAAAAATGTTCCCAGATGGGGAAGTTTTCTTTCTCTGGTAAATAATTAATAATGAAACTACAAGCTGCTGCTTGTCTTGTACACTCATACAACAAATAGTACTTTCTTTGCCTGTGAATGAGCAAGGTAAAAACCTCATGGGATAGACAGCATGTCTGCAAAAGCCAAATCTCACTTGCTAGAAAAATCTGGGCTAAAATGACTGGGGAACAGCCAAGTTTAGTAAAGGCTGGAGTCAAAAACATGCTATGACTCACAGAAATCCCTGCTTGGGGGAAGTTGGGCTCAGCCACAGCAATCTCCTGTCTCAGGAGAGCTCAGGTGTGCTCCGTTCAGGTTTATTCTGACATGGATGGTGGGCATCCATGCTGGCCTGGGATTTACCTAACCATCCTGAGTAGTGAGGGCAAGAGCAGAGGTTTGCAGCCCACCTGCCACGTCAAGCTGAAGTGGGACACCAGTGAAGCCTGGAAGAAGGGGAAGGCCCGAGCATCAGATCCCCTCCTGCCAGCGACACAGCACCGCCACTAATGTAGGCTTTGTTAATGTTCAACTGCCTTGGGAGAAAATAAGCTCTGACTTGTGTTTCTGGTTTCTGAGGTTCTTGTATTATTTCCAGAACTGCAGGGTCTTACCTTGTCCTCCAAAATGCTGCATTTTCATTACCAACCACTCTCATTTCATCCTTTGCAGGCCAGATCTTGCCATTAGGTCCTGTATCAATCTCACTGAGTTTTTAGGAACAAAACCCTTTCTTTGAGAATGTATTTATCTATTTCCTTCATTTTGATGTGAGGAGGAGTGTTACATTATAAAGTACCTGCTGATAAGGAGAAACCCCTGGCCACCAGCCCAGGAAACCTGACACTAGTGACATCAGTGACAGCAGCTTCTCATGCATCTACAGATTGTGACTTTTGCAATGGCCCCAAGGAGAGGACCACACAGAGCAGTGCTGGGCAGAGATAACCAAGCTGGTCTGGAGCATGTTAGCTCAAGCACTGGAAGCCATAAGACCGTGGTGTATCTCTGTGTTTGTCCATGGTCCCAGTCCCACAGTGATGGAGTCCTTCTCACCACCCACTCAGTGGTGCCCTGTCCAGGCAATGGGGATGTGCCTCAATGATGCTGGCCATAAGAGCAAGCTAGCAGTTGTTACCCAGCTTATCCTTGTTTTAATTCATGTAGGTTTTCAAATTTCATCTCCCCGCTGTCCAAGTCATTTGCTCCACCATGTCTGAGCCCATGATGCTGCCCTGCGCTTTGAGGGGGCGCAGCCCTGCCATAAAGGGGGACTGCTGCGAGCGGTGAGGAAATGAAGCCAGGAACACTGCGAGTTCTTGGCCATAAAAAACATGCTGCAGGCTGTGTCTTGCTGGGCAATGTTAGCTCCCAAAGTTGTTTTCCCCAGTTGTTGTCATAAAACTTTAGAGACACCACCTACAAGCTTCAGAAGTTGTGTGGGGGAGGGGGTATATGTTGAGAGTCCATTGTTAGAGCCTATAGAGCCTCTTCTGCTTAAACTGGCTTGTACTGGTATGGCTTTGCTGGGCTCAGTGGGACAGTCAGCAAGTCAGATCCCAGGAATCAATTAATCATAATTTTCTCCCTTGAAAACAGATGAAACTGCTAAGGGAATTTCTGAATAAAGGAGTTTGGGCTGGGCTCTGAAACCTTGCTCTTTTGTCCCTCTAATTAGAGACTGGGTGTCTATTTAGCAGAACTGGTTTAAGTGCCAGGTAGAGCTGCAAGTTGCTGGCCAGCCAATGTACCAAAATATAGAAAACAAGTAAATGAACTCAACTGACAGGCAGTTTTACAAGGGCGATTGCAAACAGTCACAACACACCTCTGCACACACATACAGCGGCACAGTGCTTTCAGAGCGTGGCAAATATGTAAATGTGCCTCTAAATGAATGCTTAATGATTCAAGTGATCCCCCTGTATATCATTAGCTAATTGATGCAATCTCTTGTTCTGCCTGCAAACCATCCCTGAGCGGATATCAGTTCCCCACACTAAATCCCTGTCTGGATGTCACCCCCACCTGCCAGTCCTTGGCAGTGGCTCATCGGGTGTTTGACACTTTAGGTTGGAGCTGCAGAGAGTGTTGGTCTGTTCTGATGGGCACCCGAGTAGCACACAGATGTGCGTTTTTGGATGGCACAAGCAATGGCAATAAGCAGGACTGAGGGGCAGCATAGCCAAAAGGAGAGATGTAAGGGAGAAAGGATGTGGTCCAGACGCACTAATTACAGTTAAAAGCTATAAAGAGAGTTAGTTCTCTTAATGAGGAAAGAAGACTTCTACTAAGAGCCTGAATTGAATGACTCAGTCCTATCCCCGCCCCCCCCCCCCCCCCGCCCAAATCTGTTACAGCAGGGAAAAGCAGCATCTTCTGAGGTAGACAGGGTGTATTTAAGTTGGCATGACACCCATCAGAGGGGTGGCAGCTACTCCCCGTGGGGCAGAGCAACAGCTTGCAGGTGGGCAGGGAAGAGGGAGCAGAGGGGAGAGAGCCAGACAGTCTGATGAGTAAATCTGGACAATTTACCATCCAAGTCAGTTGTAGTCATAGACTTATTAATAGATATGAGGTAGAATTGTGAAAAACATCTGGGTTTGTTGGCTTGATGCAGAGTTAAGGAAGGGCTTCATTTTTTCTTTTCACTGTGCCGGAGAGATGGAAACTTTTCAAATTAAACATAAAGCTGTTTTGCTTGGAGTCCTTTGCAGAAAGGACAGCATACATTTGCCCAGCTTCCAGCACCTGGATGGTCTGATGGACTAGGTCTTCACCAAGAGCCTTCAGCTTAAATACATTCAGAATTAGGTCATTATTAAATTAAAGGTTGACCCTGGCCATGTGTCACTGCCAAGCACTGTGAGCCAGCTACAGGCTTTGGACCTGACTCTAAAGTGACTAAAGTGACTTGAGTGAACTAACTTGTCACTCCCATGTTCATAATTATCCGTGACTGGAGTAATACCTTCAGATGAGAGGGTAAGGGAGAACCATGCACTGTTAGGGCACTTGCACTGTATTTATAACAGCCCAGTGAAAGACTGGAAACCCTACTGTGCCAAGTGCTGGATGAGCATGTAGCACAGCCTCTTGCCCCAGAATTTGGTATGCAGATCTATGAACAAGCACAAAATGTGGGTGAAGAATTCACCCACAAATGGCCAAAGGGAGCTGAGAGGATCTGGGAAGAGGAATGCATAATAAAATGAACAAAGCTAAGTGTGGTAGAGATTGACCATAATCAGGTAATAGTTGCAGAGAAGTCTTGTTTTAAGTTATAAGCCTACGCAAAAGCATTTTTGTTCCTTTGATGACTGCATTATCCTTGTTCTCCTTCCATGCCCTTCACTGTGGTAGCTCATTACATCCACTCATTTCACCTTGGCTTAATCAGGCATGTGTGAAACAACCAGGATGCTAGTGCTGAGTTCCTGGCTGGGACTGCAGGTGTGAACAAAACATTAAGTAGAAAATGTCCAAAGAGCTATGTCATCCAACAGAAAGAAAACCTTTCTGTGGGAACAATGATAGGAAAATTTTGGTCTTTATTTTCAAAAGAAAATCAGAGGTCAAAGGCTAATCCAAACATGTAGGTTGAGACCAAACAGATTGTTTTGCTTTGGGGTGTTTTGTGGTGCAGACAGTGTTGAGTTTGTTTCCATTTTGAGTCAAACCAAACTTTGCAGCTGGAACTTCTCCACAAAACTAGAGTTCAAGTCCCTGCCCCTCCCATCACAGCTTGGTAAGGTTTAGTCTGTCTCTGCTTGCCCTGAGCTAGGGTGATGCTGGCAGCAATCAGCCTACTCGCTGCAGACCTGAGGTGGTGGTCCCAGTCCTGCATCTTCAGACAGCCTCATGCCCCACTGCCACAAGTATCTCCACCCTTGTGCTATGAAAGCACTGCTCTGATGGGCGCGTACCCATTTCAGGTGCTTTGAAGTGGTTTCTGCTCCCGGCACAAGGTGACAATCCTGTCTTTGCCATGGGGAAACCTCACAGAGTAAGGAGAAGACCTAGGCTTGAGGGGTCTGTGGTTGGGACACAACCACTTTGCCCTGGAGATCTGTCCCTGAGCAGTGTGGCTACAGCCTAAGGCACCCAAATGGTCTGTGTCTCGGCTTTGCTGGAAGCACAGATAGGGCCAGAGCTGGCTTTGGTCTCTCTCTACCCTGGGGCAAATGGTCTCACCTCTGGGCCTCCAGCAGGAGAATCCCCTCCTTCCCAGAAGTGCTAGGAGACCTGGATGATGCTTGGGAAGGCTAACATAAAAGTTATGGCAGCTACCTTATCTTCCACTTTATAAACTAAGAAATGTATGGAAATTACCTGAGGAACAAAACCTGCTAAGTAACCTCATTATCCATTTCTTTGAGGAGTTTACTGTAAAATGGCAGGCTTTGGATCTTAATTTGCTGGGAAGTGCAGTAATGTAATTAGCTAGACTGATAACGAGCTGAGTTGTGTGAATTCTTCAGAGAAGGAATGTGCTAGACAAAGAGAGAAGGAGAAGGAAGAAGAAAAAATAATGCTTCCTTTGCCAAGAAATTAATTTTTTTTCAATAAGTTAGTGATATAAAATTATAGAAGAGTTTTGTTTTGATCAGAGGGAATGCCATACACAAATATTTTCTTACTTATAAAGGACACAATTTCTGGAATCCTTTAATTATTTTTTTAAAATAAAATTCATGCATACTTTGAAAAAAATTATTTTGATTTTTTTTTCTTTTCTAAGAAGCATATCCCCTGTCCTAAATTTTTCCTCATTTGCCTAAAGCAGCTCAAAAAAGAGCTTGGCAAAACCGTCTCCTGACAAACATGAGAGCTCTGCCTGCACCTGACCCCCTGCGCTGCCTGTGAGGCACCATGAGCTCTTCCCAAATCCAAACATTTTCAATGACCCCAGAGCCTTTTTGCTTGGCGCTGCCATCCCTGCTCCCCAAAGCTTTGCTGGGGACCATGCAAAGCTCTGGCGGTGTGAACATCGTGAGGCTCAGCCATGCGCATCCCTGGGAGAGGGGCTGCCCATGACTTGCAGGCCCTACCTGTCCTGGTGGCCAACACAGGCTTCTGGGGGCTTGTGAAGGTCTTTCACAGCATGAAATGAAGAATGCATTTCTCTTGTCACTAGATGGCTCTATCTGCTTTCACTAAAAGCACATGGTTTTCTTTTTAGGGCCCCAAATGAGCTGCAACCCTACAGCTGTGTGCTTGTAGGGTCACCAGTCACAGCCAGGAAGGTAAATCTCCAGGAGATGGAAAAATTCACCTGGGTTTTGATGATGGTTTTCATGGTGTGCTTGCTAACTTTTCTGAGTAAAATGAACACTGTTGTGAGAAACTTCATGGTTTGAGATTTCTATGAAATGGTCCCCTTGGAGAAAAGTTCTGGGTTTTCCTCATCTCAGACTCCTCCAGCAGCCTCTGTGCAGACTTGAACCAAAAAGGGAGGAATTTGGGTGGCTGCCAGGCATTTAACTCAGATGCAGGCTGGTGGAGAGCCAGGAACTTCCTTTTCTTTGTCCTTCATTAGGTGGGAGGCAAAGAGGGGCTGGCTCCCAGCACACCCCTGAGATGATTCAAATGGATGGGATGATGCTTTCCAGGCTCCTTGTGCACAACCAGCCACCCCTGGGATCACCTGGCCCCTGCCCAATGGACGGTGCACCCATGCCAGAAGCTGCCATCCTGTTCCACGCTCGCCCCGTGGGACCCACTTCTGTGCTGCATCTTCTTGGGGGCTGCAGCTTCAAGGCACAAATTTACCTTCTGAAGATGCTCTTCAGGGCCTGGGAACTCACTGTCACAGCATGTGCACAGCAGCCTGAGGGAAGGTCTGGGGCAAGAAGGACAGCAGGGGACAGGGGACATGCAGGGAAGCCATCCCACTGTTTGGCCCATGATGGCAAGGGGGACACTCTCCTGGGATTTTGGGTTGCATGAAATGGAGCAGGCAGGCAGCCGTGCCCACTGGAGCAGAGTCCGTGGCTCTGTGAGCACTGGCGTTTAAAGGAGGGGATGGTGGTACATGAGCAGGCACAGGGGGAGTGCAGGGGAGGTGGACGGGAGGGCAAACGCTGGCTGTGCAGCGGACAGAGGGCATGCACTGAAGCACTATGGATGTCTGCAGCCTCAAATCCTTACACTGAAAGCCACGTTTTCAGGTTTTGGATGTCTCTGAGTAACTAAAAACTGCAGGTCCGGCTCTGGAAAAGAAAGCATATCAGATTGTTGTTTTCCCCAGCAGAAAAACTGATGTTGAAAAAAAGACAATATATTCAGTGGCTCCACTGGCTGTATTGGCTTAAGGCTGAGTATTTTATCAGCTGCCAGATCTCTCAAGTATATTCAAGAGATGTTTGAAGCAAAATTCCTGCCTGGAAAAAGTTACTATCTGAGGATATAATCCAAAGCCATGAAAGACCGGGAGCATCTCTCTACTGATTTCAAAAGGATTTGAATCAGGCCCTGGGGAACTAGACTGGCATCTCTTCCTCACATCAGCAGCCTCTGCATTTTGAGGAGACAACCCTTGCAAAAACAACTTGCAGGGATATTTGCAAGATCACAGCTTTGGCTGCACGAATGATACAAGACACTAGTGACCACAGTGGGAAAGGAAGCAAATTTGCTTATTTAGATAATTAACAGGCATTTGAGACGAGTGTTGCTGTCTAACGCATTACTGACAGACTAATAATTCTGTTTGATGAAGCAGCAATTATTATAATAATGTTATAGTCCACTAAAATAACCATCCCTTCTAGCCACAGCTGCCAGGAGAGGATGGGTAAAATTGCATTTCTGCTTCTTCCAGGTGAACAGACTACGTGCTGAAGAAGTGACCCGCGGGGCTTGGCCAGGAGAGGAAGGACTCGTACAGCTACTGTGTGGCAGCTTCTGTTGCAACCCGTCTTCAGAGGATGCCTTGTTTTTATGGCCACAGTTAGCTGCAGGCATAATTTTGCACCTGCAATTTTGATCAGATAGATAACTGCTGTCCTTATTGACCCATGTAATGCAATGCCTTGAGAGGCCACTGCTGCGAGCACAAATAGTTGTGACTGATTAGAAAAGGCACCATTTGCAGGGCAGACATAATGCTGGGTGTTATGGCCCTTCTGAAAATTGGCTGTGCCGCGAGCCAGGGAGGACCGATAACCGCACCAATGTCCTTTGGGCAGGCAGCTCCTTCCCGGAGTTGTGCCAGGGGACTGAGGGGTACTTTGCTCACTTCTAGGGACTACAATGGTGAAATGGAGAACTGGAGCCATTTTGTTTTAACCTGGTCTTGTCTGATCCTGTCTAATGGCTGGGTAAGCTGAATGCTTGAGTAGGTAAATCCTTAAGGGTGAACGCAGCGAGGCAGGGGCAGGAATGGGGTGGGGAGAAGGTGTTTTCCAGAAGAGGGCTCCTCCATCACCCCACAGCCCACTTGAGGGGCTGTGCCTAAGCCCTGCTTTCCCCTATCCCACCTGGAGAGAGCTTGTGAGGAGCCAGCTCACACAGTCATGTTTCTCCCTTCTTCTCATGCAAGCTATGGGAGATAGGTAGAGGTACAAGACCCAGGCAGTGATATTAACTGATGGCCTCAAACTGTGAAAGGAACTCCTGGGACTTGGCTCTAATTTGGTTCATATGACATGCAGGAGATTTTATTCAAAACAGGCACATCAGGATAGCCAACGGGAGGGTTGATGGGGAGCAGAGGGCTCTGGGCGCTGCTCTGAACAGTTCTGCTGTGCAACTTCACCATCGCTTACAGCCCATGTCTCCTGCAGACAGGAGAGAAAATCAGGTGACGCACATTTCCTCTATTTCTTCTTTTGGGGGATCAGTCTATTGAGAGATTCATTAAAATCCATTATGACTGAGATAGAAAAACATCACCTGACAAGAAAATGCTCTTATGGAAAACAAGTCTTTGATAGCTTTACATGTTTCTTGAACACAGGGAAAGCCAGTCAGTAAAGTTCCTTGTGGCCTAAAAGCAGAAACATCTGTCGGAGGCGGCTTGCTAGGCTGAATATAGCGGCAGGAAAGCCCAACTGATTAACTCCATCCTCTTCCTAACATGTTTTTGACGTTCCCAGAAATCCCTAGGAAGGGCTCCTGAGGACACTGGCACCATTACAAGCCAGCCATAATTCTATAAACAGAGAGATCAAGGAATCATTATCCTAACCGCAGTTCACCTCTGGCATCCAGTTTACATAATTCACACGTGCTTTATCTGCTCTCCCTTAGCCGTGGGACAAGCTTGTAATTTAGGGAAAGAGGAAGAGCCCATGCTCTGATGAAGGAGAGAATAAAGCCGTTGTGGTTGTGAGGAGGACTAGGGGGTTGGGGTCCATATAACCTTGCATGTAGGCTGGAGCTGGAGAAAATGGTGGGGAAGATTAGAGCAGTAATACAGCAGATGCAGGAAGCTCTTCCAGTGTGGCTGGGGTGATCCTCCTTGATACAACCAACCACCAGGGCCCTTCTCCCACTCCCTGCTCTTCTCATCCATATCTGTCCTAACAAGGAAAGCTGCCAGCAATTTCTCTTAATTGCTTTTCACATTTTGGTCTTCTTTCATTTCTTCTTATAGTAATCCCACGGGATGAAAACGCTTAAGAGGAATAGCCTTTTCTATCCTCTCCTCTGCATCAACTTTTGTCAAGACGCAACTGGACAAGGTGGTAGATAATCTCATCTAGGCTCCCTTTTCCACAAAAGGTTGGACCAGATGATCTTTCGAGGTCCCCTCCAACCTGAGCTGTTCTATGTTCTAGGACTTCAAGTCTGCTACCAAGTCACAACTTTGCCTCTGACATGATGGACAGCGTGAGAGAGATCGCATTCTCGGTGGGAATAAGGGATGACTACTTGGCAAACAAATGCAACATGTCATTTTAAGAGTTGTGTTAGGGAAATACACATTTCCCATCATGTAGCTTTCTTTTTTTCCCCCTTACTGGTACATTTCTGCAGCATACAAATGTATTAACTCAGAACAATTTAAAAGTTACTATTTTAAAAGGTACTAAGCAACCTGGATGCCTTTCAATGCATTTTAATCAAATAATATATTTTTTTATTTGTACAATTGAAAATAAGTTCAGTTTAGAGTTCAGGTTAACATAACATTTAATAAGTTTCTTCTATCTTCCCATACCTGTTTACCCAAAGAAACGTTATTGTCACTGCTGTATTTTGGACAGATATAAGGAGTTAATTCCACATTTTTTAAGAAATGTCAAGAACTAGAATTTAAGTTGTGATGTAGATAATTTCCTAATGCCAGACTCCTGAAGCATTATCTTTACTGACCCCTTACTATACAGTATTCCTCCTAATTATCCATATGCTGCCTTTCGTCACATCTGAAACCTTCAAGAATGATTACATTTCCTGTAAGCTACCTTTCAACTAATGCATTTTCATAAAGTTGAGTAGATGCAAAATCAGATTGCTCTTGTGTTCAGATGTTGTCAGCAGGCTGAAAGATGTAAGGAGAAATTTTGTTGGAAATGTCTCTTTGTCATCTCCCCCTTTGTCAGCCTTGAAGGACACAGCAGTTCCAAGAAGGCATTCACACTAAACGTATTCCAGGAGTGCCAGCACCTGGACAGTATTTTGACACCCTTTCAACTGAAATCTACGGAAATAATCATCCCGTGGGGACAAGCCTCAACATTCCTATATATTCAATATTGCTACATGGAGTATCATCTGCCATCCTGAAACCTTGCAGCTGATGAGGAAATACGATTGATAACTTCTTTCACAGCCAAATAATGAATTATCTGCAATGCCTTTTCCTGCAGCATGCTGTACATGGGCCTCAAACACACCTAGGATGAATACTTGTTCTGATTTCCCATGAACTTCTAGGCAGACTGATGTCTTGAGTTAATGTTAAGCATCACCCACTGCAAATATTGATATGCTGTCAAAGTCAAACCATTTGACAGCAGTACATTATTTTGATTTTTTCAAATACTGCTACTGCAGCTTCCTTACGACCTTGGAAATAATCAAACAGACAATGGTCTATTCCCTTTTCAACCGTGTAAAAATCAACAACTACCAAAAAACCTTTGTTGTTTTTGTGCTTTGAAGTACCTATTGCTCAGAGGGGTAAAAAGCCCTTTTCAGCTAAATCTTTGCTTTCTCTGTGAGAAAGGATCTAATATATTGCTGGCATACACAAAGCTCTCTTCCTAGAAAGATGAACTGTCTTACCCGTAGTTGGAAAACTACACTATTGCTTTCACAATCACGTGATTATAGATCATACTACCATAGGTTTCCAGCACATCTGCCACAGTGATATTTTCATATTTCTACTTTATAAGAAATGTTACAATTACTTCTTTGCTTTATTCCACTTCCATCCCACCTGATGTGACAGTTCACCATGGAACTTCTCCACAAACTGCAGGAAGTTTCCTGACAACTATTGCCAACTTTGTTGAGCTACTCAATACCATTTCTCCACTTACTCTGGAAGGCTGAAAGTCTTTTTTTTTTTTTTTTTAAAGACATGTGTCTGGACTTGTTGCAGGATTGTTGGCACTGCAGTTGCAGTCATGGTCACAAAACTTGTAGGGACCAGCTAAAAACACATAAATAGTAGTTAGCATCATTCTTAAGTCACAGTCACTCTGCATCACACCTCCACTGGACCAGGTCAAGAGACCTTAGATGTGGTGCCTCAAACAGCCAATATTTAGCTTGCAACAAGTCTATATGAGAAAGTAATCTTTCAGTTTGCAAACTTTCTTATGCAGGGGAATAATTTCTGCAATTCCACAGCTACTGTGTAAGCACATTCAAACTATTTATCTGCATTTTAGTAGACATGGAAATAATTTCTGTGTAATGTTCATAAACATAAGATCTTTGAACTTCAATTGTGCTGCATAAAGAGAAACTACTTTTCTTGGAGATGAAGAAAATACAACTTTGCCTGAAGCAGAATGATGAGACGGGAAAATGAAACAGCCTTTGGTAGACAAAGATATGCAGCCCATTCACTCAGCTGTTCTTCAGAGAGAAATTCACGGCACTATGTGCAGTCTTTCCTGGATTGATACTTAATTCTGGGTAGATCCTGCTGCCTTAAAATAATAGTTTTAATCAGAGTCTGAGGGATTTACTACCCTGTGGGTTTTTTATGTGTGTGAGAGAGAGTTGTATGTTGTTATTTTTCTTGAGGGAATGAACTACCTCAGTTTTCTGTTTTTTCACTCCTTTTCAGCTTACAGATTATTAAAATTTATCAGTGGAAGTGTGGACCTTGTGTTGGAAATTTACATCTTCAGACTTAATTTCACTGCATATGTTTACCTCTTAGAAGGTTTACCTTCCACCTCCCACAGTTGAAAATGATAAGATCAAATCTGAAAGGAAACCCACTGCTCTTTCCAGTTCTACTAGAGGACTCTTCAAAATCCTCCCTCTGCAGTCACCTCAGAAAACATCAACAGCATAGCATGCTGAGAATCCCTCAGGCCTTGAGTCATCCTCTATTTATATATTTCCAAAATTGGATTAAAATTCTCAGAGGACTCTGCTGAAATCTCTTAACTGGCATTGCACAGAGCAAAACTCTACGTGATGAGTATTTGTTCTCTGTGTAGCCAGTAGTGATGTTTTCCAAAGTTTTCTCCCTTGCATGCTATTTCCTCATCTGTGTTAGAGGCCTGAGGCAACATCATGTTTTTACAAGCAAAGTCTCAAAAAGGTAGATTTATAGCTTCTTTTTTTAAATTTCAGGTTTTCTATTGAAATTCTGAGACAAAAAAAAAATAGACACTTTTTCTTCTAAGTGTTTTGGTTGGTATTTGTTAAAATCTGAGATTTTTTTCAGACTGACTTCACTTCTGAAAATAAAGTGATTTCTTGCCATTGCTTTGTGAGGGTTTGACTGATTGATTCAGACCTCCCCTTAATCCTCCTACAGATGAGCGAGACAGACATCCTCCAAACCCACAGACATCTGCCTGTGGACCAGCATGAACTCCTCTTGTTCCACCCAGCAGCTTCCCTCCCTGCAGTGTGCTGAGCACAGCTGTTAGGCACCCCATCCTTCAGCACTCCTGCTGTTTCACTTCATGTGTCCCTTCTCCCATCCATTCCCCATACACTTGATTCCTGCTCCTTATTCCTCCCATCTTTCCTCCCCCATTTCCCCAGTCTGCTCCAAGGACCCCCACCTGCTCAGGCTTTCCCAGCTCTCAGGACACAAACAGAGAAGGAAATGGGAGTTTTTCTCCCTAGGATGATTCCCTTGTCACAGTCCTGTTCCAGCTTTCTTCCCCTGTCCCTCAGACTCACTCTGTGGGGGGAATTGCAGCAGATGGGGAATGTCTCCTAGAATAAAGCTTAGGTGACAACTTAAATAGTGCAAAGCAAGACAGATGGTGGGATATCTCAGCATAGCAAGTCAGGTACCAGGAAGGTGCTGCGCACGGTTTCAGAGACCCTCAGCAAAGTGCAGTCTCATGTCCTCTTCCCCCAGCTGAGACCTCAGGCAACTTGGGGACACAGCATGACCACAGACAGGGTGACAGGCCACCTCTGCCATAGGATCCTGGACAGCAGAGACACCTCAGCCTGGGCTGCTGATGTCTGAATTTCTGGGCAGGTGGTAGGGAGTGCATAGCAGAGACGGATGTCTAGGTCCATGAAATTCCCCTGGTCCGGACCAGAGCTAACCACCATCATGCAGACCCATCCTCTTCCCTGGCAAAGCAGGGACTCAAAACCAAAAATGCTTGGCAAGACGCTGCCCCAGGACATGACCCGGCAGCTGCAGAAGCCACGCAGGCCTTCCTGGGGAGGCAGCAGAGCGCATACGTCCCTAAAACCCTGGAAGGGCTGCTCTGTGGAAGGACCCAGGATTAGCTGGTTTTGATGTTTTCATAATCGGATGTCCACCGGTGTGTGAGATGGCTCCACACCAGGCAGCAAGTGGGGTTTGTCTCTGGTGCGTGAGGTAACGGAGAAGGCACCCCGGATCGGGGCTGCTTTCGGCACCACGCTCTCAGGTGAGGGGGACGTGGCCCCGGGCACCCCTCACAGCCCCTCAGCGGATGGCGGGCGGGGCACGATCACGATCGCGACCGCTGTCCCACGCCAGGGCGGCCCTGCCGGGGCAGCCAGCTGCGGGGCGCGACAGGCCGGCGCCATCGCCGCGCTTCCTGCCAGGCCGCGCATGCGCCAGCCCAGCCGCGCCACCACGCCCCGCCCCCTGCGGTGGGCGCGGGGACGGGAGGCGGGAGGGGACATTCCCCTCCGGGGCCCGGTCACGTGCCCTCCCGCATGGCCGGGGAGGGGGCGGCGGGGAGCGCGCCGGAGGGTGGGGGGGCTGTGCGCGCGTCCTCGCGCGGGGGCGGCAGTGGCGGGAGCGCGCTCCCGGCGCGCCCGTTCATCTGCTCCTTCGCCGACTGCGACGCCACCTTCGCCAAGGCCTGGAGGCTGGACGCGCACCTCTGCCGGCACACGGGCGAGGTGAGCCGGGCCGGGCGGCGCTGGGCTGGCGCTGGCGGCCCGAGGGAGCGGCCACTCCCGAGGGCTTCCCGCTTGGGTCCCCCCGTCAGCAGGAGAAGTGTCGGGGGGGTGGGTGTGACTGAGGTGAAGGGGCCCGGCAGGCGGGCGGCGGCCTGCGCGCCTCGGGGCCGGGGCTGCCCCGGGCCCCTGCCCGCGTTGTCCTCTTCGGCGGGATCGGGCAGCCTGTTTCCCCTCGTGGGCAGCCACAACACCGTGGGGGGCTGCGTGGGTTGTGTGTGAAGTAACCGCATCCTGCTGAAGGCAGCCTCCCGGAAACTGCCGAGCCCCCTGAGGTGTGGCTTTCCGTCGCTGAACAACCCTCTCTTTTCCAGAGGCCGTATGTTTGCGATTACGAAGGCTGCGGTAAACGTTTCACGAGAGATTTCCACCGCGCTCGACACCTTCTTACGCACACGGGGGAAAAGCCGTTCGAGTAAGGCCAAGTTTTTTACTTCTTAAAATGGATTACGCTTGTCCTTATGGAACTGAAAGGGATTTAAAACTGGCGTGTGGGTCATACGGAGCATGTCTGCCTAGCTTTGGTGTCCCAAGTACTGCCATAACAGCGTGCAGACAGGGTGAGACGTGGGGAATCTCCTTAGCCTAAAACCCATCTGGCAGTGATCCATAATAGATTCTTAAAAGAATGAGCAGATCTCTCTCTAGAACACAGAATTAAAAGGGAAGGGCAGTTATATCCTATTACTAAGCCCTTAATATCATGGACTAGGAGCTAGGAATTCCTACGTGCTTTATTAAAAACTTACTCAGATATGTTTTCTTTTGGCTTTTGATTGTAACTTAGCCTCTGGCTTTTCATGTCCTTAAAGCAAATTTTTATATTTGGGTTGTGAGTTTCAGTTATTCTTCATGTATTCCTCTTGTCCAATGATTCGTGTATCTGCCTAGGAAACAAATCACTGAGAGTGATAATAAGAAAATGCAGTTCATTTGTAGGTGCACAGCTGATGGATGCAATAAGAAATTTGGAACAAAATCAAACTTAAAGAAGCACATTGAGCGCAAGCATCAATGTCGGCAAAAGCAATATGTGGTGAGTAAATTATCTCTGATACTGTAAAGTGGAGGGTAAACAAGCTCCTTTTTGTGTATCTAGTGAAATACTTCGACTTGTTATTATGTGGTACTTGTATGAGTTCAAATACTGTGATTGGGATTTCAGCAAACACGTGTGGACTGTGTTGTCATTATTTGGCCTCTAATGATAACTTAATTTCTTAAATAGTGCAACTTTGAAGGCTGTAACGAGTCTTTCAGGAAACATCAACAACTTAAAGTTCATCAGTGTCACCACACCAATGAACCTCCCTTCAAGTAGGTGGATAATTTTAATAATGAACAATTTCATTTAAACGCTGTAGATGAAAACAAGTGCCTTTTCTCAACCTTTTAATTGATGTGGCATTTAAAAACAGGAATGAATTTGTAGCGATGGCTGCAAATATATTTCTTGTGCTAGTCCTTTGCTCACAGTAGTCTGTTTTGAGCAACAGTCTTGGTGCTCTGTAACTTCAGCATTCCAGACATTTTCTTAGGGTTTATTACAGGTTCACAGGAAAAATAAACAACCCCTTCCCAGTGTTTAGTTCACACAGTCTGAAATACAAGCATAAGAGGTTGCATGGTAACAAAAAATGCAGCTACCTCTGTTTTCCTGAAAAAGCAGGGCCTTGGCTAACACTGAGGTGAGTAGTAGCTTGAAAAAGGTGAGAGGCTTGGACACCAATCCGAGAAGCTGTGCATTTGAACTCCATTGCAACTCCAACATGACACATCAGTATAGATCTGATGAAAGCAAAGTTTAGTCTTGTATTTTTTACAGGTGGACTGCACTTAACAGGAGTGTTCCACTTCACTTAAGTGCACTAGTATGGCTGGGTGACAGGCACAAATATACTGTCAGTGCTCTGACTGCTAGATTGGTACAAGCCACTTAAACCCTCCACTTTCTATTTCTCTCTTATGTTTGAAGAGCCTACTGTGTAGGGATGTTATGAGGCTTGATTCTTTAGCTAAAACTTAACTTGCTATATATGTGGAAATCATACTATAGTTGTAACTCTCAAGGGGATCAAGAGTCCTCTATTAGAAACATATTATGGAATTTACTTTTACAAGGTGGGGAGGGATGGACAGAACAGATCTCTAGGCAAGGGGAAACTTGGGATTATTTTGTCCACTTTAATTGTTCTTGATTTAACAAAAAATATGCGGATGCAGTGAAATAAATTAAACCAATATATTTTATACCTAGATGTAATAATGAAGGATGTGGAAAGTACTTTTCTACTCCAAGTCGACTAAAACGGCACGAGAAGATACATGAAGGTAATACAGTTTTTTCTTCTTGCTTCAATTATGTTTTAGCAAAGGAAAAACTTCTTCCAGTACAGAGAGTATGCAGGGGTGTATGACAGACATGAAAGTATTCTGGGCCTAGTGATCCAGACAGACAAAAAGAACACTCCTTGTGAACAGTCAAATGGGATAGTTGCAAAGATTGCAGCATTCCATTACGGTGTACTTGTGGCCGGCTGAAGAGAGCTCAAGATTCCTTCAGTCATTTCTTCTCCTAATGTGCTTCCTTGTCAATAATCCATCTTGTGGAGATGGGCTAAGGGTTAAGGCACTATCCTAAACCTCCAGAGGTTAGGATCAGTTGCCAGTTCTGCCACAAATTTCTTATGGAGCCTTGGCAAAACTAGGTAGGCTTGCATATTAATGTACCCATGTGAAAGGTATTTAAGTCGAATTGTTAGGAGGTGGTCATGTATGTTTGAGCTAATCCTGCTACACTCCTATTCATTCTTTCAGTATTATTGACAGCTAACCTGCTTTCCAGTGCTAGATTAAAAAAAAAAAAAACCATGGGACTAGGAAGAGTATCCAAAAATCTGTGATTCATACTGTGTTTCTTTCTTAAGACAGGGACTTAAAGTTGTTTGACCTTCCCAGTCCTGGGATGTAAATAGCGTTGACTTTCTGTGGTTGGCTTAAAAACCATCCTGTCTGCTTGACAGAATGGTAGTGTCTTTCGACTCTGGAATATTACTGTATAGTCAAGATCTTATTTTTTTAATATGTAATACAAATACTTATATAGAAATACTATAAAGTATTGAAGTTCTTTTCACCTATTTGAGTGAAAGTGTATGGCTGGTGAGGAAGTAGCTTTACTGAAGCAATGAGAAAGAGAGTTCCATAAAATCCATAGGTTGGAACGGACCTCTGTAGGTATGTGGTCCAACTCCCTGCTCAAGGCAGGGTCAGTTAGACCAGGTTGCTGAGGACTGTGTCTGGTCAAGTTTTGAATGTTTCCAGGGGTCAGGATTCCACAGCCTCTCTGGACAACTTGTATCAGTGATACAAGGTTTCTTTCTTCAATCTGCCAGGATTTTCTCATGTTCTAATTTGTGTTCGTGGCCTCTTGTCCCATCACCATGCAGTATGGGAAGAGAGGAGGAATACTGGCCTTTTAATTTTCGAACACTAAAAGTGGAGCTCCCCCTTGTAAAACTTGACTGTTTGCCACAACCTTTGTGATTGTAAACATCTGTCCTGTCCAACAGGCTATGCATGCAAGAAAGAAAACTGCTCGTATACTGGAAAAACTTGGACAGAGCTTCAGAAACATAAGAAAGAAAGTCATCCAGGTAAACTCCAAAGGCTTTAATAAACAGAACTTTTGATACAAATAGGAAACAAACTGCTAATTTAAAGAGGAGTCCTTGCTGAACACATTTCAAGTTGTCATTATGTCTAGACAAACTTGTTTACTAACACTTATCTTTAAAATGGTTGTCATTCTAGCTAACCTTTAACTGGTGAAAATGCTACTCAGTGTACTGACTTTGGTTTGTGATGCAGTTAATGAGAGATATTATATAATGTACAGTTTCAGATCTGGATAATTCATACTGCATTATTCTCTTCCACTCTCCAAGTTCCTTGCATGTCATGTGGATTTTAGCATTGTTGTAGAGGACTGCTAGGATTTGATTCTGAGCTTCTGTAAGAAGCTGTTAATTTATACTCTGCCTGTGCCTGTCTCTATCCCCCTCAGAGCCAATAGTTTGCAGTGAGTGTTACAAAACTTTTAAACGGAAAGATTACCTCAAGCAGCATCAAAAAACACATGCTGTGGAGAGGGAAGTCTGCCGATGCCCAAGAGAAGGATGTGGGAGAACTTACACAACTGTATTTAACCTTCAAAGCCATATCCTCTCTTTTCATGAGGAGAAGAAACTATTCTCTTGTGATTATCCAGGCTGTGGAAAAGTGTTTGCAATGAAGGTATGTACTTTTACACTGTCCTCATCTGAATCACATAAACTGAAACGATAAACCGAACTCCCTGACTCTTTTTAAAAATTTTTTCCCCGCTGCTCTTTGTAACTGTAGCAGAGCCTAGCAAGGCACACAGTTGTACATGATCCTGAAAAGAGGAAGCTGAACTTGAAGGTAAGTTACACTCTTGAAAAAGTCCTCTAAATCATATTGTGTCACTTCAGAGGGTAAACTTTACGTGTTTTAGAATGTGACTTCAAGCAAGAAAACAGGCCAGCTATCTACTTAATTTGGGAGATTCTTCATTTTTGAAGCTCCTTTAAATAATGAAGTGCTGGCCTATTCATTGATTTCTTCTTTCCCCACCACATTAGTAGTCTTTGCTCCGTAGATATGTTAAGTTGCTAATTCTGGATTTATTTCTGCCAGGCAAAGCGTTCTCGTCCTAAGAGGAGCTTAGCCTCTCGTCTGAGTGGCTACATTCCTCCTAAAACACAGCCAGGAAAGGATGTGGTTGTGACAGAAAGCAAGGCAATGGATAAGCCCATGGAAAATGGAATACCAAATTCTGACTCTCTAGTGGATGTTAACGGAGACAACATTCTTCATGGAATGACCAATACAAAGCTCAACAATAGCTTTATTTTTTTAAAATAATAATTTAATATTGTTTACACCTCTTCGTAAAGTCATGGATGCAACTCATTTGACTTCAGGTCTTCATTTTCATCTTTTACTGTACCGGTTTTCTGTTTTTCCATCTTCTGGTATGCTTTCAACTCTTTGTCAGACATGTGTCTCAAAATACAGGTACTCACTCCTTCTCTAGTAACTTTTGGCTTGGAAACATAAGTGGCTTTCTCGGACACAATCTCCAAAATCTGATCAAAAAGCGTGAACTAAAATGGAGGAGAAAAATAGGACTAGATGTACAAACACAGAGAGAAAAATATTTCAGGCTGTTCTGTAATGACACAATCTCCTGCTTGCTGTTTAGCTATTAGCTGAAACGAGCTAGTTTCTAGTCCTGGTTTGTGCAGTTCAGCTTGTCCTTTCCTAACCATTTGTTCTTTACTTATGAGCAGGTTTAGGAAAGTTACCAGAGGGATTAAGCCAATTCCTGATTTACCCTGTTTTGCTGTTTAAAGGTGTCCGTGAAAGTCGACTGTACGTGACTCCTCCCCACCCTCCTCTTCCACTAGATTCAGGCATATTATGGGGCTTTCCTCTTCAGCGGCAGTATTGTTCTAGGGTTAGTAGAATGTGGCAGTATTGAGCTGAGTGATACAGTGCATATAACAAGCTGAACTCTTAAGCTTATAATTAAGGTTTTAAATTTAAGGATAACCCAAATTGACTGTATCATGAAATGTTCTGTTCCCTCCCATATCCAGTTCTTCCTCTTGCTGCCCTTTCCCTGGGAATTCAATTTCTCAGAAAAACTTTTCTTCCTTTTGGATGAAGTGATACCACATTTTTTTCTCCAGAAATTTAGTAGAGAGAATCATCAAGGAAACCTAATTCACTACACCAATTAAAAGGAAAAAAAAAAAAATCTTACATGGAATCTTTATAAAAAAGCCATTTCTGCAACTGACAATGAAGACAAGTCCCAAGGCCCTGCAATTACACTAGTGAGGAAGTTGCCACCAGCTCCCTAACATCTTTATAGATGTTTACTTTGCCAGTCTTGGAACAGCATTCCAGTAGTTTTTCACACAGCAGTGGACATAGCCACAGTTGCACAAATGCATCTTCAGGAGAACAGTTACGTTATTGAAATAATCTATCTTAAATACAGCAGATTTTTTTTAAACCTTACTGTTAAACTTTTCAGTGAGTGAGCTGGCTTAAGGCATCATAGAAAGGAAAATTTCACCAGCCCAGTTAATAAGGTAGTGCTGCAAAGGAATAGGAACTGCTTAGACTCTGCTGTGAAAGCCAGTATTATAACTGCATTCTTAAGAAAGCACGGTATTGAATTGTCTCTATGGGACTACTTCTCTAGAACTGCAGTGTTTGAACAGATGCAGCTTAAGGTGAGG
Source organism: Strix uralensis (assembly GCF_047716275.1). Classification (NCBI taxonomy): domain Eukaryota; kingdom Metazoa; phylum Chordata; class Aves; order Strigiformes; family Strigidae; genus Strix; species Strix uralensis. The sequence continues at coordinate 115,120,665 of NC_133973.1, read as the reverse complement.
CAACCATTACTTTCATGGGACCTAGACCTTTACTTATTTTAGCCTCTCATCTGAGCGTTATTTAAAAAACATGGCAGAACTGAATAGGGGAAGTTAACACGAGTACAGCTATTTAATGAAATCAGTCCAATTTTCAGGAGTCCACTTACCATGTCCGTATTGCTATCTTTTGCTTGCCGGATGGTAACTTTAACATGGTATTTCTTTTCAATCCACTGTGTTATTTGTTTAGTCTTGGTCTCTAAGTCATTCTTGGCAATAGCTGAAGAAAAGGATAACTCCTTCTGAACCATTCCTGTTTAAAACAGAAGTAGAACTGTGTTGGTTTAACATCTGATGAACCTGTATTAGTTGCTCTCTTTCAACAGCTTATGGTGCTTTGTCTGCTTAACTCCCTTCCCCCATGCTGCTTTCTCATACACAGAGCATCCCAATCTCATTGTCTCAGCAAGCACCACTCTCAGAAGGTCGCTACTTGGTATCTCAAACTCACTGCCATAATGGGAGACTGAGTGCATGTTTGAGGCATACAGGGAAGTCTCTTCAGGATCAGAAGGCTTAAAGTATTTTTATTTTAATTACAGTTTTGTTCATTCCACCCACAATGTAGGTCTAACAAAGATACACAGGTAAGCACTGGATCTGGAACTAAAGACTTAGTGTGCGAATTCCTGCATTCCGCACATAGTACAGCTGAATGTAAAAGCTTTGAAGTTAGCTCTTCATCTCAACCATTTTCTTGAATGGTGAAATGCAATATTCAGCTAGAAGTATGATGCCTTGTAATACATTTGAACAATCTGTGGTCTCTTCCTCCTTAAAGAGTCTCTAAAGGAGTTACCACTTGAATAATCTTTATGTAGTTTCTTGAACAGAAAAACTACCACAATAGTGCTCTCCTCTAAAATCAGAACTCTACCCCAAACACAGATACCTTCATTAGCCTGAGGATAAGAAAAAAGGATACAAGGTCAGATGCCTTTTCTAAAATCTCTTTGCTAAACTCGGTTTGTTAAACTGTTGGAGCAGGCCGACTTAACAAAAAAATGCTGAAAAGTGTTCAATACTGAAAAAACTGTTCCCTTACTCTGTGTAAGAAAGGCTCCAGACTTTGTCTTCCTAGCAGCAAGCTAAGAAGAGAATGTTTCATGACTACTGGTGACAAAATTATGTAATTATATTGGTGTATCTGGTGCTCAGTTTGTAAAAGCTGCCTGTCACTTTAGCCTTAGTAAAAAACAGAAATTCAGTGAGTCTCATGGAACCAGTCTAGTTACATTCACTTAAACAAAAACAGATTTTAAAAGAAATCCATCAGATGCCAAAATAGTAAATCCTGAGAAAGCAAAAGAAGGCTTCTCTGTGGAAGACTAGACTAATCCAAAATTTTATTTTCACCACTGCAAATCCTTAATAGCGTGGACTGCACTGGCATTGTTTTGGATTTACACAAATGCAAGTAAGAGGATTTCATCTCCTGAAACCACTTCTAATGCAGCATTTTTCAAAGTGCTCAGTGTTGTAGTGTCAACAGCGTACATACCTGGTTTTGGATTTGCTTTTTTCTTCTCTGCCCGTTTAAGCTGTTCTTCATGAATCTGCTGCCCGGTCATTAGTCTGTATACAGGAGGTTCTGCATTTTCACGAAGGAGAACTAGTTTCAGGTTATGTTGATCCATAAGTTTGAGTGCCTCTGCTCGGTGCATGTTTCCTAAGCTCTCTCCATCCTGGTTGATTACATGCAAAATCCGATAGGGAATTCTTCGCCCAACACTTCCAAATGCTGCTTTCCTTTTTGGTTCCTTGTGAGATGTTTCAGCTGTACAAAATGGCTGAGTAAGTCCCAACACAGTTGACTTTCCAGGATCAGGTACTACCCTCCGGAATGGAGAAAAGGCCCTCTTCCATGCTGTTTGTGTCAGAAGAGTACCGAAGAATCTTTTTGCGTATCTATTCTTATTTCTGGTTGCTTGACATAAAAGTTTCATCACACAAAAGACAGTCATCCTGAGGATGCAGGGAAGAAGAAAAAACAAGTTACCCCCATCAGTCAGATTCTTCTAGTTATATTAGAAAGACTTGACTCCACTTCAGTAAATCCTAGTCCTTAAAACTACTCTTTCAAAAAGATGCATGGTGTTACTATACAGAATGAGCAATCAACAGTAATTTTACAGTATCAGACAGCTTTAACCCAGAGAGAAAATCTGACAAAGGAACAAAATTTATGAAGGCTTGATGTTCTCTTCTGTATTTTAAAATTTGAGCCTGAACTCCGTTAAAGAACCCAATAATTCTAATTCATTTCTCTTCACAAGAGTATCTACTTTTACACAGCTTTTTTGTGTATATAGAGATGAGCCATTTGTTAAGAGGAAGAATTTGCTGTCATAAAATGGCATGTCACACTTAATATTTTCAGTCCAGTTTTTTTCATAAAGTATCGAACACAAGGAGTTTCTTCCTGGTTCTGATACTTTTCTTTGGAAAGTGTTTCATTTAATCCACATTAATTCAGAACCACCCTAATCCCATAGTGAAGAAAGTTGTGATTTGTGCAATGTCTGTCAGCAGCCATCCCAACATCTACAGTGTGACTCTTCCATGTTTTGTAAGGTTTTGGAATTTCAAAGCCTTGGCCATACAGGGTAAGACTGCCGTGCAAAATCTTCACCTTGGCATTAAAACATAATGAAGTAACTGTTACCATACCATTCTGTATGTTTTCTCAGTCTTCCAAATGTCATTTTGTGGAAGTAATCCAGCTAGTTACTCGATCTTATATTGATTAAGCACTAATATTATTTCAGTAACCTTAAAAAAAAGTGTCTTCACTGTCTTTTAAGCTCAAGTTCTACTGATTCAGCCATGCTTCAAAGTAAAAACAGTGCCTCAATTTTAAACCTATTTTATCAGACATTTAAAGTATTGGTTGACATTCCCAGTTTTTCACAAGCATTAAATTTAGGGTGTCACATTTCTGTTTATTGTGAGCTGATTTTTTCCAGTTATCAAAACTATTTAGATTTCTTACATACAGAAAGCATGCATCTAAGTACCATTTCACTAGAACCATCTAATAAAAACACTGATAATGATATTTTTCTTCTTGAATGATGAAAAAGGCTTGCAGGGGAAAAAGAGAGTAACAGAAACACAGATAAGACTTGCCTGCAATATACGGACTGGAAAATAAGCAACTGAGTCGTATGCCCAAGATCCCTACTTGCAAATTAAATAGTTACAGGCATCTATCCTGGCACAGTACTTGTGAAGCTATAAACTTTCAAAACAGGCCTCAAAATACACCAGTGCTTGAAATCTGAAGATTAGTGAAACTGATCTGTGAGACATTTCTTCCATTATATTTTTTTCCCTTTTCTTCCCTGGTTCATGGAATCCCCCTGGCAATTTTGGTGCACCTGACCATTATTTGCATTTTGTTCAAAACTTCAGAAATCAGCCATTTTTTAACAGCTGCAAAAGCTTCAGAAAAAAAGAGCAAACTGTGGAGTATTATCTGCAGTTTTGGTATTCCATGTTTAAAAGTACAGGGAAAGCCAAGGATGATACAGGAAACCAAAAATGAGTCATGCCAGAAGAGGTGGCAACAGCGTGACTTCTTTTGCCTAGGAAGGAATGCGACTCCACTTTATAAATACATACATGCATACATATATTTATGTATGACATTGTGTAAGCATATCCATGTGCATACATATACATGGAGAAGGTGCAAACAATCAGCAAGGATAAAGAACTATTTATAATTCTAAGTAGTGTTGGCCTAGGAACAAGTAAAATGACCTGCCTGTGAATAAACTAAATCTGAAAATGGGGACAGTTTGGAGTCTGGGTCAGACTTCAAATTTTCACAGTACGGACAGAGCCAATATAAACTGCTTGAAGATGGTACCGATCAGTTCATAAACAGGGCAGTCTGACTCGGCTGTGTGCTACAGCAGGACCCTGAACTCAGCTAGCTGCAGGGCACAGAAGAGAAATACAAGGATATTCACAGCAGAGTCTAAAAGCAGCACTGGTAGAGCTACTGTCCCTTCCTGCCCCCGGCTCTGCCTCTGCTGAGTCCTGACCAGAATCACGGGCCCTGGGAAACGCAGCTTTTTCTTGGCCGTGGTGACGGCCCTACAACTAAACACCCACTGACAACACACAAGTATCTTTGTGCATCACCAGTATAGCCACACAAAAACTGAGAAGTCCTTATTTTTAAAGAGGTTTCATAAACCAGCTGCAGATTGTGCACTGCAGACGTACAGACCATAATCTGTGTGTCACTTTGGTGCATTATAAAATACTATCATTAAATTTATCTTGCATTCAGAAGAGCTTGGCTTGCCTTTGTCAGTTACTGACTTCTAAAACTAAGTAATAGTAGCACAGCAATGGTATAATAGTTTATTTTAAAGAAATGTTAGCCTTGCTCTGATAAATACATGGCTTTGCCTTATTCTTCTTCATTCTCTGTTGCTATTTAAATCTAATAAATCCTGCCTTAACTGAGAAAGAAAATGATCATTCTTTATGGAAGGATTTTTCTTCACACAGTACAGCATGGAAGCGTATTTTGCTCTGTGCATTTCCATCACTTACCCAGGCCGCACGTGAGCAAGGACAGCTGACTGTGCTGGGAGTCTGAAGGAGCGGGCAGGCGTGGCTGTCCCTGTGATGCCTGCAAGCAGTTGGTGCTGATTGCTGTACGGGGCCTCAGACAGGAATGCGCCCAAGGACATAATTTTTGCAGCTGTGATGGGCACATCCTGGACAGGGCAGATGAACCAGCAGACACCTGTGTAAGCCCCTCAGAGACCCTTCCCCAGATTTTAGTTCGCTTGCACAATGTATCGACGTATGCATTAGATTCTCTGGAAATAGGTGTGTACTTCTCGGAAATTACATGAATATCCATGTCTTTTATTGTATATAATAAGCGTGCCCTTGTCTTTCAGCATGCATGTCAGGTGGAACGATCCCCCGTGCATCCAGCGCTGCAATAAAGAACGCCTGCCTGCTAAAACCTCAAACTACGTCTTAGAGCGTTCTTTTGAGACCGAATTTACAGTAACACCAGCACTCGCAGGACGGGTTTTGCCACGCGTGAGAGGGCCTCGGTGCCGACAGTTGTGACGGGGGGTGTTCTGCACCTTGCCAGAGTTGCTGCCGTGTGTCTCCTGTAAACACACGCTGTCGAGGCGCTACTTTAACTTTGTGCGTGGCTGCGGAACCCTGCGTGGCTGGGCCCTGCTGCCTCCGTTTTCCCGGGTGCGCGTGGCGGGGAGGCCACCGTGTGTGCGACCCTGCGACCTGGGCCGGGCGGTGTGTCGGTGCAGGCGGGCCCGGCGGCGGCCCCGCTGCCTGGAGCCCGCCAGGACTCCCGCCGCCGCCCCGGCCCGCACCGCGCGGCTCTTACCTGCCGGCCGGGTCGGGTCGAGCCGAGCCGAGCCGCTGGCCCGGGCCCGCCGCCGCAGCAGCCGAGGGACCCAGCCTGGGCCGCTGGTGCGGTGGAGACTGGCCCGCCTCTCCCCTTCCTCTTCCTCTTCCTCCCCCCCGCCCCGCGCGGCGGCGCGCGCGCACAAGCGTGCGCGTGCCCGTGCATGTCCGCGCGCGCGCGCGCGCGCGCGCTCGCCTGTTCGCCCACGTAATTGCGACGCGGGTGCGCTGCGTGTGCGTGCGTACGCGCTCGGCCGGCCCTGTGCGCGGCCGCCCGCACGCCCGTTCCGCGCACACCCGCGTGTTGCGCACGGCTTGGGCAGGCACAGGCGTGTTTCAGTATGGGGCACTTCGCGTGTACAGAGAGCTTTGGTCTCCCTGGATGCACGCACTTGTCTCCGGGTCTGTGGTCACGTATTTCCACGCCTCTGTACGTGCGTGGTTGTGTCTTGCTTGGTTCTGCGCGTGCAGTTGCGTGCTTGTGTTGTTTTCCTGGGTGTGCCACCACGGAGTTGGGTCTTTTTCTTGATTCTCTGTGTGTCTTGGCTGCACTGGGGGAGTCAGTTGCGTGTGGGCGCAAGGGCCGCTGCCAGGAGGTGGTTTGTGCCTGCGGGCGGGGAGGCTGTGCGGGTTGTGGCTCGAGGCTGTGCGCCGGACTCATCCTAGCACCTGGCCGTGTACCACCATTCGGCGCTCCCTCTGTCCCCACCCGTAGGACTGTGCGCCTGCCCGAGGGGGGACCGGCGGTGCAGCGGCGGGGGCTTGCGCCCGTGCCGGGATCGGTAGGAGCCAGCGGCGGGTGTGCGTGGGGCTGTGCAGCTCGCCGTGCGGGCGCAGGGTGCGGGCGGTGCGTGGCAGAGATGTGTCTGCAGGGGTCAGTAGCGTGTGCGTTTGTGGCATCGCGGGAGTCGGTCTGAGAGCTTGTTGGATATTTGGGTTTGTTACCTTCTTTGGTAGGCTGCTCTGCCTCCCGTCTGCAGGCTCCTTCTTCCAATCTAGAGACAGAAAACAAAGGAAAGCCGAAATTCACATACAAACCCTTGCTCCCCAGCTGTAAGTAATACACTAAAGCACTAAACAGCGTGAGAATGCTGTTCGCCTGTTCTGGTGGGGCAGCGTGCCTGCAGAGAACGTTTTTTCAGGAGCTGAGGTGTTTGTGTCTGTTGTGGGATGCTGTTTGGCCAGCCAGGCTGGAGCCGAGAACAGCGCTTTGGCTGAAAGTGTGCTTGTGTTCAGAACGTGGTGGGAAATGAAGCCATAGGAAGCAGCTGGGAGGCAGCTCTTGTCTACTGTCCTTCCTGCTTGAAAAAATCAGGACTTTTTAGGTTATTTGCTTTGGGCCACAGCTAAGTGACCCCTCTTTCAGAAAGAAGAAATGCAATGAAAATCTGAGCTTCATCTTTTTGGTGTGAAAGCTTTCTGTTCTTAACTATGGGTTGTTTAGAATGGTTTAATTTCACATGCTGTACGGACATTTTGGTACACACATGCAAAAATGTCCATCGTTGCTTTGTGCTCTTCATCGTCACAGAAGACATCATATGGTAATTGTGTGCAAACCCAGGAAACTTTACTAAATCAGTTCACAATCTGAAATTCATCCATATCACCTTATTCTCATTAAAACTCCTTGCCTGAAGTAATGAATATGGGAAAATGCCATTAACAGAATTAGCCAAGTAGATGGTGAGTTGTGTTAACAGCCTGGCTGACAACTATAGCTTCACCTATTCTATGCAAATAGTGCCTGTTTTTTTCATCCTGCTCTTTTGTTCATTTCTTGATTTCTCTCAGTCTTTATGCCTTTACAGTTGTAAGCTCTTTGGGAACAGGGATTGCCATCACTTATATCAGTAGAGTGCCTAAGAAAACTGGATCTCAGTTTGATGCTCTTAAAATATAAATTATTGAAATTCTACGGTATCCAGTTGCAGAGAGTGAAATATTCCACAATAAGAAAAGGCAAGACAAAAATGGTTTTTACTGCTCTTTTCATGGTCTGGAAACCAAGTGTGGAATTGGAATAACCGTGAAGGGAAGTTTTGGCAGAGCTGAAGCCTGGAGAGAGGTGGGGTTTTTTTCATCTTCAGCTCTGCAATATGCATTAGAGGAGAGCTTGTCAACAGCCCAGCTTGCAGTTAGCTACTATTGCCTCTCTGAGAACCATCCCCATAAGACAGATAATTTTTAGGAATGTTAGTAGGAGCAATAAAGCCAATAATCCTCTTCCCTGTGATAAAAACTACCTGCATGAAAGCAAGGTACTCTGAAGCATACAACTTGCATTCCTTCTCTCTTCCCTTTATTTAATTCTGTTAAGTTTAAACCTGATGTTTGTTTTCCTTCATGCCTTTCTAATTAAATTTAGTGTGCCAAGAAATAGGGCAGCCTTCTCATGCTGTTTGTCCTCAATTAACTTGATCTTTCTGGGGGTTCATTGTACTCTTTCTCCTTGTCCTTTGTCTCATGTCTGTTTACACTGTAATTGTCCAGGGGCCGTGTTTTCATTTGTACCTGTCACATTGGGACTGCAGTCTTAGTTATTTGAAAGACACTATCATAATAAATGCCGTTAATAATAACTTTCTCGCTTCTATTTTGCCTGATGAAAATCACCCTCTGCCTACCCCTGACAATATTCTCAGTAGTTTATTTGTTTTTTAATTCCTAAATCTGCATCTGTCTTTTTCTCCATTTGACATTTAGTTTCCCAAGCAGGTTAGCAAAGTTGTTGTTTTCACTTTATTATTTTTTGTGCCAAATCAAGGCCTGTTCTGCCAGACCTGGTGCCAAACCATAGATAATTCATGCCCCAGAGAATTTAAAATGCAAATATATGAGAAGGAGAAGGGATGGTGAATGGAGAGATTTCTTGTCTCATACATGAACAGCGTAGTGATCTGCCAGTGTGGATATTACTAATGTTATTAATTAATGTCAGACTCGAGATGCTACTGGGAAGCTTCCTCCACATTCACAACCAGTCTGTGGGGAATGGTTTGATTGTTCCCCTGAGGATATTGGAAACTGGTTCCCGTCCTTCTGTGTTTCAGGGTCGATCTGCCCCTGAAGCTATTTGTTCTGGATACAGAGAGCTGCTTGTAATGCCCAACAGATAGGGAGAATGCCCTTAACTGGATGACAGAGTGCTCACCTAGACACCCAAGGCTCTAGTTTACTTTCATTCAAACGCCGTCATTCGTCATTCGTGGAAGGAGGAAGCAAGCTGCTCAAGTGCCTTACACCTGCAAGGAGCTCATACCTTCTGGCTCTGGGTGGAGGACAGGTCTTACTTTGGTCTGCAGTGAACATCTTTCTACTTTCTAAACTGTAGTTTTAGACCTGTAGTTCTCAATATCTGGTATGAAATATTTCAAGTACCAAACAAGATCATCAGGAATTTATTACTGATATTGTTGGGTTTATGCAGTGCCTGGGGCTCTTGGTCATGGACCAGTAGCAGTGGGTGGGACAGCAGATTTTTTCAGCCTTATTACTAAATCTGGGGTTAGTCTCCTGCACACTTGTGCTTGCAAAAATACTGAGCAGATGGAGGGCCACTTACCCCATGCACAGGGTGCTTCAGTGGGGAAGCTTTGGGGAAGACTTGGAGAGTGCCTCTTTCTCCTCCCTACCCCTGCTCTTTAGCAGCAGCTGGCATCGCTCGCCTCCACCTTCGTGCTAGTTATAACCACGGCTGTGTGGTTCTGCAGCCCCCTGGTTCAGAGAGGGGCCATAGCCTCCCTTATGCAGTCCTTAGTAGTCCTTTTCCTGTTAGTGTTTACAAAAGACTTTTGCACATAATTCAGATGACAAACTCCCTTGTGCTGAGCTGAGCATTGCCATATGGCAGCGAACACGTCAGAGTAAACATGTATTTAAAGGACACAGAAATTCTGGGTATGTAGTAGGTCCAGATTCCTGGATTCTGCAGTAGCTCATTTACTCCTTTTCCACCCCCAGCTTTTGAAAGTTGCCTCCTACATATTCTTCTCTGTTTTTGTTCTAGCAAGAGACAGCAAAAATTAAAGTAAACCCCAAAATTCTGTTGAGTGGTAAACAGTCACTGCTAACTGATGCCCTGCACAGAATATACAAATACAGTTGAAACAGCTGAAGTTTTGTTTGGTTTCTGAGATCTGCCCCTGTTATAGGAATTAAAATAAATCTTTTGAAGATGCATGCTCTGCTATTAAATTGCTTGGGCTGATTTACCGAATCCAGGCAAAGAACTGATTTTGCTCCCTGAAAAACAAGGCTGGCTGAATTTATATATCATCATACATAATCAGATATAATCATAAAGCAAGCCTATGGGTCCCTGGGGAGAGACACAAAGTTAAAACTTCCCAATGTAGAAAGTTTTTTAACTGTCTAGTTTTACATCTTGACTGTAGGGAGAGGAGTTTCCACTGTACATCTAAGGCATTGTTCTGCAGCCTTTGCAAGTTGCTGGGTTCAGCTGCGAAGATTTTAAAAGCTGCTTTTGTTGGCAGCCTAGGACACATCCGTGACCTTATTAAAGTGGAAGTGAAAGCTCTCCTTTTTTTTTTTTTTTTTTTTTTTTTTGCAACAGTAAATCTACTAATTTTACAGTCAGTTGAACAGCAATAGATTAATTTGTTTAAAGTCTGCATTCACAAAGAAAACGTGAACTTCGCTGCCTTGAATACCCTAAACTACAGTGCGATATTTAAAGGGTAGAAACTATTACAACTTGCCCTAGAATGGTCCAAGCAGTTCCCTGTCACCTGCTTCTCAGCACAGGTGCTGACCTCCCCGTCTATTCTATCCCTCCTGACAGACTAGCAGCAAGGCTGGGGCTTTGTGTGCAACAGAGAGCGCTTTTCCAATGACTGGGCCAGTTTTCTTCAGCAACCACAGGAAGCGGAATAAAGAAAAGGTTAAGGGCCACCGCAAGGGTCAGAATGGGTTAAATTTAGTTAACATCAGAGGTTATAGCTTTTAACAAGAGCATGAAGGAAACTTATTCGAAGATGCAATTTGTTTCTTCTTTGTCAACCATTATTTTTTTTACCCTATTGATAGTGACAGCTTAACAAAGTTTTTATACGCCAGGGTTTTCATCCTTTAGAGGATAAAGAACTGCGATGCAAAAAAGAGATGCAGGTGGAAGACTTTATAAAGCCTCCATGATTTTCAAATTGAGGGTTGAAAGTAGGCTCCCTGCGTGGCTAAGTCAAAAATAATTTGTAAATGTTAAAAAAAATACACATTATGGACAGAGGAGCTGCTTTTTTTTCCTTCCCCCCAATGTAACTTGCCAAGAGTAGTGTTTTATCACAGGCTTTACAATCTGAGTGGTTTTGTATGTATTTTTTCCCAAGGTAATCTTATTTTCTTTTTTATCTCCCTCTAAAGATGATCAAAGTCAAATGCCCTTAACAACAGTCTTCATCATGTCCCTTCAAGATTTTTTAGTGTGTTACACATGATGCCATTTTTTTTGAGTTTTTTTTCTCCTAATTTAGTGAAGAAGCAAAAACTACAAAACACTCTTGGTGGGTAGATCCACTGTGGATTTCTCATTCAGCCTCTTGGAATGCAAAGATGAGGAAAGTTTAAATCTTTCTGAAAATCATTGAAGAAAAATGTTTTTTAAAAAAAGTTCAGTAGGATTTTTCACATGTTTATACAAAACATCTCATCTCCTGCCAATCTTTTCTTCAAAATTAATTCATAAAATTACTACTTTTTTTGTTGTTTTATCCTGGTACAAAGTAAAGAACTGAAATCAAAATTTAATTAACTCTGATAAGAATTCATAAGTACAAGCTATATGTTTTCATAGTTTGGGTTTTTTTCTTTTAACATGCTTTCCTAAAGAAAAAAAAAGCTAATATGATCATCCTGTCTTCCTATCCATCTGTCTTTCTGCAAGTTCTCTCAGCACAGTTTTATTTTCGGATACTTCAGCCTAGTTTGGCAAAGAGATAGGGGCCTCAAAGATACTGTATATTTATAATAACTATAAATATTCTTATATTTCTAACAGGTTTTGTGAAAATCAGTGCTTAAACAGTGGAGAGACCCTCAAATTAATGTCTTGTTCTGGCAAAAGGTTCGTCCAGTTGACCAGACAGCGTATGTGTGTGGGCTGCCCAGTTAACACACAGGTACTATCAGATCAACTACAGCCCATAGTGTCTTTTGCATCGCCAGCTGCCCAGGGGTCTGCAAAGGTGATGTGGAAGGCTGAGGGAGAGTGCTGCAGCGGGGGATTTAGAGATGGGAGAAGGAGCTAGGACATTTCGAGGGCAAAGGAGAGGCGTAGGGGCCGTGCTGTGGGGGATATTGATATCTTTAATTTTGGTATTTGATATTGTAGATCTGTGGTAGGGGATAGGAAGAACAGTGGGAATGATTACAGTGGGAACTGAAAGACAACAGAAACCTCAACAATTCAAGTATCAGTTATTTCAGTGCTTGTGGGACAACCTTTTGTTTGCCTACAGGAGAAATTTCATCTCATTTGTGGTGTCATTGCAGTCTGTGTGACCAAGGCTTGAAACTTGGAATTCACTTACTGTTGTGTTAACTCAGACTAGTGCTGGGTTCCTGCCTGTATGACTGAGAAGCTGATTTTGCTCTCCAGAGGGATGGATTAGTCCTTTGAGATGCACATCATCACTCTGACACTTCTGGGAGGGTTCTGTTTGAAATCAGTTAGTATGAACTTTGTCAGTGTAAAATAAATTCTTTCCTAAGGGGCAGCTAGCAGATCTAGAGAAAGTCTGTTCAGCTCACAGATAGAAGTGTTTGTACTGGCATGGTGTATAAACATGTATAGACATACATATAGACACCTGACAAAGAACTACAGAAGGGGTGTAGGGAGCTGGAGAAATATGGGGTCTTCTCTGTCCCCAAAGATGGGGAAAATGGCACGATCCGGATTGAATAGCTGAGAGCTGTGTATCCTCTCTCTTTGGTTCGCACATGCACAGGGGCAGCCTCTGCTGAGGAGGTGACTTCCTATGGCCTAACTGCAGCAAAAAACAAATGAGAAAATGTATGGCTCTCCACAGCCCAGACAAACTGGCCTGGAAAAACACAACAAAAACTCCCACTTACTATTCTGCTCACAACTGCCACCAAAACTCAGCTGTGAGGAGAATAAGAGCATCTTTTTAAAATGTGAAACATTTTTTTCCCTTTTGAGCTGCTCTTACAGGATTTAAAGCATTAATTTCAAAAGCTTCACAAAGGCAGCAGGCATCAGATGGTCCAGACTGAGTGGAAGCTTGGGGAGTAGAATTGCAAAGCAAGTTGTGTGGGTAATGGCTGCAGACACACCAAAGCAAGGTTATTTGTTCATTACAAGTCAGTGATGATGGCTTGCTTTAAATGATGGAGCAGCATAGAAGAAGAGTTGTAGCTGCTCCATCATTTTGGGCTGCTCTATCTTCTGCCTCATGCTTGTGTTGGCTGGGTGATTCTTGGCTTGGGAGTCAGGAGATGCGAGTTTTGACTGCAGTGCTGCCACTGACATGCCCTGTGACCTTGGATAAGCCACTTCATCTTCGTGCTTCTCCGCTCATCTGTTCGCCCACTTAGACAGAATCTCCCTCCCTTTTTCCTTGCAGGGTCTTTCCCTAATTATACGTCTGGACCACGCCTAACACAATGGAGCTGTGCTCTCAGGTTAGGCACTGCTATGATCTGAATGAACAATAAAGAAATACTGCACTGAGTACTTCACTAGGCTATCTCAGGGCTTCACTGATAACCTTAATAAAAAAAAAGTCCTTCAAAAAACTGAGTGTTCCTGCCTACTGCCCAATTGCTTGCTTTTTGTGTAGCATCTTGAACATGAAAAAACATCAATTATGAACCCTGGGTTGTCAGCAAATAATGATTTATAGTATTTCATGCTTCCTGAATTATTGGTAATATATTTTTTCTTCCTGAAATCTCAGCAGTAGCTTCAGTACTTCACTGTGCCTAATTTTTGTCAAACTGAATTATAAACCAATATATATGCTGCTATAGATCTTACTCATTTTGATAGGTTTTCCTTAACTTTGCTGTTTTGTGTAGGTGCAGTTCATGTGTCTGAGACTAGGGACAAAGCCTCCTCCAGAATTAATTACACAGCACCTCTGAAATACACTCTATTTTATCCCCATAAGGATGGAGACCACTGTCAGGATTATTGACTCTGCAATATGATCTCAGCAAAATTGGGTATGTTTTCTAAGATCAGCTTTCCCTGTAGATGCTCCTCTACCTGGTCTAAGATGTCAACTTCCTAAAAAAAAAATTACTATACCCTTGGAAAAAAAAATCTACATCCTTCAGCAACAAAGCAGTCGTACCAATTCATACCTGCCCTTGCAGCTCCTTCTGTTCCAACCAGAATTTGGACTGGATTCTTCCAGGAGATACATATGGAAAACTCATTATCCAGAGTTTTGCATTTCACCCTTTCCTACAATCCTTTGTTTTTTGTCTTTATATCAGATGTTCTTTCAGAGAGCAGCTGCAACAAACCTCTCACAGCTAGGCCAGCTTTCAGTGTCCCGTGTAAATTGTCGGATCCCAGATTTGTACATTGGTGACTTCCAGACCTCACAGTGCATTATCTATCTCATGTTTAATTTCAGTAGTCTCCCTCCCCTTTCCCTTCTGCCCTCCCTCCACATGCTATAGGTTTATAGGAACAAGTTTTTGGCTCCAGGAGCAATGGCTGTCAAAGACAGTTTACTACCTTGTGATAAAAGTGTAGAATCGGAGCATAATTCAGGTTGGAAGGGAACTCAGGGGGAATCACCTACCCCAATGGCATACCAAGTATTTTTGGATTATGACCTCATCTTGGATGAAAAAAACCCTTGTTTATCTGTGAATCACTTCAGGAATCAGCAGGACCTAAGGTTCTGCCCTTTTACATTCTAATGAAGAATTGGGACCCTTATGTATACATTTTCTTAGAAGCAGTTACAGTCCTACAGGCTCAGTCCATTTGAAATATAAGGAACTTATCTGTATTTGAGTAGAAGGTTGAGAATTTATTTGTTAATAATTTTAAAGCATTTAAATTGTGCTGCGACATCTTTAAATTCCAAGCAGTTCATGTATTTATTTGGATTCATACACCAGTGATACTTAGATGGTATCAGACCATAAGTTATTTACATAAATTAAACATGGATGACGAAACCACAAGGAATGAGTCATATATTTTTCTATGAAGAGCAGCAGGAGGTAATTGTTTCGATAAGAAATTCAGAAACCAGCTCTGCATTAACACATAGAATTGTACTCAGAAATCAAATGAATTATTCCCACATTCAGCTAAAATCAAGTAACTCACAAACATAGATGGTGCTGGAAGGGCTGAGCAGAAGTTATTCATGCTGTAAAGGCTCACGTGCATTATTCTCTTTAAATTTGTCAAAGGAAAATCATTCTGCAAAATGTACTAATGGGAAGTTCTGTAAGTACTATTGACCATAAAGGGATCTTAAAAGAACCTTAACTTACTAATCGGCACCTTTATAGTGTTTCCCCATGTTCAAGGTAGTATAAAATTTGTGCCTGGTCCTAACAAGTAAAGGAATTAGCATACATAGGGAAACTGAAGTTTCTTGTTTGTCTGCTTGTTTACAAGGAAATAGAGCAACAGAGCTGAAATTATTTTTTCTAACACCCAAATCTCATACTTATTCATCTAAACCAACATGTTTCAACACGCCACTGAAAAAGATAAGAGTTATTGTTAGCTATTTCATCTCTGGGTAAAAATAAAGTGGGAAAAATCGCAGTATCTTTTCTTAAATTGCCAAAAAAGGGAAAAAAGTTAAAAGCAAGCCTAGAAACCGGGCCAGCTGATGCTTTATTTAGTGGTTCTTTTTCCATTAGCTCACCCTGCTTTTGTAAACTTTGGAGAGGAATGCCATGTTACAACAGTAACATTTGCTTTGCTTTTACAGTTACAGATGTGGGTAATGAAAAACAACTGTACTTTGTGAGCTTGAAATATAATTAACCGATGTTCTAAAAGGTAAATGGTTTCTTCTAATTATGTCTAAAAACCAGTTATGAGCCAAGCAAAGTGATTTATATAGAGTAGCTGTAGCAAATGTCTGAGTAAATATATAGAGGCTATCCCACTGTTTCCTTCTGTTATTTTAAAAGTATTAATCAAGAAGATCCTTTGGAATATTTTCAATAAGATTCGTTTTTTGAAAAAATGTAGCATTTCATTGAAGCCAAAGGCTTTGCTCTGGGATCCTGGCTCAAGAGGAGGGAAAGGCAGGTTCAAGTTTTCACTGCATTAGCTTCATATCAAAATCTGTCATCTCACATCATTCCAGGCTAGATCTGTGAACCTAGTTTTCCACATTCCCATGCAGTCCTCCCCAGCCATTTACAAACTGACTGCAGGACAAACGGAAAAAGCATACAAAATTTCCAAATTTGGATATTTTCAATGAAATTCAATTATTAGCTTTTGGTTTTCAATCAAGATATTTTTGCACAGTGAACAAAGCTACTGATCTTTTCCTTGGCTTTTAAAAAAGATTTTGTCAAGTTATAGATCCAAATGCTTTGATATGAAAGTGCCCTGAGGTGCTTCATACCTTCATTGCCTTCTCCAGGCTGGGTTTTCTAGCCAGACTAAATTTCACAAATTACACCAATTACTAAATTTAGTAAATTGTGCCTCAGCAGTTAAGCTGAGCCCTGAATAGAATTAGAATAGAATAGAATAGAATAGAATAGAATAGAATAGAATAGAATAGAATAGAATAGAATAGAATAGAATAGAATAGAATAGAATTAGAATAATTTCAGTTGGAAGGGACCTACAACAGCCATCCAGTCCAACTGCCTGACCACTTCAGGGCTGACCAAAAGTTAAAGCATGTTGTTAACAGCGTTGTCCAAATGCCTCATAAACACAGACAGTGCTGGGGCATCGACCACCTCTCTAGGAAGCATGTTCCAGTGTTTGACCATCCTATGGTGGGTCAACCCACCCAACCCAAAGAATCCCCACTTTGAGTTCCTCTGAGCATTCAGAATGGCATGTCCCCATCGAAATGTGCTTTGTTTGAGACACAGCTCACTGGGACAAAAGGGGCAGAGCATTCCACAGACAGAAGACATCCTTCCAGTAAAAATGAAAAGCTGTTCAGTTTTAAATTGAAGTTTTCCATAAACACAGTTTCAGTGGAAAATTTTTGGGCAAGTTCTAAACCACACCCAAAGTTTGCCAGGAAAAAGGGCAGAACAACGTTGTTTGTTGACCATATAAGCTCTTATCTTTGTTGAACTCTATACGGGTTGGGAACATCTACTGTAGACTCAACAAATGCAGAGTCTTAGGGTGGTGTTAGTTCAGCCGCTAGAATTGCATGATGTCATTTGCATAATCGCTCCTGTACCAGTAACTACTTGATACCTCTGCAGTTACGGTGGTAGTTTTGTTGAATGCATAAAAGAGGAATTACAGAATCTGCTTCTCCTCCCTTTTTGGTTCCCTGTCAATAGGGAAAGGGCCCATTATCTGGGGCAGGCACACAGGGATGTGCACTTCAACAAAGGGTTATGGTCTGTGTTCATTATATGCAAATTTGCTAGAGCATTAATCTGCTACGCATTAACATAATATCAATTGGTGCATCGCAGTAATTCTCATCTGATCCAAAACATTCCTCATGTAAGCAAAACAGTTTAGCTGCATCGAGAAATGATGAACTAATTCATTTTGGATCTAACAATATCAAAATCAGCAAATATGAACCAGAGTTGAATATGACCTGATTATATGTGCAAAAAACCACTGCCTTACAGGCAGTTTATTCATTTAAATAATCAAATTAAACAAGATAGTCCTAAATGCATCTTGCTTTACTTGATTACTTAAATAAGCAGCCATCTGGCATGAATGACACAGATGAAGCTCTTCCTTCAATTTTTCTTCTTTTCATTTTTCAACACCAGAACTGTTTTGCACCTTCTTATTTCATGTTACTTCTTTGCTAGAGTATCTTTACATAGATTGGGGGCAGCAGTTAATCAAAATTATAATACAAGTACAAGCTGAACTCACTATCTCTACAACTTGATACTAATCCTGAAGGGAGTACATTAGCATCCTATTTATACAATTATTTTAGGCACAGGAGAATCCATTTGTTGCTAGAGGAATACAGCTGAAATCTGTCAGGATTAGAAGGCAAGGCGACTATCAAAAAAAGGCTGAGTAAAAACCCTGGCAAGTTGAAATAATCCAGTTCTCTATTTGAGGTCAGAGTCCTAATTTCTGTAAAAGTATTTCTGTCTTTTTGAAACATTTTTTGCTATTCTTTAATAAACAGAAAATGCTTTTGGGGTTACAAAGCATTACTTAAGGTCTGATTCTGAAGGGTGGGGGGCATATGGAAGAGCTGCTTTGCACATAGGGACTGTCCTACTGACTTTGAAGGGATAAAAGGCTTGAGAAAACTTATGTATGCAGGAGAGCGCTTAAGAACTGGGACTGCTGATGGGCTCGTTGGTAAGTACCTGTGCATATCTTTGCTTAGAGCTTTAGATAATTATAGTTACAAGAATTGTACTACAGTAAAATTAGTAAAAGCAAATCATGTTTAATTGGGGTGGAATGTTTTTTACAATGACCTGATGTAGAGTCTCTCACTCAGAAATGCATCCTGTGCTCTGCAGTATCTTGAGAAGACCCTCAATTTTGATACTTATGTAATATATGTAGGAGTAGTATGACCAACAGTTGATTCCTCTCCCTTGAGGATGCAGGCCTGCGGAGCTTGACCTGGTTTTCAGCACACACATCAGTCCTGACAGTTGGATCTCTAAAACGTTCCCAATGTTCACTTTCACCACATGCCTTCAGATCCTGCCCTTTTTGCTGTGTGACTCTGGAAAGCCCACGTGTGTGGGTGTTGTTGTGGTATTCACACTATGCATGTCCTGGTGTTGTCAGCTGGATAATGTGCTCATCTGCCATCTGTATTTTGCTGTGCACCATCTGACTATTGCCATTCCCCTCCCTGACTGCTCCCATTTTGCAGGTGGAGGACTGCCCACGTAGAAAAGTTGTGGGCAGTATTGGCAGTAATGGCTATATTTGCATTTACGCTACAGGCGTGTGATGAAGGAGGAGAGTTGTTAAAATAATACTTTTTCATTTGTATCAATGTACAACATATGGTGAATTTGTAAAGAAAGGCAGAATTTGTAAGATGCTTAGTGTGGGCAACTGTGTACACTGGCAAGATGACTCAATGAAGAGTTAAGATTCCTGGATTATAGTATTTGCCTCCTTCTACCCTAAGACCTTTAAATGTAATTTCATTTCTTTATGCTGCCGTTTTCCCTCCCACCTGTTACCTTGTCAGGTTAACCAGCAGGCTCCCTGAGGAGTTTCCACTGCGTTTCAACTGATGTTCATACAGTGACGTTCATCATGGGGATATGGCTACTATGGCATAAAAAAGGACTGTACATCAACTGAGCCATAGTCCCTGACTGCACAGCTACTCCTAACCTGTGAGACACATGAGGAAAATCTTTTTAACATAAACTTCAATGAAAAAGGTTCAAGTTAATGTAGCTGATTGGTTTTGGCACACCAAGAGCTTACCACATCACCCCTGGATCACCTCACAGGAGAAGCTGGGCAGGTCAAGATAACTGTGGTGCATCTGAGTCCTCCTGTCCAGCCAGGCTCTCTAGGTGCTGCTGTCATACAAGCAGGTAGAAAAATGTCCTGATCAAGGAGAGCTGAAAGAAAGGAACTAAAGTAGTATTGCTACACAAATGCAGTTTCCTTCTCCTAGGTCAAAGTACACTTAACATCACAGAGTTATGTAGGAGTGGTTAGCTAGAAGAATGTCTCGTTCCTGCTGGTTTATCAGCTTCAGAAGATTTCTGTCATGTTTTGAATATATTTTTCCTTCTGCAGCAAAGATTCCAATGTGGAAGGGAAATAAAATGGCAGGTTTATCTCATTCCAAAGTTATTCTGACTTTGTCAGTTTGACTTCAATGTAAATGTAAGAATGAGGTATCCTTTCCATTATTAAGTTAGAATAACCTTCCCTCCTCCCCACCCTGCACATAACACACACTTCCTAGTGCTGCTAGTTGTAGTAACGAGCTCATGTGCTAATAAGAGTTTCCAAGGAAAACACTGACAGGATTAATTAATGCGTGAATTTCACTTTAATAAATGTATAGGCAATTTTCTAAATGCAGATGGCACTGTCCATCCTGCTAGGGGCTCAGCCTAGAGCTACTTCATACAGTAAGTGTCTGGGGGAAGTGGTTAATTTGTGATACGCTTCATGATACTGTATTGGGTTTGCATGGCCAGGTTTTGATAGCGTGGGGGCTACAGGGGTGGCTTCTGTGAGGACCTGCTAGAAGCTTCTCCTATGTCTGACAGCCAATGCCAGCCGGCTCGAAGACAGACGTGCTGCTGGCCAGGGCTGAGCCCATCAGTGATGGTGGTAGCACCTCTGTGATAACATATTTAAGAAAGGGGGAAAAAGACCTGTGCAATGGATACTGCAGCCAGAAGAGAGGAGTGGGAATATGTGAGAGCAACAACCATGCGGACACCAGGGTCAGTGAAGAAGGAGGGGGAGGAGGTGCTCCAGGTGCCGGAGCAGAGATTCCCCTGCAGCCCGTGGTGCAGCCCATGGTGAGTCAGGCTGTGCCCCTGCAGCCCATGGAGGTTAATGGTGGGGCAGACCTCCCCCTGCAGCCTGTGGGGGACCCCACACCAGAGCAGTTGGATGTGCCTGGAGGAGGCTGTGACCCTGTGGGCAGCCTGTGCTAGAGCAAGCCCCTGGCAGGACCTGTGGACCCATGGAGAGAGGAGCCCACGCTGGAGCAGGTTTGCTGGCAGGACTTGTGACCTTATAGGGGACCCACGCTGGAGCAGCCTGTTCCTGAGGGACTGCACCCTGTGGAAGGGACCCACACTGGAGCAGTTTGTGAAGAGCTGCAACCTGTGAGAAGGACTCATGTTGGAGAAGTTCATGTAGAACTGTCACCCGTGGGAGGGACCCCACGCTGGAGCAGGGGTAGAGTGTGAGGAGTCCTCCCCCTGAGGGGGAAGGAGCAACAGAGACAGTGTGTGATGAACTGACTGCAACCACCATTCCCTGTTGCCCTGCACAGCTTGGGGGGAAGGAGGTAGAAAAATCAGGAGTAAAGTGAAACCTGGGAAGAGGGGTGGGGGGGAAAGGTGTTTTTAAGATTTGTTTTTATTTCTCATTATCCTACTCTGATTTGATTGGTAATAAATTTTCCTGGAGTCGAGTCTGGTTTGCCTGTGATGGTAACTGCTGAGTGATCTCTCCCTGTCCTTATCTCAACCCATGAGTCTTTCATTATATTTTCTCTCCCCTGTCCAGCTGAGGAGGGGAGTGACAGAGCAGCTTTGGTGGGCACCTGGCATCCAGCCAGGGTCAACCCACCACAGATACTGATTAGAAGAGAAATAATGCTTATGTTTGCTTCCCAATGCATTATTCATTTCTCTACAATTTGGAAATGTGATGTCCTTTCATATGTTCACCTTTTCCAGACCTGTCCATTAAATCATGAGAAAGAAATGAATGTGCAGTGTCATTAGAGCAGTCTCACATGTTTTTCCTGTCAGCCTGCGCCTCCATCAGTCACAAGGTTTATTTTGTATCATAAAAGGAAAAGATAGCAGCAGGACCCTCACTTTGGTTATAACACGGGCTAATGAGTGTGACATACATTAAAACATTTGATCGCAAGCACCAATCCTGCCCTTGCAGGTCCAAGGAAACCTGGGCCCTCCTGATGTTTGCTAGTTCTTATGGTCCAAGCTCTTCTGTAAACACGGTATTTATTAACTTAATGTTGTCATACAACATTCCCAAACTTAATATGAGGACAGAAAAACAATGTTCTTGCCTGTCAGATCCCAGATTTCAGGATTTTGCAATTTAGTTTCCTTCTGGCAGAGTAATCAGCAAAGTAAAGGGTGGATTACTTTTTTTATTGTGCCTTTCTTATTTATGCACAGATGCTGTTCTTTGAACAGAGCTGGTGGCGTAGAAATGCACCTTCTCATTCTGAACGCTCAAGCCACCTGCCAGTGTCTCAGTGCCAGGTACCAGTTGTCTGTGAAGAATCAACTGCAGAGACCCGAGGGTAGAGGACAGTGCTGGACACCTGTGACTGATCCCTAAAGGAAGGGAGGGACACATGAATGGGTCTTGGGAGAGACTGGCCCCTGACAGTGACTAGTGGTGGATGCTTACAGAAGGATGTAAGGCCAGAGTAAGTAGAGATTCTTCCTTGGTGTACCCTTCTGGTTTAGAAATAGCTGCATTTGTGTGCATGCATATACATGTTTATACATATATATCCATTACTGCTTATATACTTGTGGAAACATATATTTCCATTTTCTTGAGCTAGAGGTTGCGTTGCCATCTTTGTTTGTAATGGCACTTGATATTTTTCTTATACTGTTTGTGTCTAATCCCTTTTACAACTGACCTGTGCCTTTATGTATGTCATATCTTGTGACAGCAATTTCCAAAATTTAAGTAAAATAGTACTTTTGTTTCTTTTAAAACTTTATTCTTTGAGAAATAGCAAATAGCCATTCCCTTTTGTTTTCTCAATGTCATTCATAATTTAACATATCACCGTCTTCATTCTTTTTGTAAACTTCAGTGCCCTCATATTTGCAGTCACTTCCCATAAAAGTAATTCCATGCCTTTAGTATTCTTATCTCATTGTTTGTCAGTTCTAGCACATGCTTTTAAGTTAGGGAGACCAGAACTGTATACAGTATTCAAGGTCTGAGTACATCCATACTATGGCATAATGGTGTTTTCTACTTTGCTCTCTGTTCTTTTCCTAATAACTCCTGACATCATATTTACCTTCTTGACCACCACTGAGTAATGAGCTGGTATTTCAGAGAGCTATTCAAAGATCTCTTCCCTGGTGATAATAGCTAATTTAGAGCCAATCACTGAGCATACATAGTCAGGATTGTTTTCCCCCATGCACATTACTTAGCATTTATTAATGTTGAATTTCATCGTCCATTTTATCCTCAAAGTCACTCCACAGCATAAAATCCATCTGCTGCTCTTTGTAGCCAGTTGTCATTGTTACTCCCTGACGATTTTGCAACATCAGCAAACTTTGTCACCTTACTATTCACCCCTTGTCCAAATCACTTATGAAAATGTTGGCCAGCACAGCTCCCCAGTGGTTATCTCCTTCACTGTGAAAAACTGCCTCATCTTTTCCACCTTTTGTTTCACATCTTTTAACCACTTTAGATTAGTTATTAATCCTCTTAGGAGGATTTTTCATGACAGCTCCATTTCTGTAAGAGCCTTCATGAGGGACCTGAGTGAGAGCTTTTTGGAAAAAAGAAGGAGGGGGAGGAAGGACCAAAAAAAGAGTAACAGCACAAAGTTTCTTGGGCCCAGAGGAAAAAGTACTTACGAAGGTAGGTGAAGCAAAGCTCCTACTGACCTTATCATACCTGGAGGTAAGATGCAAGCAAGTGAGAAATGAAATATGAGTGAACTCTTTGGATGAAAAGATGCTCCATGGAGCCAGGGTGTTCTTCCAGGCAGCCAGGGAATCTCAGGCCTTGCAGCACTTCAGACCCTGACTGGAGAATGCCCTAAGGAACCTAAGGATCAGGTTTTAAATAATGCGTTCCAGTAGTCAGGGCAAAGTCCCAAACCTCCATCCACAACAGTTGCAACTCCGGATATTTTATTTGCCAAGTTCTTCTGTAACTGTCCTGGCCAATGATAGTGTTGGTCTAACCTTCTGTGATGGTCCCCATGTGCAACCCAAATCATGTCTTTGAGCAGCACCTCTGTATGAAATCATTTCATGTCCCTCCTTTTAGATAACAAATTATCTTTCTCCCAGACAAATCTGATATTAATTGTCACTTATAATTAGAGATAGTTTGCTATTAAAGGGCTGTAAAAAAGGAAATCACTGTTTAATTCAAGCTGCCACTTTGTGATTTACTCATGACTTGCTTGTGTCCTTCAGGCCAACAGCAAAGGTGATGTATGAAGTGCTCTGTCTGGAGAGTGCAGTGAGCTCCCCAGGTGGAACTGGGGCTCTGGGGTGCAGTTCATCACCCTGATACACCTGGTAATGGAGAAAGTGATTTATTTCTCAACTGAAAAGGGCACAGCAGTATGAGCAGACAGGCCCACTGAGGAAAGAGTGTCAGCTCTTCTCCGATTCTCTCACTACTCCCTGTGAACCTATCTTGGCAATAATTCCACTGCACTCAGTGCAAGATCCTGAGCCAAACTCGAGCAGCTGTACAGCGTTCACCCCCATCTTACTTCTCCCTGGGGGTCCACCACTTTCCTCCAAACTCAAAGCTTTGCTCAGACTTCAAAGATCTGTGGTCTCAGGGGTTAAAAATATCTATATAAGTATTCCTTATGTTCTTCAAATAACTAAAGTGATAATTTTCAGAATTTCATTTACAGCAGTTGTTTTATTATTTATTTATAATTTATTATTTATATTTTATTTATAATTTATTATTTATTTATTTATTTATTTATTGGAGATAAAGGTCATGGACCACAACATCACAAAACAGTTTATATTCCATGTTTATCTCTTCAGTCTCCATCACACAGGGAAATGTGACAATGTACATTGCATACTTCCTTTGTCTTTATCATACCAATCTTGAAAGAAACACAAACTCCTTTAATAGGTCTTACATCATTAGCAGTTCAACATCTAAGCTTAAAGGGGGATTGAAAAATGTTGTAGTTATTGTTGTGAAGTCTTTTGTGAACACACACACATCCCACTTTTGTCCTGACTTGTACTGCTCAATGGTGTTACCATATGAAGCAGTCTCAGCAGCTGCTGTAAACTGTATTTCTCTTGTTCCAGCCCATGCTATGTCATACCACCCATTGAACTGTGCAGGAACTACATCTGTGCTGTGAATCATGACTGTGAATCATGAATCATCACCATGTCCCTAAGCGCTATGTCAACCCAACTCTTAAACACCTCCAGGGATGGGGACTCCACCACCTCCCTGGGCAGCCCATTCCAACGTCTAACAACCCGTTCTGTAAAGAAATGCTTCCTAATATCTAGTCTAAACCTTCCCTGGTGCAACTTGAGGCCATTACCTCTTGTCCTATCACTTATTACTTGATTAAAGAGGCTCATCCCCAGCTCTCTGCAACCTCCTTTCAGGTAGTTGTAGAGGGCGATGAGGTCTCCCCTCAGCCTCCTCTTCTCCAGACTAAACAACGCCAGTTCCCTCAGCCGCTCCTCGTACGACATGTGCTCCAGACCCTTCACCAGCTTCGTTGCCCTTCTCTGGACACGCTCGAGTCATTCAATGTCGTTTTTGTAGTGAGGGGCCCAAAACCGAACACAGTAATCGAGGTGCGGCCTCACCAGTGCCAAGTACAGGGGTAAGATCACTTCCCTGTCCCTGCTGGCCACGCTATTTCTGATGCAAGCCAGGATGCCATTGGCCTTCTTGGCCACCTGGGCACACTGCTGGCTCATGTTCAGCCGGCTGTCAATCAACACCCCCAGGTCCCTCTCTGACTGGCAGCTCTCCAGCCACCCCTCCCCAAGCTTGTAGCGCTGCTGGGGGATGTTGTGGCCGAATGTTGCACAAATGACTGTGCTGGCACAACTGGTGGGCAGACTAGAAGCAGAAGCAAATGCTGAAGATGGAGTTGGGAGGAAATATGGATTGACTGTCTTGTTAATGGCAATGTAGAAATGTACATAATACAAACATATTTGAAATGTATACAGCCCAAGAGCCAGACTCTATGCCTTCCATGTCTGCCGTGGTCCTACCACATATCCCACATGCAGACACCATGATCCCTCACGCAGCACTGCCTCACTGTCACTCTGATGGTGCCCATGCATGGGCAGGTATTCATGATCAGCTGGCTGGTGGTAACACCCTCAGAGGTGGTGCTGACTTTAAAATGGTGGGATAGATGACACTGTCAAACTCCAGCAGTACCAAGAAATATGCCTTGGTACCATAGCAGTTCCACTGAGGTATTGCAGAAGTGTTTCAGGTAGCTGTGGGTGGGGGCAGAGAGCTTGCTTTGTCTCCTGACTAACCTAGCACAGCACAAAGCAGAGCCTGTCTCCTGAGGAGAACACAGGTGGCCTGGGTAGGTGTTGCTGAGACTGCCATAGCCCAAGGACCCAACTGTTTGGTATCATGGATGTTTGCACTCATGATAGTGCTAGGGTGTCTGTGTGCCCTCATCTACCCTGGAGCCCAAGGAAGAGCCCAAACACACCGGCAGCAGAGTCAGTGGCTGCTCCTGACATCTGAGACTCTCCACGTCCATGTACTTGGGTCCTTCATATAGACTCCATGGCTGTTTTGTGTTAAAACGCAGTTAAATACCACAGTGGCACACTGATGTGGTCGTTTTAACACCTTTCCCTCTGGTCTCCAGCTAAAAGCCATTTCCAGGATATGAGACACAAGACAAGTCAGTGTTGCTTAGCAGGTTTCCATGTCATCTCTCCATGTGTTTGCACCTTTCCTCTCCTCACTGTGGGCCAAACTAAGTCAATGTTCTCACCCTCCCCAGGAGCTCAGGGCTCACGTGACAGATAAGGTGTGGAAGTTGACCGCCTGTGACTGCCTCTGTCTTGGTGAGGACTGTCCCCTGTGGGGGGGGGCTCTGCAGGGGTAGGGACCAGCAGATCCTTCCTGCACCCCTGGGGCAGGCAGTTTGTGTTCCCCTCTGGCATGACAGGAGCTGCTCCTCTCCCCACATGCAGGTAAATCAGAAATCTGGACTGTTAGAAAACTTTTGCTCCAGTTCCTTTCCTTAACCTGCTGAAGTAAGTCATACCATCCCCACATCACTCAGCAGTGCCCCAAGACTCTCTTTGACCAAATAATTTCTCAGTTTCAAGTGGTTTGTTCCAAGCTGGCTGTAAATTGTGCAGGTTGAGTGTGTCCTCCCCCAGATCTCTCTCAGGCCAAGAACACCCAGATGGACAAAGCATGATCGTTCAGAGAGCATCCCCCAGCCCTGAGGGCAGCAGAACCCCAGTGACATCTAACACGGGTGAAGTGCTGGGACATCCTGGGCATGGCTTGGCCATCAAGGGCACAGAAGCTCTACATCATAACAGGGCACTGGAGGGAGGCTCAGACAGCCCATCGCTGCCTGTGCGCACAGGGTTGAAAGGAAAAGACAACCTGCTGTCATCCATCAGGCACAAAATAGCTCCATGGCAAAGCCTTTCCAAGGACACCTACTCACAGGGACAGCAAATGTGGATTGTAGCCTTCTCAGGAGGCTTCTCTGGAGAAGACTGCAGAGAGCAGGAAGCATTGCTGGGGTTAAAAAGGTCCACCAGTGCAGGGACAGTAATTACTGGCAGGCAATCTGTTCACATGGGGGGGCAACTGTTATTTTTAGTTGCTGTGGAAGGGAACACTTTTGTCCATCTTCAGAAGGGAGTGGTGGTGGATTTCTCCTGGGGGAAGGAGAAATGCTTAGAGAGAATTAAGAAGGCTACGGCTCTTCCATTAGTACAACCTGGCACACCCTGTGCTGTGGATATTTTTCCTGGGAAAGAGGCTGTGTCTCTGCATCCAGCCTGGAGAAAGATGTAATAAGCAGCTATTAGCATTGTGTCTGCAGGTTGCTGAGCGCTGCAGTGAGCTGGTTGTCAGCTCCGCACCAGGTTCCTGCCGTCTGCGCTCTTTGAGTGGAAAAGTCCTTGAAAATCCATCCGTTTCTTAAAATGGAGAGATTTGATTAAATTCATCTGACAATTACTATGTAATAGGATCAATTTGGTGTTGTTTGGTTTGCTAGTACACTAATGTATTGTCTCTGTGCTCACAAACTTCCATTTTCAGTGAGCTGCACATTGATCTCTTTGGATTTTGGTTTACTGCTGCTTAAATTACTGTGCTAGCCCATACCTCAGAGTGGCTTGTGTCAGGCTTCTTGCAGACTTTTGAGACAGTCTCATTGCCCTGATCTTAGCATGCTTACATCAGGGCTTAACACTCTCTCTGTAAGCAGGGGGAAAGGAAAAATACTCATGGGGGTGGGAGGAGGGGATTTCTTCATCACTACCCAGGCTGTGCTTCTGGGATGTAGAGGAAAAACAAACTCAAACTCTGAAAAGTCCAGAACAAACTAAATGAGTGACCACTGGGTTTTCTGGGTTATTCAAGCCAGGATCTTTTGCAAAGCATCAGCCTGATCTACAGGAAATCTGATCACAATTTTCTGTGCTGTGTATCATGTCAGAGGGACCCACCAGGTGAACTGAGGCAGCAGAGGAAAGCCAGCCATGATGATGTTGCTGCCCTGCCTCTCCTGCTAAAGCATGAAAAAATGGGAAAAAGCTCTGTTCAATCTTTCTTTATACCCTCATCAGCATGCCTGCAGCTTTTCCACCGTCTGTGTGTGTGTGTGTGTGTCTGTCTCTTTCCTTAACACATGTACACAGATAAAAGCAGTTTTGGCAAGAGACAGGATGAAGGATCTAAAAAGCACATTCCTGTCCTCACTTGGGTGTCTTCTTGCAAAAATAGTGTTAATTTTTATTACTATTACATACAGTAAATGCTAAGCAGCATCCATTGGGGAAACACCAGGAGCCAGGCCGGTGGCAGAGCAGCTGAGGTGCTAGACACGGGGCTGGTCGCCTGGCGAGCGCTGACGTTTTCTGGCTGGCTCTGCTGTTCTGCACCAAGGGCAGGTGCAGTGTCCGTGCCTGCCAAAGCTGGAGCTGTCCTCAAGCTGTTATCAGAGACAAAGGGGAGTGTGGCTATCTGTGGGGTTTCATCTGTTTATAGTGGAACAAGAAGAGGTGTTATTTAGGATGTAACTGGCTCCCATGATAAATCTCCCTTCCTGCCTCCACCACACTCCTGTGCATGCAGAGGACCTCACAAAAAAATCCTAGTTTCTCAGAAATTTCCCAGGGTATATTTTATTTACAGAGCCAAAAGTCTGGAAAAATCAGAAAATGTGCTACAGTTGTGCTATTTAAGCATTTTCTCCATCACAATCCTTTCTGGAGTGTATCTTAGGCTCATGCCCAGGTGAGCTCCCCACTGACCTAGTTCTTCAGCCTGCAGATCCTTCTCATAAATTCGCAGTATTTAAGGGCAGAAGGGAACCTCAAACCACCTGGGCAGACTGCCTGTCTATCACAGGCTATTACATTTCATTTGCTTACCTCTGTCTGGAGACCAATTACTTGTGTGGGAATACAGGCATCTGGCCTTGAGCTGGTGATAGCTATTGCCTTTGGCACTGAGAGTTAATGGTTAAGCACCCTGGCTGGTGGAGGTCTGCACTCCACCTCCAAGCTGAATTTGTGTGGCTGCAGCTTCATTCCTTAGTTCTTGCTATGACTTTCTTCTCTATATCATACAGTCCCTTTGCAACCCCTGTTTTCTTTCTGAACAAGTTCATACAAATTGTTGCAAGGTCAGCTCTCAATATCCTTTATAAGCTCTTCAGGTTTTTCATAGCAGTGTTTTTTCCAAGTCTTGAAATGGGTTTTCTGTGGACACTTCTTAAACATTGAACACCTTCCAAAATCGCAGAGGCCAGAAGTAGATACAGTGCTAGGGTCATCAATGTGCACAGTTAAAATATCCCTTTCAGCCCTGGTTGGATATGCAGGGACCACAAGAGCCCTTTAGTTACCCAAGGGACATGTCTTCCCACTTTTCCCCTGAATTCCTCATCCCTCCTTGGACACAGCTCTGCTGTTCTGTTCTCTTCCCTACAGTTCCACATCTGGCTCAGGGATTCAAAAGCCTCTTCTTTGTAGGGCCTAGCAGACTGAGAAGTCCAGGTTACAGTACCCAACTGTCCTGTGCCTTCCACTGGTCTCTGGGCCACCTGGAAAGGTGCTGATCTTCTGGCCACCAAGGAGACCGCCAGACCCTGCTGAGTCCTGGCGAAGGCACCCCATCCTGCATGCGCTCGCCGAGTGCTCCGGTGCTGCTGACAGCTGCTTGCTGAGGGGTTAACAGCCGGCTCGTCACTCCTTTCAGGTGTGAAATTTTAAAAATAGTATCTAAGAAATTCCTTTTAGCATCTTTTAGAGATGGAGCGATGCAAGAATCTGGCCAAATAATGGAAAATGAAGGACAAAACACAAGGGCCAAAGACGGAATGAGGCAGAAACCAGAGTGAAGGTCCCAAGGGCTCAGGCATAAATCTGAGTGACCGAGCTCACCGAGCCCCTGCTGTGTGCTATTTGCTGGGCTCCAGCTGCTCCTGGACAAGCTTTTAGGCAGTGGCAAGGTGAGGCAGTGGGCTTTGGCTGGGACAGAGGCCCAGTCCAGCCACAATGTCTCACCTTCCATGAACAGTGGGAGAAGAAGGTCAGAAAATTGCTGCAGCCCAGATGGGATGGTGTAACCTGGCTTGTCACACTCACGTGGTTGGGTTTTACATCTGTCTTGGGAGCCTTAATAGTTGCCTCATCCAGCATTTCATACATCTGACCCCTGCTCTGAGTGACGAAGGAGGTAACTTAGGAGGTTACTGTAAAAACCCATTAAAAAGCATCTTGATGCTAGAGCTCATGGGACCTTTGCTCTTGTTTGTGCATCCCCACGCAGCCTGAGCATCTCCAGCCTTTGGAATCAGCTGTGAGCAGGGTGGACAGTTCAGCCTTCCCTAAATTGATGGATGCATAGTCCATCACAATGACATTGAGCGAAATTTGCACTGGTGCAAATAAATGCAGCTCCTGTTAAATTCAGTGCAAAAACAAGCATATAAACCAAAGCTGAATTTCAGCTGGAGTCTCTTTATTCTGTAATAAATTCCTAAATGGATTGTCAGATTTGATATTCTCTCATAAATGTCTAATTAAGGAAAAAGCAAACCTCTGCTTCATAAAATCCCTGACTGATAGTACTAATAAAATGTCATAAATGCAATGAATGTTGTGATAATGCTTTTAGAGACTAATTGCCTTTCATTATCATTAGCACAGAACTGATCGGCACCCAGACTAAGATACTAATGTGCCACGGTGGCGTTGCCAGATGCAGGACAGGCACTGGCCAGGAGGAAGAAGAGAAAGGAGGGGTCTTTGTGTCAGCAGCTGGGTTTGGTACCTTCCTCATCTGTCCCTGGGCTGGAGGCCACCTTATGGCCCTGGGAGCAGGGAGCCCTATCCCCGGGCCCTTGGGAGTTCACCATCATGGGTTGTCACCATGCACAGTCTGCCCTCTGCCCTGCGGAGCATTAGCCTTCTGGCAGGGAGCTGAGCATAATGATTGTGGCTTCCACCACGGCAATTTGGGGACCCCCCAGCTCAACCCCTTAGCTGTGTTCCAGGCAAGGAGGAGGCTCCTGGATGGCAGGATGCAGGCAGAGCTTTGCTTTGCTGCTCCCCCGGCATCACAGCAGTGAGCTCTTCCTGCATCCCACACTCGTCCCCACACCCCAGCCGTACAGGGACTTTAAAGTTGGAGATGGCTGCGTGGAAATTATGTGCAAATATGCAAATTATTTCATTATGTCGCTGGCATGAAATGGCACACACAGAGCGGATAAAAGCTTGGCAGCTACAGAAATGGGGAAAGCAAAAAGGAGTTCAAAGAGGGATGCTAAGCTCCCTTGTCTTCCTCTTGTGTGAGCGAGATGCTGGGGGAAAAAAGCCTCCAGGCTGGCCTGGGAAAGCGTGACATCTCCACCTAGCTTTCTATGGCTACCTCCATCATGCTTGGTTAATGCAGCTGAACATCGACTCTTCGGCTGGAATTTATTCACTTATTGAGCCACATCCGTGCTGCGTTTGCAGTATGTGTATATTCTTCCCAGCCGTGTCTAGTAAATCATGAGTGGTAGAGAGGAGAGACCAGGAGCTTCTGTTTTCTTTATCCTCCAAAGAAAAAAGTCAAGACTGGCAGTAAGAAAAGGGGTTTTTTTTGCATAATTTGTTGTCTAAAAACAGCAGTGCTGAGGGTCAGGAAGGAATGGGACAGTACATCTGAAACACCTGGAGTTACAATGCCAAGGAAGTTTTGAAAGAATATGCATAAATCTTTTCAGCACACGTATTTTCCCACCCCTGTCTGGTGTCACACTAGCTGTTGGTTAGATGGCTGCACTGATCCGAGGCCAGAGGCTGCCAGCACTGACCCGGCATTGCGCTTGCCCTGAGCACCGCAGCCGTCCCGGGAGCCCGCCTGCTCCAAAATCCTAACCCCGGCTGGCTTCTGTCGGCTTCTGTGTCCAGCCTCACGCTTGGTGCCTCAGCAATTAGATCATTTAATAAACCATCTCATTTCGGGCTGTTTTGTGTAAAGCATTTTACCTGGCTTTATTTCTCGCATTGCTTTGTATTCCTTCAAACTCCAACCCCGCAAATCGATGCGGTGCTGCTATTGTTGCCTCTAAAATGTTTACTCCTAGCTCTCTTTAGGACCTAAAAGGCTGAAAACTGCATCGTAATTGCCCAATTAGTCCTAATGCTGCGTAGTGTTGACTGTTTAGTTACCATATATTGTGTACAGAACTAATTGTGGTGAAAGTAAATGAATGTGAAGGAAACAAACAAGCTACTAGAAAATAATTACTTGGAGTGTTTCTTTTTAGTACCTGTACAGCAGATTTCATTATAGTCAACAGCTTCTAAAGCTGCTTGAAATAGCGGTATTTGTCATTTTCATAGAAACTTGATAATGACATTAATTTATCTTAATGGTCTGTTCTATTGTTATAAATAGTAAAATTAGCTTAAATTGTCTTGCTTTTGCTGGTTTTGGATGGCTCCAAAGGGCCCCACAACAGCAGATGAGTAGATAATTTGGTGTGCTTGACAGATTTCCAATAATTTGTTATGTGGAACATGAGGTAATGCTAGTACCATTAATGTTCATTTTCCTCTAAATTCATTACTGCCCTTTTCCCTTTTATCTTTTTTAATGTCTGGGCCATTTTTCTATATTTCAAGTGGAGCTACAAAGCCTATTCATATTCAGCTATAGTAGCTATTAACATTCTGCACATAGAGAACATCATGTAGAAAAACAACTCTTTATGAAATGATGAGGCTGGTGGCTATTTATGCTGGAAAGTAGGCAAAATGGGTTGTTTGCTGGTATTAGCGATTGGCTGTAATTAAGTCAAATGTAATTTTAAAGAAATTTAAATGTTTTCATTTTTATAGCCAAGGTAAAACACAATTCAGGGAAATTCTAAGAAGGTGTAAATGCATTAATAAAAACTATTTTCCCTGTTTTCTGCCACTCCTGTTTAAACTTCACCAAGGATTTTATGCATGACTAGTTATTTGCACAATATTTTCTGCCCAATTTAAACCTAATTAGTCTTGGGAAAGTATTAACACTAACGGTACTTTTATGTGGGTTTGCTGATATGCTAATGATCTGAACAAACAGGAGAGCTTTCCATCAGGGAAAAATTACTTTGCCACCTTCTCCTTTTCTTTCTTATTACTTTGTATCTAACCAACTTCAGCATCCTCTTCCCTTCCAGGTGCAGAGATGCAGAGCAATGGAAGGGGAGGAAGGGGATGAGGTTTCACTGTCTATATCTTGCCAGCATGTATGTAGCATATATGAAAACCAAAGCAGAAGCAGAAAGACACATGCCATGGGGTGACTATGGAGGGATGCCTGGCACCATGGCCATGTCCCTATCATGTGGCAGGGGAGCAGGGGCAGGCCAGGAGGGGAGAGGGGCTTTGCTCTGGGAGAGGATGCCCTGGTGGTGCCTCGCTGGTGAACGGTGGGGGTGATGGTGGGGAGCCCATGTTCAACCAGATGGGAGAGGGATGACCCTGTGGGCACCCTCTTTCTGCTGGAAAGCACTCGGTGAGCTGTAGAACTTGGCAGGTCATCGTGAATGCTTCCACCAAAGCATGTTGTTTTGATGAAACCTCAAAGAGAAAGTGCTCCCGAGTGATGAAAGTATTTTTGAAAATTGACATTTCATAAAATCCCAGAGTCATCTTTCAGGAAAAGCTTCACTGAGAACATTCTTCATTTCTGTATTATTTTTACATTATTTTTAGATTTCACAGAATCACAGGGAAGGGACCTCTGAAGGCCATTTGGACCAACCCCCTGCACAAGCAGGGCCACCTCAAGCCGGTTGGCCAGGACCATGTCTAGACAGCTTTTAGATATCTCCAAGGTGGGAGCTGATATTTCTTCAGTTTAGGTGTATCAGGCAACAAACACCTCTGAGAGACCACAAATTAACATGATAGTTAAAACAATGCATTATTTTAAACTTGTCCTTAAAATCAACCACTGCTTATGCCTGACATAAAAGTCCACATCCCAGCACTGCTGGTGGGTTCTGATGGCACGAGATGGGACCCCCTCACCCAGGTTTAGCCACACAGTGGGGCCCTCAGCTAACCCCCGTGTCAGTCAGGGGACACAAAATCCTCCAGGGCTGGCCCAGCCCTTGCTTTGGCAAACATCTAAGTACGTGGAGGGATCACCTTCCCAGCATCCCTGCTGCTCATGGAGGCATGATTGGAGGAGATTCTCAGCCTCTGGGTGGGTGAAGTCGGCTGAGATGGGCCCTCCCCACAGCTGCCAATGAGCTGGATGGACATTTTTTCCCTCTGCAAGACTGGGAACCCCAAAAGTGTGTGTCCTAATACCAGCTGGCATCGCCGCCCGGCTTCCTGCAGCTGACAGCAGCAGCCAGCAAGGGCACAGGAGCTTGTGGGGGTGGCCCATTCCTGAATTACCAGATGTTACCTCTAAAGAGGTCACACTTCCCTGACAGCCCCCAGACCACAAGTTCTGAGCTGGGTTTTGTCTGAGATACATCATTTTCAACCCAGGACCACCTTACAGGAGGTGGCTTGAGGCAACAGCTTCCCCAGCATGGACCTTCCTGAGTACCCCGCCCCTTAGGAGTCCCTTGAGTGCTCCATTTTTATGTTTTACCATGGGTACTTAATGTTGTCTGATGCCACCTGCATCCCAGGAAGGAGCTGAAATCTTCTTAGTTGCCTAAATTTTCTTGACTGGTCTCAAAACCAGCCTCTCTCATGGACTTTACTTCTGATTTATTTGGAAAACTCCTCCCCCTGTTTACAGTAGGATTCATCTCACCTGCCTTTAGACACTATTGTGTGAAAGTGGGTACCTCAGCTGCTCATCCTCTCTCCCTTTCAAGACAGGGGAAAAAAAAAAAAAAAGCTATGCCCACAGGGTGAGTCATCTGATTTATTTTAGACAACTACATTACAATGAGATGAACAGCACCTAAAAGTGCCCATTTCTCTCCATTAAGGAGAAAGGGAGCCCAGGCTCCCAGGTATAAACATTAGGTATCAACATGACAGATATCTGTGCCTGGGCAGAGCATCTCTATCCTCACGCCTCACATCCAGCCCATCGGTGGGAGAGACACCTGTCTGGTAAAGTTCCCCTCCATTGTGAAGGTCACGGGTAGCTCAAATGTTACACAGCTACAGCTGTGTTTTACTTCAAGGTATGAAAGCGCAACATAATTACACATTGCCAAGTCTTTCCAGACTTCCAAAGCTTGTGTTTCTTTCCAAGTTTGGGCTGAAGTCTCCCCAAAGGTCTATTTTGCTCTTCCTGTTTTGTAGATATGAGTTTTATATCTTTTTTTTTTTTTTAAAAAAAAGATGTGCTTATTTTTAAATTCTGGGGATGTCACTGTGCATGCTGAATTTTAAGAAAATCCTTTTTGTCTGTCACTGCTCCTGTACTGAGAAATATATTGACTTGACTGAGCATTTATAATTAAAATATCTGATATTCAAAGCTTCCAAAGACTCACTGAGTGACAGTCAGACACACCTGGCTGAAGCTGGAAACAGCACGTTTTATTTGTTGTTCGCAAGTGTCTGTCACAACATGCCAGGTTTGCTCCTTGCTCCCTGGTTAGCTTTTTTCTGTTTGACAATGAAAAATCATGCTAAACGAAGGGGAAATTTGCATCGCAAAGAGGCATCTCTGTGTTCAGCCTTCCACCCTCGTGATAGTTGATAGGTTTTTCATTTCAGCATCGCAACCCATATGACTGGTAAAAAATTTGCTCTGAATTGGAGACAGTGGGAGAGCAACGCAGCATCTGAAGGCTACAGCTGATAAAATATTTACCCTAAACCAAGGAAGACGTCCATCGGGCTGTTCATTTGTAAAATAATAACCAAAGAATGAGCCACAACCGTCACATCTTATTCCCTCCGGTTGACTTTACCTGGAGTCCCTGAGAGGAAGCTGTGGCTGGTGTCCAGGAAGACCCTGCCTGCCCATGGCAGCTGATGGTCCCCGTGAGGCCACCGACATCAGGCAGTGGCGTGGTGGTGGGGCCAGCTGTCAGAGTGGCTCTGAGCCGGGGAACGGCAGCGTTGCCATTGAAACCTCCTCTTTCAGGGCTGTCAGACACGTGTAAAATGTTGATTTGCTCTGGGTCTCTGTTTAGAAGTTTGTTTAGAAAGCAAGTTTTTGGTTTAATTGTATTTCAAAGAACAGGTACTTGAATGCTCCAACCATGATTAACAGCAATAGCTGAGGAGCTGTGGCTTCTTGTGCTAACAGAACACAAATTAAGGCAAACTCAAGCCATTACAGAGACCTCTTGTTGATAATCCATGTGCAGCATAGTCATGTAGCCCATGAGACTGTAACACACACAAAGACCTGGATGTAGCTGATCTATTTGCTAATAGAATTAACCAATTCTAGCAATAAATGAAGGATTTTCTAAAACCAGACAAACGCATTAGAGCTCATTAGACTGGGACAAGTTTTCCTCTGCCTCATGGAAGATGGGTGTGCAGCAGCAGTCATCTGCCAAAAGATGTTTCTGCAGTGCTTCTCGATTGACTTCACTCCTGATAAAAAAATCCCTCCCCCTACTTTCCTTGCCAACAAAAATAATAAGACACAGAAATAAAATTATATAAGCGTAGACAGAAGCATAGCTGATGGATGCCGTCAAAGCCTGTCCAGGGGTTCAACCACCCATCCTGGCTGTCACTTGCAGCAGCAGTCCACGGTGGTGGCGTCAGTCCTTTCCAGGTCCTAGTACTTTAGGAAAGTTATACATTATATAAAAGGTCAGGGGAAGGTGAATTAGGACTGAAAGAAGTAAAGGAAAAATGAATGTTTTCTTTTTTAACCTGGCTAAAACTGATTTACAGCTGTGTAAGGAAGCAGAGCTGTGCCTCGAGGAGCTGTGAGTCTGGAAGGAGAACAAACAAGTGAAATTCAGTCTTGCCCACACTGGACCACCCAAAAGGCTGCAAACTTTTAGGTAAGTATCTATAATTTGTTACCTATAACGTATAGGTAGTTACAGTTAGTTATACGGGTAACACAAAATATATAGGTCATAAAAATATATTATCTATAAAATATGCTAGAAAATCACCTACAATTTCCCTGTCCTGAGATTTTGACTGATTACATACCCTCATTCTTGACCATATCCACTCTGGCTGAGAAGAAGGATCCTACCAAAACCCATCCTTGTGCAAGCGCTACTGTTACAAGTGGCTCTGGGCCCAGGCCAGGGTTTTCAGAGCATGTTGTTGGAAACTGGTGCCAACCAGCCTCCAAGAGAGTACCCAGAGGAGGCCACGTACATGGCTGTTGCCTGAGGGAATATTTTCCTGTGAGTGTGTGAGTCCCAGGAGACTCGGCTGATGAAAAATATTTTTCTATGGTTGATGTCTCACTAGATTTCTGGCAGATGCTTTTGGAGAGCAAATAAAAGAGCAAGTGTTTCATTCAAGAAGCTCCTTGAGAAATACAGTTTCTTTAGATTGCAGTTCAGATTGCTCTGGACAGCTGAGAGATATGCCCTAAAAACACAACTATTTTTCGATGTCAGGGAAGGTACTAAAACTTCCACAGACGATGCTATCATCCAGGGGAAAGGCAGTAAAACTGGCACATGAACAGCCCCTGGCATGAGACAGTGTGTGGGAGCAAGGACCAACCATGCACCCTACAGGGTACAGCGCAAGGACAGGACTTCTCAGGCAGGAGGGGGTGTGCTCAGGGCTCTTCTTACCTTGCTAAATGAAGCAGGACTGGGGAGCTGCTGGTGCCACTCAGCACCCACCCTGCGTTAGCTTCACAGTGCAAAGGTATTCACTGGATGGGAGATAAAAATGTGGACACTGAAATGGTGTCCATGGAGGAATAAGGCACAGGGTCACAGGTTTCCAAAAACACTGTGGTCAGTGCTGGAAAACAGCAGCTGCAGCACAAGCTAATGGGGATGATGCAGTTTGGCATCTGTCTGTGCAAAGGCCAGTGCCAAGAAAATCTTCCTGGTTATGGGAGACAACGTTGACCAAAAAATCTGAGCAGCTACTCACAGCTACTGTGAGAGTGGACTTGCTGACTGGGAGCCAAAGGTGTTGAAACTTTTCTTGGGTGACCTGTGGCACTGAAGGAGTGGGCAGGGCTGGTGGCATGTGCTTCATGGGAAAAATGGTCTGAACCTGCCCTGGCTTTCCAGTATCCCCAGTGTAGAGGAGCAGAAGGACTGGTTTCACCGTAGGAGGTGCAGAGTTGGATTATGGTCCATCCTCAGCCCAGCTGATATGCAAAAGGCACCAGGGAAAGAGAGACCACTCACTTTTCCACTCAGGAGAGTGATGCCCTACATGCACCTCCACGTAGTGGGCAAGGAGCTATGAAAGAAGGCAAGTGCAGCAGAAGACACGTGAGCTATTTCTGCCCCTGACTATGGGGCAGGTTAACTGGGATGTATGAGAGGGACTGGCTGCTCTCTCCATGAGATCAGTTGCAACCCGCCAGCAGCACTCCAAAATTTGCTGATTATCACAGTCTGAGTTTAACTGAGGCGAGTTGGAGATGGGGTAACTGAAATTCAACAAGTCTTGGAATATTTGCTGTTCTGCCCCTGCATGAACTCACAGAAATCTATTTTTCAAGGTTTATGGTAAAACCCATTCTTGCAGCTCAGGCCAGGCTGTAGCTCTTTTCTGGATCATTAATTCCTTGGCTTGTTTTTCTTTTTCCAAAGTTCTTCCCCAAGTGCAGTGAGGGATGGAAGAGCACACTGAAATCATTATCAATAAACAGTTACATCTCGAAGCTACACGGAGCCATTATTTCACAAAGATGCGAACAAAATGGTTTTGCATCGTGTGAATTATTTTCCTATTTGAAACACAGAATCTCTCTCAAATAGCTTTAAAACCCATATTGTAGTGAATCATCCAGTTTGTTCCATTAACTACTCATGGAGTCAACTGGAGAACCACTGTTATTAATTTCAGTGGAAAGCTAAAATGCAGTTCATTTTCTGTAATTGCAGACCCATCACCTAAAGACCCAGGAAAAGCTTTTAATCCAAGGCATTTTTAGAAGGGTATGATTACATCGCATATCTTCATAAGGTGCATAATTACCAGGGCGTCAATCACAAAGAAACACAAAGAACCAAACTTCCCGGGCTGTCAGAGAGTGGTCCCCTCCCACTGCCCTGGGGCTGAGGGTGTGTGGGGTGCTGGGGTGGGTGCTGGAGGTGGGGGACCTCTCCAGGACCTCTCCTGGATGCTTCCCCCATGGTGGGGAGCAGCAAACCCAGCAGCTGTCCCAGTGCCAAGCTGCACCCCCAGCGTCAACAGTGCCAGCAGCGAAGGAAAGCCCAAAATACCCCTGAGGCCTCCCCATGCGGCAGACTGCACACTACCTGTCAGAGGATGATGCAGAGACACTCTGAGCCTGGAGGAAGCATTAACAGGCTGGAAGATGCCTTGGACAAAGCAGCACTTTAAGGGTCAGGAGAGCAGCTGAGCATCACAGCAACGGGACAGGGACCACACAAAAAGATCAGAAAAACCAGCAGAAAACTTGTGAAGAAAGGGTAAATGCTATTTAGTTTAAGGATGAGAAAGACTCTGTGAGATGCAGAATATTCAGCAGAATAACATTTCACTCCAAGGGCACAGAAGAACCCACCACAGCCAGACAGCTGTCCTGGGACCCTTGGATGAGGGTGGCTCCTGGCCCGTGCCGACTGCCCTCATGGACATCACCCCACACTAAGCTGCCAGCCGCATTCACACCATGTGGTTTCAATTTAATGTCTTTGCTACCTTGACTGTATTCAATTTAAACGGCTTGTGTAGCATCTCCAGCCTGCCTGTGGGGAGAGGAAATTCCAGGCGGAGAGAAGAAGAAAGAACCCAAACCTTTGGTTCTGAGTTATTGCTTGGCCATTTCACATGGGGAAGGACAGCATGACTGCCTGCTGCGACTCAAGGCTGCTGCAGCCTGAAGGCATAGTGCAGGACTTACAGCCACGGGCAGAGTTTCAGTGCAGGGCCACCATTTCCAAGCGGGGGGGTCCTTTGTACTCGCAAACTTGAATCACAGGGGAAACTGAAATTGGTGAGAACACATAGATGCCAGAAGATAGACCCACTTAAATCAGGCGTTTGACGTGCATTAAGAGTCCCTTTCTTTCAGCTCTTGGCTCCAGTCCTCTCCTGCTTTAAGCACCGATGGATGCTGAGCTGTGGCTGCAATGGCAGAGGTGTGACAGAGCTGAAGCTGTTTCTTTCCAGGGCTGCTTCACCAGTAAAGAAAAGCCACCTCTTGCCGCGTCCCACAATGAGGGACCCTTTAATTGATTACAAAAAGAGCTAAGTGTACTTAGCACCTCAGTGGATGAGGACTAAGGTGGGTAATAGTGGTGGCAGAAGCAATTTAGTTAATAAAAAAGGAAGAAACAAAAAGGTCAAGCCTTGCCTCTGCTGTGCTGCATTTAATCTGCACATGTACACAGGACTTCAGGCTCCCGGGCTGTTTTTTTTTAGCTGGCACATTTCCCCAAACACAATAACATTTTTTAACTTTAGTGGATGACATTCTGTAATATGTTTAAGGATCTGTAATATTTTATGCTAGTAGCTTTTTGCGATTGTTGTTCCAATATGGCACTGATGCCAGTATTAAAGTTTAATATGATTAGAAAGCTCAATTGTATAACCACGGGGTTATACTCTTTATCTACTCTAATCTGATTAAAATGCTTCTCTTCAGTAGCTTTCCGCAATCGCTTTATAGCAAAACCTGGGAGCAAAGCCACCAGCACTTTGGTTTGTCCCAGATCAAAGAAATACCAAATGGGTTCCTTAATTGAGTATTTCATTTGTTACTGTACAAAGATGGGTCCAAACTGCAAACCCAGCTCCGTTTGGCTTTAATGGAGCTGCTCACTGAGAAAGGGCTTGTGGAACTGGTCCAATGCCCGAGCTCACCTGGTTAAGGTTCAATACCTGCCTGCTTTAGGGGCAAAAAAGGCATTTTGGGTCTTGCTGCCTGGTGCTGAGGTTGCTAAGCAATGAAGTCACTACAAGTAACTAATGTCACTGCTACATGTAAAACCCATCATAGCATCAAATTCATCACTGTAATTAAATTCTCTCACTGCCTGTGACACCATCTCCCTTATGTGATGTACCTTGTCCAGCCTAGTAGTAAACTAGTTAATGCAAGAGAACACATCCACCTCTAATTTCCATTGCCAGTTAGTGCTCATACGCCACCGTTTATTATCAATCTGAAGGCACAGTAGAGAAAACATGCTGCAGAGAATGCAATTAGTCCATGAACTAGGCAAAAGCATCAAGAAAGAGCTGTTTCAGTAAAACTTGCCTCCTCTCCTTCAGCTGTTCCTCTAATGATTGCCAACACCGGTATGCCAGAAGAGCCGTGTAAGACCAAACAGAGCTGCCGAAACAGTGGTGGTTTTACACCACCAGGCACTATGCTCTGGGGGTAAAGCAGAGCTGCTCGATGAAGCCCCTACACAGCAGAGGTTATTCTGTGTGTTATGGTTCCATTAGGCAAGCCTAACTCTGAGACCAGAGTTCAAGAGTGCTCCTGATGTGTTTACATGAATCCTTGCAGCTGCATCTTAAAAGATGGGGATGGTTGTTCTGCAGCCCACCTCCCTGGAAGAAGCCCAAGATGGAGTCACCACTGAGACCATGACCGCTGGCTCCAGTGTAGCCGAAGCTGATACTCGCCACCGCAGCAGGCTGCTGCAGGATGCAAAGCAGCCTCGATGTCACTGCCTCTTCTCTCTGAACCTGAGCCATGGTCTCCACAGCTGGTTGCTACAGCTAAGGCAGGGTAGGAAAGGTCCAGGAGGGGAGTTGAGGTGTTTAAGGTAGCTACTACTACTTGTGAAGGAGGGTGAAGAGGGGCAGCCCCGCCTAGATGTGATATTTGCCCCTAAGAGTCACAGAAAAGCCTCTCCCCTTCCATCTCTTGCCCAATTCCTCCCCCTCCTGCGATAGGAGCAGTTGACTCTTATTCCTCCTTTGGCAAAACAAACTTGGCTTTCCCTGCTGAGGAGCATGCTGTTTCTGCTTGGCTGTGCTTGCAACCCACAGATTCCTCCAGCCAGCCTTTACCAGCATAGTTCAACAACAAAAACAACCCCCAAACCCAAACACATTCCTTCTCCTTCTAAAACATCTTCAGGCACAGGGAATGCCATGGCTGGTGCCGAGCAGGCTGCACACCTTTGACTGGACTCTGAGTCTTCTTTTGATTTCTGAGTTGTCTCAGAAATTGGGTCTGTTGCACTACTAATATTCAGCGGACCCATCCATGTGATATGGCAACAAACAGAAGGACATTTAGCTAGAATTAAGCTTTTTAATCCACATTATTTGAATTGTCCCAGAAGCATAAAGTCTAAGGCTTTCTCCATCCTCTGGGCAACAAGTAATCTAAGAATTGCCCTTCATTAGCTGGACAGATTTATGTCAGGTGTGATGAGGCCATTGCAAATCATTTTCTGTCTCTCCATTCTCGATGTGTCAGGGGAGACCCACTTTTTAGGTAAGTAAGCTTGCCTGAGGCAACAGGGATGAGGATGTTCACTGGCCTTTCTTGGTGTTACATCTTTTTGGGCCACACACGTGGCCTTAACTCCATCACTGCCACCACTGCTGCCCTGCCTGGCATACTCATTCTTTTAACTCATCAGGATCTCTCCTGCCTTAGTTCATTAACAAATTTTTATGATCCATTAAAATCACCTCAGAAGTAAACGGACAAGCTTCTTAATGAAAAGAAACTTGCTTCTGATACTATCTGGGTCACACCATATCTGAGAACCAGTCTTAGATTTTTGTTATACCCACCCCAGATCTATTACAGAATTTGCAAATAAAGTTGATTTTTAATTCTTTTGTGATGTTGAATTTTTCCCTCAGTTGTTCCTGACTCTAAAAAGTAAATTTAGAGTGGCAGATGAAATATCTTCAGATTTCGCTTCATTGGCACGCTGCGAAGTAGGGTTAGGGTTACATTATTCACTGGAGATCCCTAGGGTTGTTTGGGCAAGGTGATCCTCTCACGAAGGTCCAGCACACACAACTAGGTCCACCACCTCACACAACAGCTCTGTGCACCTTCAGCTGCAACAATTAATTTATTAGTCTGTCTGTAAAATCAAAACCCTGATGGTCTGGCTCTTACCTTACAAGCAGTACAAGAGCTAATAACCTACTGGCATACACAGCTGGTTTCTTCTGCATTTCTGTACATAGGCTTGGTTTTGTTTTAAAGGAACTCATCTATTCATAACCCACTAACTACTGCAAGGAATAAGAAACTTTACTGCAAATCATTAAGAAATTGCTTTTAGACTCATTCCAGCTTTGGAGATGTCTAAAGATAGAGCATACTTGCCTGCAGGAGACGGAGATGGGAACTGATTACCAGGAGGCTCAAGTTTCAGCCATAAAACTGGTGTTTCCAACAAGACTGTCTCCTTGCATCAAATCTATGCTGTGGAAACATCCTCCAGCTGATTGGTACCAGCTGGCATTGATGGGAAAAGAGGAAACGCTGCTTGCAGCAAAGTACCATAAGGCACAGATCTTACCTCTGCTTTAGAAACACTTCTCGGTGCTGACATTACTGGTTAAACAGCTGGTACATTACCCTGGCAGGATGAGCGTGCCCTCAGGACTTTTTTGGTACATTCACTAACTGTAATTTACAATAACTTACAGCAGAAAAAAAATGTTTAAACTGAGTCTGCATTGAGCAACCCGTATCTTTTGCAAAGAGTGAGACAATACTTTGAGTTATTACAATGAGTAGAATGAACTTTTATTTTCATTCATCCTTCATTAATACCATACAATTAGATAGCAATATCTGGAAAAAAAAAAATCTTGAAATAATTTAAAACAGAAGGCACAGAAAACCAAACCCAACTATGCACCTACAAGAGAAAGGGGAAAAATGATTCAGGAAGGGAATTAATTCAGAAAGGTTTTATCGCTACACATTCTGATCAAAAGCTACAGCACACAGAAACAAAACCGCACAGTTTAAGCTAACCCATGCTTTTGTTACATATACATATAAAAGAAAAATCTAAAAATCTGATTTTTGCAGGGTTTTGAATGAAGTGTAATTTCTAAAATAAAAAACATGAAATCTAGTACATATGTCAAAATCTTCCCTAAAGTCTACACTAAGATGTACTTTACAAAAAAATCTGTATTAAGAGCAAAGCATACAGTTAAACAGCATCTGGGGATGGGAGGAAACTTGTTCTCAAATCAGAGTATCAAATAAGTTTGGTGTTTGCTTCAGAAACAAAGATTCTCAGTACAGTAATATACTGTAGAGGACATTCTTTTGTATTTTAATACTATCAAATTAAACCAATAGCATACATTACAGAGAGGAATAAAACCACTTCATTCATATGAGATTTCTACAATTTTTTTGCAAAAGAGTAACTTTATTTCTTTTGAAAACAAAGCTGCTGGAATTAATGACATGCGATAATATGCCCCAATATTATACCAGCTAAGTTTGAAAATAAAGTTCATGCTTCACAATTGAAATATGTTGTGATTCTCAAATACATTCTCTGGTAATTAATAATACAATACAGAGGTCATTCATAAAATCAGTTCATGTCAGGAACCTGGTTTATAAATGAAGCTCTTTTTCAAATATGCAGAACACTGACAACACACAGGGTTAGCTCCAGGTCAGCACATTTCTTTCTGCGTTCCACCCCTCTTTTCTTAAACAAATGGGTGCTTAGCCTGCAAATATCATGGAAAGGCAAAGTCTAGAAGTTACAGGTTGGTTTGTAAAAACACTAAATACAATCCAAGATAAGTAGTATTACTCTTACTGACAACTTAATAGCAGGTGCTCCCTAAAGGAAAAAAAAG
Organism: Strix uralensis; assembly: GCF_047716275.1. Taxonomy (NCBI): domain Eukaryota; kingdom Metazoa; phylum Chordata; class Aves; order Strigiformes; family Strigidae; genus Strix; species Strix uralensis. Next base: position 115,075,905 of record NC_133973.1, on the reverse strand, counting down.
TAATATCCTGAAATGCAAGAGAGATCGTTTCAGCATTTGTTATCAAGGCATTTGTCAGGAGGTGACAGAGTAAGAGTGAACTTTGCAGCTTACTTTGCAGTTGGACTTGAATTCAAAGAGCCTTCCTTCTAGCCTGCCCACCTGTAAACCATAACATATGGTTTCTTAATAGCTTGCTTTTTTCCTGGAAATAATTTTCTCATTTAGAAAGTACAAGTCAAAGTATTGTTTCCACACATGAATAAAGAGAGCTGACAACTACAATAGAAACGGTAAAAATGATGTTTGTAAAAATGTTCATCAAAATTCTCTGACATAGCAAAACATTCATTTGTAAAGTTGAATACTGCAAGCCATTCACTCAAAGGCGACCTCGGGCACATGTACTCTTGCCAGCGTTGCAACAGTAATTACTTCCACATTTCTTGTCATTATAGGATACAAACTCTGTAATATATTAAAGTTTCCTAACAAAGAGTCCAATTATTGCACTTTATAAAAATTCCAGTAATATCAGGCTTTTGTCCTACTTTTCTATGAACACTGATGCCCTGCAAGAAAAATTTGGGGGACCAAGTAACTTCTGATGAGTAAGATGGATTACTTGAATCAGTCTGAAATATTGAATCGAAAATGGAAAGGCTCACAAAATGAAGAGACGTACCTTTGGAAACGGATTTTGATTCATAGCAGCAGGTAGATGTGCCACTGTGGTACTGACACATGTTCTCTTCGCAGGGAAGAATGGGCACATGGCTATTACATTTATATATCACATATAACTTGAGGACTGTGCAGAGAAACCCAAAGAACCACTAAGTTCTTCTGCTGACTCTACAAGCCTGACAGGGAAAGCTCAATGACAGCCATACCAGAGTAGGAGTTTCTCTGTGAGCTTGTGTATATTTGCATTTGCATCAGCAATGGATATAGCAAACAGAAATGGCTATTTCAGGATGGGAAGATATATAAAGTAAGTCTGAGAGGCCCATAAAAAGAGAAAATACAGCAGTTTTGGCCCTGCTTATAACCAGCTGTATCAATAAGGAAAAAAAGATAGAGGAGATTTTTTGTGCCAGCTATCTAGAAAAAGACGCTGCTTGAACCGAAGTGATTTACAAATCTATATGAGGCTTCCAGGCCAGCAAATCACGGTTAAAGTTACTTTGTTCCTCTGTTCCTTCAGCATGGGAACGAGTGCAGAATGGCTCATTCCAACCGTGGACAGTCCATTTACAGCAACAATCATATCACCACACCTAAAAAACACAAGAAGAAAAACAAATGATGACTACTGCTCTGCAGTAACTAGTCCACACCAACAAACAGCACTTCATGGGGTGATAGGTTTGCATCAGGTTGGAAGCGTAGTTAAAAAGCCCAGAGGGGTTCGATTTTAAGTCTGTTTTACTACTGAAACTCATCTGGGAAATTCCCAAATCACTGGATTTCAATTCTAATACAAATATAGTTCTGCATTAAGAGCTGACCTGTAAGGAAATGTGAAAAGAGAGTTAGAAAGATCTAATGGAGTCACGAGATGATAATGAGATAGCATGTGCCTGACAGAAGCATTTCTGTTTGTTTGTGTGGATTGTAACACATTTACACCAAACATGCCTTTACCGTAGGAGGTGTAAGTAAAGATACTTATGGTTACCAACCACATTCCAACTGAGAACCTTGTTTTCAATGGCTTACGATTTTGTCAAATTCAACCATTTGGCTTGAAATCCCCCTCAGCAGATGGTTTAACTGAGAAGCTGTAGCATCTCTGTGTTTTTTTATGCAGTGAACAGAAATCTGGGAGGGTGCTGTTTGCTGGCCTTGAGAAAATTGACCTCAAAGGGTTAAGTTTCAATTTTTACGAGATCAAGAGAAACTTCAAAAAAGCACCTAAGTTCTTCCTATGTTGAGCATGCTTCACCTCCAGGCATCTCTTCTCTATGACTTGAGTGTGTTTTGGCACTCCCCAGAGCAGTTAAACATGACTATGGAGAAGGACTTTCCTGAACCTGATCCTCCCAACTATTGGAGGCACCAAAATGAATGGCAAAGAGATGCTGTCCTGAACTCTCCCAGTGCCCTCCACCAAGGCAGAGCAGAGGAAGAAGAGGCAGTGTGACCAACACCAGCCAAATGTACATTCAAAAGCACTTCTCTGCCTGAACCAAGGTACCCCATCACCCAAACTACAATGTTACAGTTCACTGAGTGGGGTCTCGCTCACTCAGCCTTCCTGCTGAAGTCATTTCACCTTCTATAAAAATCACACCAGACAGATAACGTAGGCAGAAAACTGTCTTAACTATTGAACTGTGAAGTTACTTTCTTCCTTCCTCTCTAGCCAAACACAACATTTAGATAGTTTAAACAAAACAGAACAGCTTCAAAAAGCCCTGCCCCAGGATAACTCATGGTGCTCTCCCTCGTTGATGGCCCATTTTCAAGTCCATATACTCAGCAAGACAGTACATTTGAACAGAGGGTACTCTATCACAATACCACACATGGGCATCTCTTCTATTCCTTACAAGGGGGTAAGTGTGACTACAACCACTCTTCCCCTCTCCTTAGGAATGATGCTTGAATTTCCATTTGTGTGAAGACTTCTAGTTATTAATTCCCCAATCTGAAATTATTTACTTTGGGTTGAACTGAAATCTTTCATTTAATCCAAACTGTTTCATAGTTGGCCAAAAAAAAAAAAAAAAAAATCTAATTTCATGTTCAGCCAAGCTATTTTTTCATTTATTTATTTAGTCATTGAACTGAAAAATCAGTTACTGGCAAGGCTCTAGGCATAAGTACATTTTTACTTAAGCTACTTTGTAAGTAAATTTACACATAAAAATCATGCCATAAAACTTCAAGTTGCATATTCTTTACTGCCACCTTCACAAAAGATCAGTTTATGAACAAGAGAGCCTTTAATAGGAACTGTAAGTCCTAGTTCTGAACTAATTCTACACAAGGCTAAGATACATATACGTATATTAGACCTCAGGGTTGCATCCAAACATACCATGCAAGTAGAATCGTATAATCATTAAGGTCAGAGGGGTCCTCAGGAGGTCTCTAGTCCCACCTCCTGCTCAAAGCAAGCCTGGCTGTGAGATCTGACCAGGTTGCTCAGGGCTTTATCCAGTTGGGTCTTGGAAACCTCCAAGGATTGAGACTGGGCAACCTATGCCACTGCCTGACCATCCTCATGGGGAAGCAGTTTCTCCTTATAACCAGTCTCCACCTCCTCTGTCAATTTGTGCCCATTGTCTCTCTTCCTTTTGCCCTGCACCGCTGTGAAAAGCCTGGGCTCCATCTCCTCAACAATGTCTCTGTAGGTACTGGAAGGGGCTGTTAGGTGTCCCTGAAGACACCTCTGCTCTAGACTGAGCAAGCCCAGCTTCCCCAGCCTCTCCTTGTAGGACAAGTGCTCCAGCTCCCCCCATCTCAGGGGCCTCCAATGAACTTGTCTCATTTATTAGTGATTTTCCTGTCAACTAATGACTCTCAGGGCACTGACATAGGGACTTGGTTCCTTAACAATTTTTTCAGAGGTACTGACTTTTTCATCTACTTTATCGCCTTTCCATTAAAGCGGCAGCACCCATCTTCAGTACCAGAGTTTCCAGCAGTGACTTCAGAAGGCTATATGAAAGGATAAAGCAGTTTTCCCCACTTTACAGAAGTAAGGTCTAAGTTTTGAGCTGTTCTCTAGGAAGACAAAAATGTTACGAACTAGCCAGTTCTGCACATACACATTTTGCAATGTCTCTTGGCCTAAAGAAGCATTCAACAGGGAGATGGGAGACAGCAGGTGACATCAGCACTACAGCTGGGGAGGAGGACGGGAGATGACAGAGGTACCAGCAGAAACATCATCTCTGACAGACACCCTTTTCTCAGCAGAAACACCCTGTACTTCCCTGCATCACACTCATCAGGGAGGCAAAGCACTACTGGGCTGCATGATCCCCCCAGCACAAGGTGCTACAGTGTATTTCCTTAAGCAATTAGTTGCACCAGCATGTAAGTATTTAAAGTGTTATTATTATTATTACAACTATTATTTTAACTTACTTTAATCTTCCATCAAAGTACGCAGGAGTTCCAAGAACAATTGTTTTAATGAAGAAAGGCTGGTTCGTGTGGTTCTCCTCGTAGCCACCGACGATACTGAAACCCCAGCTCCCTAAATTACTCCGCCGCAGTACTACGTCATGGCAGCTATGTAGGCAGCTGTCGAATGGAAACACAGGATAGCAAGAGAAAAAGCGATGTATACCACATACAGATATTTTTATAGTAGGCACAACACCTGCTGTCTCATCATTACCACTGTGCTAAGCGTGGAAGAGAAGGGGAGGGATGGTGATTAGACTTCTGTTCCCAGAGTAATTTTGCAGTATTTGAACTGATTACTAAAAAAACCCACAATCTTGAGACAGAAAAGTGTTTCAAAAGAAATAATGCAGTGCTAGAATAATGAAATACAGTTAACTCTGTAAACTGACAGTAATGGAATGGCATTTTAGGGGTTTCACAGGTGGCAAGAACGTGGGTGGAAAATGGATACCTGATGCATTTAGTTTGCCAGTCAAAAATGCAGTGCGTTTTTCTTCCACCCCCAGGCAGTTTAGGCTTATTCTACTTTAAGTAAACATCTAAAAATCCATGCATCATCTTCACTACCTCTGAACTGATGCATCACCAGTAATGAAAATATAAATGACTAACCATTTTATTACACAGAATGTAAATAATTCAGATCATGCTTCACTACTGGTATATGTTATTTCTCCCAGTGAAAATTAATTCTTGCCAATGAAGTTGGCAATGACTGTAATTAAAAAAAAACCCAAACAGAGAAATTAACTTTTGGGTAAAAAAGATGCTAAGTTCTTTACTGATGTACAACACTTATTTAATGAACAGCAGCACAATGCATAACATAACTTTAGGAGCCACGCATGAGCGTCTGTGGTATATAAGCAATAAACTGCTGCTGAAGCATGGAAAGGAAGTATATTTACCAAAACTGAGAGCTGTTTATTGAGATTCGGTAACTCATTAGTACTTGAATGGAAGAGAAATTAATTGATAGTAGAACTCTGAAAAAATGTGAAAACTTTGGAGGGCCAGTGCATGGCTCTGTTATCTTCAACTGCAATTCTGTTACCAATACGCCTGGTATGTTACCAATATATCTTGTTGTGGTTTTATGCTTAAACTACAGACCTGAGTCCAGTAACTCTTACCAGAGGGAGAGGAATTAACCTGCACACCCTGTCTGAAGTTAACAACACTATTTGCTGTAGTGGGAACTCTTCTTGATAGCAAGCAATGCCGGAATAAGCTTATAGCTGTAGCCACAAGACAGTGAAAAACAGAACAGTAAAAATGAAACATGGTGATGTCCAGCAGACTGCAGATTATTCAAGGTGAGGGAGCTCGGTGCAGATCTTTAAGAGTTTTTGTGTTTGGCAGAGATGATAGTGAGTTCTTGAAAAATAAAAAACCCAAAACCAAGGGGGATTTGTAATTACAGCTTATACGTGTGCAAGAGACCCGTGTCAAGAGTCTGTCAGAATAGCAAGTCTGATCCAATATTCTAAAGTTATATATTTGGCATTGTAAATGTAGGTAGCAGGTTAGCAAAGGGTATATGCTTTGTGTTTTCATTAACAATCTCTCTGGTTTTAGATATTCTACATAAAGTTACAATATGGTTAAACAATAGAAAAGATGACTTGTGTTCAATGCCAAGAATTCACATGGGTAGTTACTACGGTGAAGGGATAAACCAAATTCATCTTCCAGTTCCCTAAGGAAACGTTGCTCCTGTTCACAGTCTGCTTCATAAGCACACTGCCAACCGAATATAGCCGAGATGGTCAGTCAGTCAGAAATAAGGGCAGATGTGCTGCAACTAATAAGGTCTCTGCTTCTGTATCTCTCTTGGACTTAGCTTAAAACAGATAACTAATTACTTTATCAATTAATTCCGTACCTTGGAAGTCCCAGCCACATGACCCATGACGGTGACCAGCTGGCATCGTATTCATTTTCACTGATGGTACTCAATTGTTCTTCATTAGTCTGGGGCTGTTCTTCTACGATCTGAACTTCCAGGGCTTTCAGGGCAACTACCGAAGAGGCAGCACTAGCTTTCAGCATGGCCACTGCCTCACTGTGACTTAAGTTAGTCAAATCGATGCCGTTGATGTTAAGCAGCACATCACCTGTTCAAAGGCGCAAGTGAGAACACATCAGTCTGTCAGAGTCATTCCTACCAACAGCACCTCCCGCACCAGGGTTTCATTTAATACTGTATTTTTTGGAGCTGAGACAGTCTGAACTAACAGCCTGGGAATGTGAACAGCTCTGAAACCTTATACTGTCAAGTTTGAAACATTAATGTATTGAACTATTAAGCTGGACTAGTATCATTTACTTCCACGTAACACATAAAATGCTGTGACTTCTATGGTATATGGCCCTGAAAATTTGAGACAGAAATTACCTAAGCACCTCATCATCTCAACTGCAACTGCTATAGCAGATGCCACTACATAATTGTTTCCAGTGGTGGATCTTAGGTCCACCCTAACTAAAAGGGAAGGATGAATGATGGAAGGAAACAATACAGGCACCACAAAGTAACCAGCTCTTGTAGATAAGTGAGGCTCCACAGAGTGTTTTAGGTCTTCCGCTTTTTCTAATTTGTTACTTGGGAAACCAAAATGGAATTAAAAAACAACTGGAAAGATTGGTACAAAAACCAGTCCATTAGAAGAAAGAAACAGCATCTCTACAAAGATAATCTAGAAAGAGTCAAAGCCACTAAAAAAAAAAATTGTCACAATTTTTATGTTATTTCAGAATATTTATAAAAAGTCTCAGGATGACAACAAGAATGTTATTTACTGCCCAAGCAGTGACACTGTCCTCTTTCACACAATGTCTCACTTACTGATGAAAGCCAGAAAAAACAAAGCAGAAGTGTGAACACCTGGGCCACGTTTGGAACGACTCATTTTTGAAAAGCTTTTTCCTCCCAGGGAAAGCTAAAGTTGAGGTGCAGCTTAACTTGAAATAATTTTTGTTGCTGCTGTGGCTACTTTAAAAATGTTACACAATGAAAGAGCAATTGCAATTCTTCCATCAAGTGTGTTTTTCATAGTAGTACATAAAAAGAAAGCTTACCCGTTGGTATGTGGGTGTAAATCTCCCTCTCTCAGAAGCATATAAGGATGCTCCCACACTGTTCTTTTTAAATTTGCAATCTGTGAAGTTTTTTTCCACTATTTCTTTCTGAAAACAATCTGTAATTCTGTGAACTCTGAATCGCAGAGATCCCACAGGCAGTCGTTGTTTCACATACAGCACAGTACGTTTTAATCACCAAATGCCTTGGTATCGATCTGCCTTCACCTACAACGAGTCTAACCTCCACCTCCTGGTTTTCTTCCGCAAAGCTGAGGAACTCGGACGGGTGCTGTAGCACCCCTGAACACCAGCAAACCAAAGCTCTCCCAGAGGATAAGAAAGCATTCAGGAACCAGGGTCAACACTGACGTAGTTTTGGGGGTAAATTTAGCACAGGAGAGCTGTGGCCTGTCATCAGAGCATTTCTGCTGTTCAGGTATTACACTGAGTAGCAGAGATTCCCCCGACAGAGAAGGGGCACAGCCCACCAAATTAACCACAAAAACAGGATGCGTGCACTACAGTACAAAGAATCACACCAGACCCTCAGCTCAGGGGATTACCACCAGCTTTAAAGAATTTAACCAGACATTTCCTGGTCTTATCCGCTTCCCCTGCTATCATTCTCTAAACATCCCTTTCCCAGAAAGGTGGAAATGCAATACTAAATACTCTGTTTCCATTATTGAAACATGAAGAAAAGCATCCATCAGGCTTTCCCTACATCTGTGAAAAGACTTTTTGACACCACCTGACTCCAGAGCATGTACTCATCAAACAGCAATCAGAAGCCACCCGTGCCACCAGGAAAGCCAAGCCCCACCTCGTTTAATCCGGCCATCTCTTGCCAAACATCCATGAGGCTGTACACTTGTCACGAAGATGGGCAGTTCGCCACTTTTGCTGCCTCTGCCTCCTGCCACTGTCATTCCCAGAGATTCATGTGGCTCTTTTTTCACAGTAATGTGCTTTTCTTGGCATGTAACGCACTGGGAGAGATCCTGTTTGACAAGAATAAATAATATTGTTAAAACTTAAAAAACCACAACAGAACAAAACACAACTAAATACACCCCAAAGCTATACTTTGGCATTTTAACAGAATGGTTTAAAAGGACTAAGTAGTCCAAATCAGCTTTGGCTGGATGTCCTCCAGGTCAGAAAAAAGAAAAAAAGAGCCACTCATGTAGACACTTATATATAGACAGAAAGTTTATAAAGGCCCATCTTGAAAATCTCACTCCAGTTTTTCTTAGCCTCCTCCACTGGAATAGGCTAAATTTTAGAACTGCACTACAGAACTATATGGTCAAAAAATGGGACACAAAACAGAAAAACCTTTTGATGTCTTGGTGAACATAAGCGTTACGTCATTTGTCAGTAGAATATGACCCAGAACTACAAAGAAGCTCCAAAGAAATGAAAATACATGATGACAAAGAGAGACCATTTAAAGCCCTTAAATGTCATGTTTTCTTTCACAGCTGGTATGTAGAATCCCCTAGAGCACAAAGTAACTAAGGCAAATTAATGCTATAGGCTGGTAATGGGTGCCTTGTGCAGTCTCCCTAATGATTACAACAAAGACCCTGACTTGAAGCAAGAAGAGATCCTGTATTTCATTCTCTAACAACTGAATTATAAAGTTTAGTCCAAGCAAAAGGATCTAAAGCTGAATCAAAGTATATTTTATTTGCTGAAGCTCTTGTTCTTCAGGATATTTAGTGATACATTCAAACCACAGCACATAACACCCAGAGCAGCATCTTAAATTAACAGAATACTTGCAAGGAATCCAAAACAGCAGAAGAAATAACCTGGGAGATTCTTCCAACTACAAATGCTTATTTATTACCCTGCCTTCTCTTGGAAAATGGCAATACCTCTTTCTTCGACTTCCAGTGTCACATGCTCCTTCTGACTGACTCTGCTCCTCATATATACATGTTAATCACGTATGAAGCTATATGTATACATACCATAGCTTATAAAGACAGCTCCTTCTTTAGTCTTCAGGCTTTAGGACTAACCAGCTGATGCCATGAAATTATATAAACATATTTCAAGCCACAAGACTTCTAACCCAATTGTAGGTTAATGAGAGGCAGGCAAAAATAAATGGTATGAAACATGGGAAATGTCCACTTGTGGTTACATGGGACTTCCCAGTTTGAAAGAGCCCACAGATAGCATTGATACATGAGGGAAATCAGCTCAGCCAACAGATCAGCTTTGGAACTGTGATATGAACACAACCAATGCTGGCAGACAGAAAGTGGGTTCAAGCTCTGATATAGATGAGCTGTAATCATTGTGCTGATGTGGCCTAATGTTGTGGCAAATACTAACAGCCACTAACCGTATTCAGGAACTTCACCTTTGTCCCTCAGGAGAAAAACAAGCTTCCTAGGACCTCATTTGTTCTTTTCTGAAATTATGCAGACTTTTAAAAGAAAATACTATCAACACATGCAAATCCTCCCAAGAGAAGCATGACATTAAACAATGATGCCAACAGAGTGGACAGGAGGAAAGGTGGCTTGGTTGACATAGTCAACATGACAATTATTTCACAAAATCAACTTCTCTACAGTGAGAAGTCATATTTTTCTAACTACAAGAACATCTCCAGCACAGGCTTTATTTTTGCAGGTCTTCCAGATAATTTGACGCTAGCTTCATGGAATTCTCTCCATACTCGACCCTGCAGAACTCAGCAGTCTTGCAGCCAGCATTGCTGGCTCATGGAGGAGATGACACATCCCTCCAACATGCTCTTTATATGACTGAGGTGTGTACCACACCTCCTGTCCTTGCTGGTTGCAGCCAGCACAGCAGCAACAAAAAAATAACGTTCTTGAATGACAGCTCTTCCATGCAGCAGTAACACATGAGCCACTGTCTTAGACAAGGTCTAACAACTACAGCTGTATGAGCTCAGAGAACTTGCTTCTTTCACTGCAGTCAGCAAATCAAAAAAAATACTGAAAAGCTGTTGCATATCTTCTGTTTCCACTCCAGACATGATGCAGGACTTGAGTACTTGGAAGTTGTCATATTTTTTTTTTTTGTAAAGTAGGCAAAAAAGAAGATATAATCCTTTTTTCCAGTCTTGCCTTGCTACACACTTAGACCATCATGCGAGTAAAATGGTTATTTATACCTCTTAGAAGGAGAAACACCAACCTTATGTGAGTTGGGTCTGCTGTGAAACAGCTGCTGGGACTGGTGTTGGTGTGGGTTGCTGTTGTGAGTCCCAGTGTCTCGGATAATACTGACTGTCTGTGACTTCAGGGGTCTAGAGATGATCAAATTCACTCTCTCCCCACTAGCCTGTTGAAAATATAAAGCAAAGTAATGAAGTTGATAGGATATTGATTATTAGCAGAGAGGGAGGAAAACGTATGATGAAATATGAAACAAAACAACAACAGAACTAGTTTTCCAGTTTTCCAGTTCCTGGGGGTACCACAAACTGCTTAGACTGCACAGTCCCTTACTTGCTTCTTGCTGCAATTCCTCCCAAAACAGAGGGGATATTAACACTCCTCCTTTGCCTCTGATGTTACGTTTACATCAGCTGGAAATCTTTTGCCAAAAGGACCATGTCTCACTTTATGTTATGAAGCTTCAAACATGAAAATTCACCCAATTCCGTTTGCAGCCTCCGTGAACTTCTGCAACGTGTAGCAATAAACGAAAGAAATGCCCATGTGATGGCTCCAGGGTCTGCAGATTTTGGTCAACAGCTCTGAACACCTCTGGTACTTCCCAAAGAGACTTCCAAGAAGGATGTTATATATGTGCAGACCATCAAACTGTGGAGTTTGGGGAGTACTGGGAGACTTAGTAGCCAGATGTTAAATAGAATATCGACTCTTTCTATTGCTGCAAAACCACACCTCAATAGATACAAGTTACCCACTGTAAAATTCTGACCACTTCACTGTATCCAAAAACTGGGAAACTGAAATTACAATTCCCAATATCATTGTTATTTTCCTTTAACTGCAGGGGAAGCTCTTGAAACAATTCCTGAAACAAATATTTACTACTTATTTGTATCGGACTTCTCTATGTGGTGCTGGGTTAAGCAGAGATGACTGTGCTAGACTGCAAGAACCTACTACTGGTCTATTCCAACTTTCCTAAAACCAGAACAATTTTCACCAACATCCCATCAGCAGGAAGCAGCAATGTGCTGCAGCTGTTTCCTTACAGACTGGGAGAAAGGCATGGAGTAAAGGTTTTCCTGTGGGAACAGGGAAGGGTCATATGTCACACTGCATCAGGCTTTAGGAATATTTGTGTCCAGAGCAGAGCCAGACATTGGGAATAGCCCTTTTTTTAACACTCAGAAAATGAGTTTTACTGCACAGGACTCAAGGAAGACCTATTTTTGTCCTCCCAGCTGCTACCTGTTGCCTCTACAAAGTCTGACAAACCACTTTCCTGTTTTAACCCCGATTCCACACATAGGCAAATCAATACAGAACAAAGCCCACTTTTACAGAGCTTACTCAGAGATTAAAACTACAGTATGTACATAAATACAATATTTTCTTTTTTTTTGTTCTGTTAAGCAACAGGCTACATGGTACTCTCCTTGCTCACACGAGCACTCTTCTAATCTTCAGGCTATATGCCAAGAAAGACTAATGCACACTTTTCACTTCTGAGAAGGTGAAGTTGCATCTGCTACGTGCCAAAGCAGACCCTGCTTTGCACTATTATTTCCAGAACATAAGTCACAGCAAATTGCATCACTGCAGGCTTTTAGGCGTTACACAAGCTATTCTGTCCGGGACAGACTCTATCCCAGGTTTTGCCCAAGAAATAAAGCTGAGCTAAGGACTCAGGTAGGGAATGCAAATTACCTGTATAACCTGAGCAGCAAGCTCAGGTGTCCCGTGCTTCAAGTCATGTCCGTTAATTGCAAGTACGCGGTCGTTGCTGCAGAGCCTGCCGTCTTGAGCAGCCAACCCCCCTTCCAAAAGGTCAAGAATAAAAACTCCTGGCTCATCTGTTCTGCGTACAAGTTTAATGCCAAGCTGCTCACTGGAGTCACGTTTATGAAGCGTCACTTGAAAGCTGTCTTCCCGCAAGGAGCTGGTGGTGTCCGCGTGGTTGTGTGTGCGGCTGCCGAACCGCCTCTCTCTCAGCACGGTGAGGTGCAGCACCGAGCAAGGCTGGGAAAGCACAGCTCGAGCGTGGTTGTGAGACACGTTGCTTATGTCGAAGCTATTGACCTGCAAAACAACAACAAAAAACGTGTTCAGAATGGTATTTTCATGTGTTCAATTGTTCCTGGTTATGGAAATAAAGTCCTTTCCAAACTAAATTCAGAGCTCACTGCAAAGCCAACCTTGGAGCAACCTCTGACCCTACCAGACTTCCTCTCTCGTCCTTCCATCCTCTCCTGCAAACCCACTTTGGCAGCTCAATCTACAAATCGATTTTTAGGTTGGAAAAGAACCTTAAGATCATTGAATCCAACTGTTAATCTAACACTGTCAAGTCCACCACTTAACCATGTCCCTAAGCACCACATCTACATGTCTTTTGAATACCTCCAGGACAGCGACTCAATCACTTCCCTGGGCAGCCTTTTCCAATGCTTGACAACCCTTTCAGTGAAGAAATTTTTCCTAATACCCAATCTCTCCTGGTACAATTTGAGGCCTTTTCTCACAGAGATGACAACATCTCTCTCACAGTGAACACTCTCTGTCATCATAGTCCAGGGTTTTTGTTCTCCTAGTCTCCTACACTTGTCTTCCTTAGACCTTTACATTATTTGTTTTTCAGGACAAGAACTTTACATGTGCTTTCAGTGTCAAGCCCAGCATCACTTAAAACTATAAAACAATATCTATAAAAAGAATACATCCAAATCTCCGAAGAAAGCTTATGTCTAACAATATGCAGTACTTCCATGATGCGAAAAATTAGAAAAACCCTTGAAATCGAGAATAATGACATTTGTTCATTAAGACAGTAGAAAAAGGTACTTGGACTAGTTCTCAAGCCTTAGCATGAACTTAATTTTCCACCATCTTCAACTAGGTCAGAGTTTCAGACTTATAACCTGTATCACTCAAAATTCAGTTGTAAATGAAACACAGATTAAACTTGCCCTCCCTATAAACAAGAATTCTGTTTGTTATGTGGCCCACCGATACAAAGATCAGTAATCTTTAGTCATTTCTTGCACTGTAAAGATATTACCAGTGCAATGAGATTTGGCAGAAAACACAAGCACCACAAAAAGCAGCACAAAAGCTGTATTTGCCTTATTCTGTAAGAAGGGGTTCAAAGTTAACACTAAAACTTCATCCTTAGCATATATTGTTATGCCCCGATGGAGGAATCCCTGCCCCATAATTTCAGCAGATAGAAACTAATGCCAAATGAACTACACTGACCTGCCTTACCTAAGCCTTTTAATGGTCCCCACTGCAACCTAAAATACAAACTTGCAGCTTCCCACCATCTAATAGCAATATTAACACTTTTAAAAAAAACAGGAAGAGAAATGACCCAGAAACCTATATGTGACAGCGCCACATTTACATCACACATCTGAGTTGAGGGGCTCCAAGAGTCAGTGTCAAACAATTTGGCCATGATGGTTTTGGCATGACAAAGGGGTAGCTGTACCCACTGGGACCCTACCCCTGTGAGAGAGAGAGGCTGCTGCTCCAGCAGCAAAGCAGGAGGTAGCCCTCCCTGAGCACCTGCATCCTCCAGCCCGATGCCCAGTACAAAACTGTCACTCCCAGCAGCACCACAAGCTCAGACACTGAACCACGGCTGTGTCCTGGTCTGCTACTGCCCTGAGACAGACTGTAACCTTGGGCAGAGGAAAAGGAGGCATAGCTAGGAGAAATAACATTTAGAGCTGCCACCAGCAAAATCCACTAGGGCTCATCCGTCAGAGCCCTTAAATTAAATTGTTTTATTTTTAGCTGTCACTAGCTAAAGTAAATACATAAAATATGGAAGCATTCAAAGGGCACAGAAGAATTTATGCAATAAAATGTAGTTGTTCTTTCTACAAGGCAGTTCACCACTTCAGAATAAAACAGCCTTAGCATTTCTTGGGGAAAGAGATTCTCATTAGGACATGTTTTACATGAATTACAGTCACAGTCCAGCACAAGAAAGGGAGAACTTGTAGAGCACTTTGGAAATGTTAGGCACCTATCTATACCTTGCAGACAACATGCACTTTTATATAGCTGTTACTAAATGCTGTTCCCTCAGATCTTGAAAAGGTAATACTTCTTGTTTGACTGGGCAAGAAAATGCTGACTTTCACGTCGCAGCCCTTTCTGGCTTTCTTTTAGTCCTCTACCGCTCATAAAAACCTCTGAAGACATTTTCAGGAATGTCCAACTGCAGTGTGCACACTGAGCTGCATCTAACTCAGCACTTAATTACAGCCGGCAGAGACCCAGCCTGGTCATTTTAATGCACCTGCGCAGGTAAATTCAAAGCAATAAAGATACCATATCTTCCAAAAAGTTTGGCTTTTACCTCCTGTACCTATCTCTTGGCATGACAGAAGGAGTCTGATGGACACCTCCCTAACATCTGACAGCCCCAGTGCCAGCACATTGATAGGGAAGACTCACTGCAGCTTATAAATCCTATTTATAATTAATTTATTGCCACTTACATCTTTGGAAACTATAATTGACACCTGCCCAAACAGCAAGAATTTCCAGAGCTTCACTGGAGCTCAAGCTCCCTATTCTGGCAACCAAGGAGAGCCCTTGAGTATTGAAATAAATCAGGCAGCATTCAATCAGTGTTTGCAACTGCTTGTTAAAAAGGCAACATTTTGGAAACCTCTTGGGTTGCTTTCTTGGCCCACCACTATGCTAGCACAGAAAAAAGGCACGTTTCTCAAAAGAGACTTTATTTTCTGAAGTGCAAACTAATTTCATTCCAAGGGTAACTACAGTATCTAAGCTACTTCTGTTGGCTTGATTTCAAAAAAGTGAAATAAAAAAGGCTGATACTAATTTTGTACTGATCTTAGGCTATGAGATCAAAAGCAAACATTGTTATTGAAGTAATTTTGAAGTTATGGTAATATATTTGTTTCAGGTGGAATGATTAAAAATAGAAAAAAGCAGGAGTACTCTCTGGTTTATGTAGAACTCAGTACCATTCTTAAGAGTCCTATAAAACAACTCCTTCCTCTAATATAAGATTAAAAGTCCAAAATAATAGAATTTGATCTTTTTACACTGTCTGTGGGTAATTACTTAAAACCGTAACAAAAATACACACTTGATCATAACCAACTCAAATTTTAACTGTTTGTTTACTTTTTTTGAAAAATATTTAGAGTGCCCTTGCTTCAAACCATGCCAGTGAAGAGTATCAATGACTCTTTTACACATACTGAAAAATGCAGGTCAATTGTCTAGGCTATTGGAAGGTAACAGTGAAGCCAGATTAAAATAACAGTTTAGATGAAGTCAGCCTTACAATCCACAAATTGCTTTTTACACAGGACAAATTATGCCAACTTGTTAGCCAGAAGTAACCTTGGGTTCCTTTAGAAAGCACGCATAAAGCTGAAATAAAGACCAAGTCCCACAACATTTAAAAACAAGAAAAATAAACTCATATTTTAAACATTGATAAGAGATGCTAAGGAGGAAAAGCAATTCCAGGGTCTGGCCCGACAAACAACATAAAACATCATAGCCAAAAGTGCTAGAACAACAGGCTCTGCTCTGAATATTAATTTGCCTTCCAACTGATAATTGGAAAGGCAACATTTACACAGCGTTGTCTGACAAGGAAAATCTCCCATCTCATTTAACAGGCAGTTCTGCAAGAAGTGAATGGAAAGCAAGCAGACAGAATATGTAATTAGGTTCCATACTTGCAGTATTTGGTCTCCAGCAAGAAGTCTTCCATCTCTGGCAATGATCCCATCTCGATAAACCTCTTGAATGACAATGTTGATCAAAGGCGTTTCATTGCCACCCACTATGCTAATTCCTAATTCAATATAAGGATTGGACCGATGAATTTCAATAGTAGTGATCTCTCCTTCAGGCAAGGTAGGTGGCTGTTGATTTGCTGCCAATTATTTTTTAAAAGAAAGATGATTAATATCCTTTATACCTCATTCACTTTCAATAAAGCAAATCACCAAAGGACAATATAGACAGGCCACAAGACAGTGGTTTAACAAACTAAATGGATTAGTTCCACTACATCTTGGAACACCTAGCTCATTAGAAACAGCTAACAACTTAGTAGCATCCATGCTTCCTGAAACTGGGTCACTTGGATTGGAAAAGGATATTCTGAACCACTTGGATCTTGTCCTTTGTAATAAATTTCATACACTTCATTTCCAACTGGGTCACTTCACATTTGATGATGATGACAAAAATGTGTTTTAGGGGTTACCCCATGGCACATGACTTGGTCATGCCTCTTCGTCAGCTGGTCTCACAACTGGCACTAGGAGCTGCTACTGAGTTACTGGGTCAAGAGAAGGAGCTCATTTCTGAAGCAAACATGGAGACAACTAAAGAGGAAAAGGGGTATGCTAAAGGATTGCAAATACAGAGAAGGAAGGGGACAGGACCACCTTCCTCTGTGGTAAGGCTCAGTGCTTCCTCTCTAAAATTCCAGATGCTAGAGATGTTACTGCTCATTCGGTGCAGATGGATGCAGGAATTACTCAGCTGCCTTTTCGCTCAAGCAGGACAGCACTCCGTGTGTGGGAAGGCTGCTGATCCGGGCAGGGGGGAAGGGGGAAGAGGGGAAAAGAAATCTCATCTTAGAAAACAACTTTTGCAATTTTACAGAAAACATACTCCCTTCCAAATCGCTGCAAGGCCAGTGCTACCAGTAGATTACTACTGCACCGTCATATGACACATGATGATACAGCACCATGATATCTAGCACACAGCCTGAGATACTTCTTTCCTTCCTGTGACCTTATCCCAGTTGTATACTTGCACATAACTAAAACCCACTAATATTTCTCCAGGAATTGCAAGAGAAAAGAGCAGAAAATTAAGACATGCATTCACGGTTGGCAAGAGATAAGCTCTGACACCACAAATGTTTCCACATCTGATAAAACAGACTTGATAAGTGATGACATACTGTCTGCTACTGTGTTCTCCTCAAAAGGCGGATTGTCAATGCTGGGCTCGTCTGTCCACGTGGGAAGGGCGGGCGAGGTGAAGCTCTGCTCAGCTGGCACTATTCCCTGATCTGTGTCCGAAGATAAACTGCTAGGCTGCTCCATCCCACCGGGGCCACTCTCGCCCTCTGCTTCTGCTTGCAGCTTGCTTGTTTTCCTTCTCTCCAGAGCAACCCTTCGATGAGAAGCCCCAGGACACCTGTGAAGACATCATTTATACCATGCTTCAAGCCTGCATCAATGTTTGTAGCACAAAATGCACAAGTTCTCCATCAAATGAAATCAGTCTTCTTCAAAGCCACAGCTTTATACTAATCATAAAAAATATTAAACACATTTAAGGCCAAAATATGTTTTAGTGGACAGACCCCCCAAACAATACTGCCTTCTTCACAAAACTTCTACTACGTAGTTTTTTGGCAATGAACTGAATGTGCTGTAACACCTTCTGAACATGGACTTACTCTGTTATGTACATTCCAGTTTCTGGAAGATAACCTTGCTGAAAAGATTAAACAGGACTGGCATACAATTCTACAGAAGAGAAGACCTATTCAAAGACACCTTTGAAGACCCACTGAAGCAATTCCCTTTCACCTTAGTAAGCCAAGAGAAGAAAGCATCATATTTTCCTGGAGTCATTTTGGGGAGGAATCTAAGTGCAATCTAAGTGTTAAAATACTGGAAAAAAAATATGCTTGTCTAGGACTTTGCATGAAAAGTTTAGCAAAAGTAACAGCTCTGCTCATCATCTCCTCTTGAATCAGTAGAAGGTGTTTCATCCTCCTGTATCCCCCTTTTTCTTCCTGACTTCACAGAGGAGCTGCAATTTTTTGCTTTCCGTCATGTAACAATGTTCCATCAGCACCTGGTGCTTTTCACTCTAAACTAATTTTTGTGACTTCCCATTATTCTTAATGCAATAATTTTTTTTGTTTATATTTAAAATCCTACAATAGTTTATTGCAAAGAAGGGCTGCAATGTTGCAAATTCATGGAAAGCCTTCGTTTATCTAATGGTCTGACATTTACATGTAGATAATTGAATGTGGACATCAATCTTACATCTGCCTGTGTGACAGTTTTTCCAGTGTCTGATACGTTACTTCTTACAGTATTTGATGTCCTTCTTAAAGTTCCTGCTTCTGGAACTGCTGACCACCTCAACATGCTCATACTGTAGCAGTGTCAGAAAAAAGGAACCTTGTTCTTGAAAGGACTCCCTGTTCAGGAACTTGACAGATTGTTACAACAAAAGAAGAAATGATTTATTTTTGCAACAGGAGAAGAAATGTGTTAGCAGAGTAAAAGACAGCAGAAGTCTAACGATGTCTTAACTTGTTAAACCAGAATGTTTTGAGAATCACAATTCTGTTCTGACATTCTGTGAAGTGGATCTGATAATTACACGGTTAGACTGTTTTGGCACGAGGAACTTTGAAGAAAAATGTTAAACAAAGTTATTCAGCTCTGAAGAATGTTGTTAAAGACACCTGTATAGCTTTTGTGATCCCCAGCAGTATCATACGTACATAAAGTGATTTTTTTATATATATATATATAAAATGATCTATAAATGTCATGATGTATATGTTTAGAAGAATAGCATAAGGTAACTCAAATTGGCTGTGAAATATGCATAAATACATAAATTAGAGACAGTTCACATTGTGAAACGACACATTTAAAAAATTATTTCCTGGGGCTTTCCCCAAAGTGACTGCTGGTCATCTTGTTCTTCAAAGCTAAAAAAGTACAAGCACAAAAGATGAAAATTACTTGAACGTTGCTTCGTGAAAAAGTTTCTCTGATTTTATGATGGAACACAACCATACTTCTTGATTTTGCCCAGGTAATATTTACTACATAAATCATGGGCATAGTGGGACTGATCAGCTAAGAAATCTGGCCAGTCTCTATTCTGGTGGTCAGAGACACACAGTTACAGGTGAAACTCAGCAGGAAGTTTTTATCATCAACCATTTCACAATGCAAACCTCAAAACAAGAACCCCAAAAAGCCAAGAAAATGAGAGATGCGATCCTTTTCTTCAAAATTCCTAAAATACTTTAACTTGATGGGTTAGCCTCACGCTCCTCCAAATTTTAGCACTAGCAACAGGAAAAAAAAGGACCAATCTCCAACATCACTCACTTCTGCAGCAACACGGCAAGGGGTAAATGCTCTTGCAGAGGAAACCTCTTGTCTACTGCGAACTCTGACAGATGTGCTCTCCCACACTGATCTGCAAGAGTTTAGGACAAAGACACCCCAAACTGCATGTTCTTGCTGTCCCTGAACTGCTCTCCCATAGGAGTGGTGATTTTTCAGCAAAGAGGTGAATGAATAGGTCAAAACTAACATTGTCAGAGGACCACGCTTCAATCCCACTGAGTTTGGACAGCAGAGTCCAGACTTACTGGACTACTTCTGTGAACCAGACACTTCCTTAGGTATCTTCTACCAAAACACTGTGCTGTTGACTCTTATTCAGCCAGCTCACAAGGCCTGTGGATCCCAAACGACCTGGTGTAGATGGGAAAGTACACCTTGGCAACTTTTTTTTTTTTTAACTGTATCAAACGAGGACAGAACAAAAAAATCACCCCTGGAAGTGTCCTATTTCTGTCAAAGCCTTCCAAACCACAGCCAGGTCCTCCACCACCCTCCTTCACAGAGCACATTCCCCCATCATTACCTAGCAGCTGATGAAACTTGTCACACAAAACATAAATAAATTTGAGGGGGGTTTTTTGCCAATGATATTTAATTATCATTTCAAAGGCTAATATCAAGAAATGTAAACAGCCTCCTGAACACCTACTCGGCTCAGCAGAAGCCCTTTTGTACAGCAATCTACAAGGCACAAAAGGAAGAAAATCCAGATTCTTCCCCAACTTAACCAGTAATTGTAACAGACTACAACTTTCAGCCTGGTATAGTGGAACTGCATTGCCAGGAAAGTAGCTGTGTGGTGGAGACATTAATTCATGGGATGCCAGTTCCTAGGTCTTTAAACACAAGATGCCACCTATCAAGCAGCAAAGCACAGTATTAGTATTCAAGCACATTTATAAGGAGATTTTTCATTTCCACTTGCAACATAAGATTTTTATTGGCAGTAGGAATTTATTATTCACAAACAGCAAAACCATACAGCAGTTGTGACAGTTAACAAGCATCAATAAATCTCTAAAGGTGCACACCTTCACTAATACTGTTTTTGCCAAATATCTGGGATAAAGAGCATTTTAGACTAATCTTGTAACAAGTTATGTAGATAGATGGGCATCTCAGGATCAAAATGAGCATTGAAGATTGTTTTTTACAGCTACAGGAATCCATTCTCATACAACAACTTGCATCAAGAAAGGCTGAAATGTGTCTTACAGGAACAACATTTCGTATCTACCTACAAAGCCAGAATATCTTGGCTAGGAGCAAGAAGAAAGGCAGCAATGTTTTTTATCATTTCCAGATATTATTTCTTTCATGAATCAAGATGTTCAAGAGTAGAGATGCTGAAACTACCAGCTAAAGCAACTTGAGCGATGTTATTTATCGAAAAACTCGAAGGGCAGTTGTTCTTGGGATGTAAAACGAGCTTCTGCTTATATTCGACTCCTTCCTCTCCTCCCTTCAGTACCAGCTTTTGCTCAGTTCTGGATGGTGACAAAGCATAGCTTTTGCCTTCAACTTCTCTTAATCCATATCAGATGGAGAATAAAAGTTTCTTGGTTTTTGTTTTTTTTTTTATTTTTACAGCAAAGTCTGCTGGGTTTCTTGTTTAAAAGCTGACTTCTTGGAACACCAGCAGCAATCCCTCTCCACAGATAAAAAGAGCTTTCATAGAAAATTAAGATGTAGTTTACAGTGTATGCCGTGGAATAACAGTAGGGGCTGGAAAAACACATTTGCTCACTGACTGCTGAAAAGAAAGATTTCATTGTAACTTACGCCATCAGCTTCTGCCCAGTCTAGTGGTTCGATAAAAGCAAACACACCAAAGAGCCTCAAACTAGTTGCTATAAATCGTTTTCCAAGCAGGAGCTGAATTTAAGCAAAGACTGCAGAGAAGCAACCCAAATGCCTTTACTATTGCTCATAAAACTTTGCCAGCAAAGTGACCTTAAGCAGTAATTCTGGCAAGATTTACAGCTGCAATTCAGAGTAAAACACGGTGCTTGCTGCTGTGGAAAGTTAAGTGTTTGGGTCTTGGTTTTTCTTTTGCTAGGAAAAAAAAAAACCAAAAAGAGAGGCAGTAGGAGTTATCTAGTTTGGGAATCAAAGAAGACTCGGAAAAAGAAAAAGAAGAAAGAGTGTTGCTGTTGCACATTTCTCTCTCACATCCAATGATCTAAGGAGCCTACAAGAAGCCAGGTATCTTCAGAACAGAGAACAACCACTGAAAGATCCCTCAACCTTTCCAGCAATGGAAAGAGTCTGTAAGGCATGGAGGAACTCTGAATCTGTTGCCTACCTACTTATGCAGGTGTAAGAAACGACCTGCCAAGAGAGGGTTAAATCCTACAGATCCTCTGCATTTCTCCTGGTGCTACAAAGAGCCGGGTAGGGACAGTCCTTGCAGCTAACACGGGACCGGGTGGGAAGAACAGGACTCAGCAGCACTATCATAAACACCAAAATAACCAGGATTGCCAAGATTTTGAATGATAAAACTCTGTATCTATACAACAAATTTTCCCATGGATCTTGTTAATCTAAATCCATATATTAAGTGTGCTGACTGGCACACAGCTCAATAATTTCTTCAATTCCAGAAAATACAATTGTATATAAAGTTCAAACTTAATTTGACATAAAATTGACTTGAATGCTGGTCTCAACACTAAATCATTTGGAAAAATGTCTCCATGCAAAATGATAGATCCTCTACCATAGGAGAATATAGGAGGGGAAAACTGAAGCCCAGCTCAAAGGCAATACATAAACACAATACCTAAACCTCTCATTAAAACGTTGGACAAATTTCAGAGCATGTTTTTGTACAATGGAGTTTCTTCAGGTCTGAATAATCCATAAGAATTAACTGAATTAATATCATACACAGAAAAGCTCAATTTTTTTTTTGTCAGATTTCCTTTTGATAAATTTATATTTGATAGTTAGAAGTGGAATTGGCACCTACTTTACTAAACATTAACAAATTTTCTATACCAAGTGACTGGGAAAAACAGTACAACTCAGCATTACTCATATATTTTTCTCCTTTAAATCAGATTATATGTATTAACTTTGAAAACCACAGTTTCCAACTGAATGTGATGAAACTGAAAGACTGATAAATCAAGAATATTTTCTTTATGAAGTGAGGAATCATGGAGTACAATTAGTGACCATGAAGTAATCAAGTTTGTGTTTCGTGCCTCTCATCTCCTCGCTGGAGCAGCCTGCAGTAACCTTACACTCCAAGGTACGTGGTAGATACAATGACATTTTCTTCCAGCTTTTATGCTCAAATGAAGCCGATTAAAACAACACTGGAAAACCTGACTGTGAATGTTTTTAGACAGTGAAAACTAACCAACCATACTGTATTTCTTAGAAATACAAACTAGCTCATGTAAGGGCTTGCTGAGACTGGTTTATATTAAACTATGCTGAAAATTATAATAATACTGAATTTTATACTTCTTTCCTACATTTAATGATCAGTAGTAGAATTTTACTGGATTCACTAATCCATATAAAATCAAATTCAAACTATGCAGTTGCTGTTATCATTTATGTCAGCAATGATAATTTACAGGTGTTCAGATGTTTGCACATAAACTTAATTGAAAACTGTAAATCAAAATACTCAAAATGCATATCAGCATCCCAGGACAACAGACGGAATTGAAAATGAGCAGCCTTCTGCAACTGAAAGCTTTTTTCCAGCCGACAAACAGGAAAAGCTAGTGACTCAGCTCACTTGGATTTCAAAATAAGCTTGTGTATTAAGCAAATTAGTATTTTATAGATACCTAAAGAGAGCATACATAGTGTTCCACGTACAAGTAAATTATGTGGCCCTGTTGTAAAACAAGGCCAAGGAAAATGGACTGAAGAGGTGAGGGATATGACAGTGGGAAACCAGAAGATGAATCAAATGTGTAGCAGGAGTCTTGCTAGCATTTTGCTTTTTATTAAAATCAAATTAATTTAATGTTAGGATTATAAATGGAACAAACAGTTAGGCTTCCTCACCACCCCCAAGTCATCATATAGATCAGAAATTACTTGCCTGGAAGAAACAAGCAAGAGCCTAAGCTAACACAGAAACCATGTGGAAAAATAAAAAAAAAGGAAAAAAAATAGAGAGAAAGGCTCCTCATCAGTCCCCATACCTCCCTGACACTGCCACCACACGTGTATATTCATGGTGGGGGTACAACAATAAATAAAACCCAGGCAATTCCAGGCTCACCATGGTCTGTAGTGTTGCTGCATGTCCTGCACGCCCAAGGTCCTCCCAGGCTATGAATCCCCAGAAGCCTTCAGGACGCGGGGAAGAAGAAAGAGGGCATGCTGGAAATATGCACATGAACAAACTGTTTCCAAGGCAGGTAGTGGCTGCTCTCTTCCCCTTCTGTGTGGAGCACTTGCCTGCACACATATCCACACCACACCTGACTCCTAAGCAATCTCCTCCACAATATCACCCTCCACCTAAAGATGATCTCCAAGAGTCTCCAAACCGACAAAGACCAAGACTTGGAAAGAAGTTCATGGGGTAGACTCATGCACCTCTATAATGAACTTTTCCATCCGGGGGCCACCAGTGTCACTGGATCAGACTGAGGGCTGGTGGAAGAGTCACACAGCTAATACTGCCCCCCTTTTGGGGAGGGTGACAGGAAAAGAAACATCTCCCCATCCCACTGCAATCACCACTGTCCTCTCTGGGCCCAAGGTTTTCAATCCTGACGTGGAGGGCTCTGCCCAAAGAGCTGGCACAGGTAAGACTACCAAACCATGAAACACCCTCATGAAATGGGCAAGGGCTGAAATTTATGCAGGCTGCTTTAAAAAATAAATAAATAGCTTTTAAAAAGAGTATCAAATTGAAAGATAGCAAAGCAGGTAAGAACAAAGCACATGATGAAGTCATGGAAATGAAAAGATCTCATCTCAGTTGATGACTGAGGAGACCAGAAGAGTTAGGACTCGTATCATTCATTTTTGCAGAGTCACCAGACAATATACTTGTTTTTATGAAAGCTGCTGACAAAAGCTCACATATTGAATTGTATTTCCCTAGTGCCTTTTATATACAACGGATATGTGCAATGCTTATTCTTCCGGGTTTATGTTTTTTTGCAGGGACAGTTATGTACTTTTCTGAAACCTCTCTCTGCAAAATCAACATAGGTTTTCAAACAGCGTTGAGTTGTACACAAGGAGTATTTCCTGGTAGCAGACACAATTCACCCAAACTGGATCCTTTGAAGTCAGATGCATTTCCTTTGAATACATAATTTCCTTCTCTACGTAATTCTTCACTGTACTCCTCTTGAAATTTCATAAATCTCTGAAATGTTTAAAGTTAGTTGGTATAGATACGCATAATAATTTTTTAGCCCTGATTCATTAATTCCACCATATTTTAGCTTTAACATAAGTGGTATATCCAAGTTTTTGTTCATGACTCATGTAATGAAACAGCTAATGATTAAAGAAAATATATCTCTTTATTTACTGAAAATATTCTCCAACCTATAGAGGATACAAAAGAAGTCAAACATACTCCTCAAAACAAGTTTAACATTTTTCCATTAGAAAAATGGCATTCCCTTACAGAGAAGAAACACCTTCACGTAGGCAGGTTACCACACACATGGTATGGAGGCAATTTCTTTGCTGGAAGAACAAAGTACACTAATCTGCACAATAGAAGTATCATTCTATCTGAATTTGATAATCATAGAATGGTAGAATACCAGGTTGGAAGGGACCGCAAGGATCATGTGGTCCAACCTTAGATTAATCTTATTTCCTTATTCTATCATGACCTCCTTTCCATATTTAAATATTTAGGGTAGGATGGCATAAAGCAGAAGAACTATAAAATTATTAACAGTTCAAAATAAGATCCTAAACAGGTAATATTGGAATGTATCTCTCTGACTCAAAATTACTTCTGAAAGCTGCACCAAAACATCCCACTGGTGTAAAGTGATGAGTTTCTACCAAATTAACAGGGTGTTGAAAGTGTTCTATAAGCAGTCAAAACAAACAAACAAACATCCCTAGAAACTACATCATGCTCGCATGACATAGCATCAAACTGTTCAGTAAACTGTTTTTTTTAAAAACAGAGAAAAATAGGTCTTGCAGAAGTCTTGAGAGATACCCTGCCCATGTGCCTAACAAAGTAGAACCAATTCTGCCATAACTGTTCCTGATAAAGATTGGCTAAACATGGTCACAAACACTTCTGAAAGCAGGGAATACACAACCACCACCCAATCAATCTATGCCAGTGCCAGACAACTATAAACGCTTTTTTCCTAAAATCTGAACTAAATCTCCATTGTTACTATTGTACTATTTCCTTCCTCTTTGCAGACAGAGTTTGCACATCTCTCATTTTTTTCCCCTACCATGAACAACCCCCACTTTCTTTAACTTTTTCTGCTAAATCACGTTTTTGAGACCTCTAATGAATCATGTAATTCCCCCCATGACTCTTTCCAAGTGTTCTTCACTATTTCTGGTGCGATGTCCAAACAGGATCCAGTACTCTAGTTGTGCACAGTTACAGACTGACCATTTCCTACGGTCTTCTACTGTGAATTTAAAAACCACCACCAGCCCTCTCCCTTCTCCTGCCCCCAATTTCTACTGCTACTCAAACTGGCCTACCAAGCATGTAAGGAACATGCAATGCAAACATCTGCACTGCTCACCTGTTCTTGAGATGTGCTGCCAGGTCACATCGCTGCATGACTTCCTGACACACAGAAGAGAAGGGACACAAAACAAATAGCTTGTCTAACAGTTTATGAACAAGAATGCTGGATTTTTTGCAGAGTTTAAAATGGAGTCTTTTTCGGTCCAGCGGGCAGAAATCCTTCTCCTGCAGAAAGTTCCTTAGGCACTTGTAGCAGAAAGTGTGTCCACAGGGAGTGTCCAATGGCTGCAACAAGGGCTGAAGGCAAATGTGGCAGACTAAGTCATCATCCACTTCGTTCTGGTAGTTGTAGAGGTGGTTCTCCCTTGTCCAGTGCTGCTGGCCACACTCAAAGCACAGAGGGTTCAAGGAGGCATTCTGCTCCACCGAAGCCATGTCATCACCTGTAGTCCCCATTGTACAGCTAAGAAGGCTGACAGATCCTACTCCTCCTCCTCATAGAATGGGGTGGCTCATGTAAAGCTCAGAGGGAAGCAACTTCTTCCAGGGTGACTTACACTCTTCAGTCAAGTGTCATTTTCTGCAACAAATGAAGAAAAACTATTCATTTTGCATGAACTATGAAAGTTCTTGTCAGAACTTTTGACTTCTTCTGGGTTTACTAAAACAAAACAGCTAGATAGATTAAGAGAATATTCCTGTTTTCTGTAAATTTGTCATAGAAGAGAGCAACAGCAAATAAAAAAATCTTTAAGTACTATTCCTTTTACAACATGAACGTTTTACGGCTTCGTAACAGCTGCTGCACTGCACAGTTTTCACCTGCAAGATGACCAGTTTGTGACAGCAAGGACACCGCATTATGCAATGTCACACTAGAAGCGTGCAATTAGCATCTAGCACAAAAATACCCTATTGTGAAATAATGGTTATATGATCAAGTAATTGAATGTGTTCTTTAATATGAGATTATGATTTTAATCTGGTCCTACTCTCTTTTTTGGATTTTGACTACTAATGTAGAATATTACACATTAAAGGTCTAAATACATTGCATAAAAATAACCACAACAAACCGCTTACCCTGTTCTTTTCCATTAGTAATATTGCATATATGTCACCACTTACCTTCAGGTTTTCTCTGTGGGTTGCTACAAAGTAAGAAGGACTGGTTCTATCCAGTACATCACATTTGATTTAGTACACAGGCCAGTAATAAAAATATAAAATAAACTAATCATATGAAGCTATTGGTTCCAAACAACTAACCTGTTCTGCTTTTTATCTAAGAAAATTACAGCATACTTACTGTGACAATAATCACATCAGTCAAAGTACTGTAGGTCTGTCACTGTTGGATTTATTTTCTAAACTTTGTAAATTATTAAAATTTGCCCCTCTTAAAATAGCTGCCTGGTCAGAAAACTGTGCAGCCATTAGTCTGCAGTTTCAAACACTAAATCACCCTCCCAACCTTATTTACCCTTCTCTGCCTTACAAAAATCACATTGCTTGACACTCTGAATGGGATGATTTAGAAAATAAAACAAATTTTATCACATTCTTAAGAGACCTCCTCATTCATTAGTTTTGGTAAATGTTCGGGGGGGTGGGGGGATATCAAACTTGAGCAATGCTTACTTTGTGCCTAAATTCTTTATTGCAATTCAGCAAGCAAGACTTATGACAGACACTTACTTTATTCTAGCATAGTAGCAAGCAAACCAAGAAATGAAAACTGCTAGTCTAGGTACCATCCCATCAGCTTTATTTTTAGCTGCTGAAATGTAGTCATAAATATGTTCTGAAATTCATGCGGAACTCATGCATTTCACCGTGTCTTATTTAAGAGAATCCCTGTTTTGGTTTTTGCCCCTTAACCTCACACAGCCAAGCACAAGACTTAGAGCACATTTTACAAGGATTATTATATCCTTTGACGCAAAAAGGATTAAATAGTAATTTGTAATCCAGGCATCTATTCTGCCGTGGAAATTGCCCTGCCTCGTAGTAGATAATGCGCACCTTCTGGAAAGGATTTCACGAGGGAAGAGTACAGCAGTTCTTTGTTACTAGAGACTAAGAATGCAAAATGAGACCCCAAAAGAGATTACTCAAAAAATAGTCTTAAACATATTATGTAAGAGTTCAAGGATTGGAAAGCAGATAAGGAGAGCAGCGCATGGGGCCCTTGTGCTCAAACTGCAGCTCTCTCACTCTGTGTTCATGCTACAGGATTAACACAGAAGGGATGAGACACATCTAATGGCTCTTCTTTATGTAATGCAAAATAAATCAGATAAATGTTCTAGAAAAACATGGTATTGATTTGTGACTTTACCAAATTATTTTGCATCTTCAGGCACCAGGAGAGGAACACATGGCATGTATTGTACTTGGGGGTACCTGCAACACCAACAAGCAGGACAGAAGAAACGGACATGCAGAATGGGCAGAGAAAGCCACTTTAAGAGTGTGTTGCCCAAATGCTAGACCTACTCCTACTACTGACTATGACCAGGACTATTCCTCCTTCTCCAAGTAACCAAGGCTCCAAGAAAGGAGCAAGTCCTACATCAGCAAGGCTACGGAAGAAGCCAGGGAACATTCTGTGCACTGCAGTTACAGAGCTCTGGTTATGGACCCCTGACAGCGAGCATCCTGAATTCACCTTCTTGAAGGCTTCTAGTATTTCTATCCTTTGGAGTCTAAGTGACTCACATGGCAGTCTGCTACAGAGCACCAGGCAGTGTCATACAGTAAATATACCCATGAGATACTTGCTATGGTCAAAGATACCTGCACTCCTCTTTTAGAAGGTAAATCTTTCTGTGTGTTAAAAACTTTTTAAAATAGCTTACTATAAACTTTGAACAAAAAGTAAAATAAGAACAGTTATAGAGCGATCAGGCTTTCACCGCCATGTTTTGTCATGATAATTCAAGCCTTCTTTCTTAGGAAAGGTATATCCAGAGACAAGTTCTATTTACTGAAATCGCAAGAGTTTGTCCTCAGTGAAACACGGGCAGTCACTCTCTATTGCCCACCACTGAAGGGGGTGAGCAGACAGACCCATTCCTACGACTGCCTCGTCCCAGTGTCCTAACACTGCTGGTGCAGGGACAACCGCCCTTGGCTGTGCCTGCTGCCAAGGTGCCACTTCAGGCCGGCGGCAGGCTGCTTCTGCTGGCGGCTGACATTGCCTCTAGCTGCTTCCCAGCACCGACAGTGCCCTGTTAGCTTAAACCATCAATAAATACCCCACCATCTTTTCTGCAGCTGATGTGACCACCTTTTCACCACCTTTCTTCTGACAGAGCTGCAGGAGAAATAGTGGACTAAAACATGAAGATTCAAAAAAAAAAAAAAACAAACCCACTACTACCACCCAAAAAAAACTTACAAACCACCAAACTCCAACCAAAAAAAAACTCCATCGAGATTTCTTCACTTTTGCACTGCTGTCTACGCCCTTCACTGCTGTGCAGCATGAGGGGCAAGCTTGTTCCATGACTGAGGAATCAGTCACCAGGATTTGTATTGATTGTATACCACAGCTGCCTAATTATAAATTCCGAGACTTTTTACAGGCTATTCCCAGTGCATAATTTCAACTGATTTACATAGTCCACAAACACAACGTCTGTGGTCTGAGCAACAATTGGGATGGCAGGCAGGGTCTGAATTTCATTGATGTAAACCACTATATCCCTGAAATCCACAATACCAGAGCTCTGCCATTTACATTACCCTACTTCAACCTCCTTTATGCATCCCTTATATTATGTGCCATATCTCATATCACTGCAGATCACCAGCTCCACAGGACAATATCAGCTCAGGAAAGCTGCAAACAGGAAAAATAGTCAGAATTATAAAAATTATAAAGAAGGTAAAAGAGCCAGCCAGGCCTGTTATTTAAGTCATGTAATTCCCTAGAAAATAATTCTCCTGGGACTTCATTACAACATCCAAACAGTGCAGGTGGTGCCCTGCTTTCAGTTTTAAATCTCAATCCACTTGGGAACTGGACAAGACTGGACATCCAACTGTGCAAATTTTTATTTTATTTAACGGGACTGTGCATGAGAGCGATTTTAGGCTAAAAAAGACAGCCTTATCCTTAGGCCTCCTCTAGTTCTGACTTAACTGATTCAACTAACATTCTTTGGAGAAGCTCGACACATTTTTACAAAAGCACAAGATGTCAGGCTTTATACCTACATCAGATTTCATTATGTTTATTCCTTCTGTCTGAATGGGCACTATAACCCCAAAACCACAAGCAAACCAGAATTGCAGCAGTACCTTAGCCTTTTTACTATGGTTGTCTTTTTTTACATGTCACAAATAATTAACACTAGTTTCAGTTTGAAGTTAATGGAAATATGTATTTTGCAATGAATGCTCTCAGATTTATTTCTAAATAAATTTCTAATTAATTTCTAATCTATTTCTAAATTCTCTTATTAAAATCCTGAAGATTTAGAGCCCATTAACTGACTGTTCAAAATTTTACAAAAATATCTGACTATACCCCAGAAGCAAACAACTAAGGAAAATACCCATCTTATGAACTAATCTCTCTAAAAATTATCTTTAATATACCACAATTTCCTGTTTTGTTTACTACCCTATGCCATTTCCTCAATCAAAAGCAAAGGTCAAAATAACACCCTTTGGTGAATGACACCCCTGCTCCTCTGCTGGACTCTGGTGTCCCTGTATCCCAAAACAGCTGGGACACAGATCTCTCAGTTCTGTGGCTAACAACTCTCTAAGACAGACTGGACATCTCACCATGATGTATCTAACCACTGAATCAATGTTTAATTTATGCTGTGTAGCTTAAACCAACTGCAGGTGAGAAAATGTCCACCTGTGTTTCCTCTCAATTCGAGGCCACCAGACACTGGCTGCTGCTTCTCATCCCAGAGGGCTCAAAATTTTGCTGCCTGCTGGCAGCACAGGAATGCCTCAGCATATCCCTTTCTTATCCTCCCTGCAGTGGGGAAAGGGAGGGTATGGAGAGAAGCTCTAACAGCCACAGTGAAGGTTTCATATGACCCTAAAGTCAGACAGTCCTTTCACAGTCAGTCAGATTTGTACTTGCAAGGCAACACGTAACATGTATCAATTAATAACTCTGAATAACAGTATGGTCATCACCCTGGATTTCAGGAAAGGTTGGATTAATTTTAAAATGTCACAGGATTTTTGAAGTCTGTTCTCCATGGCCACAGCACCTGAGCACCCAAGCTAGTGAGGAAGGATCTCTTCCCCTGCTTTGTTCAAACACCAGGGAGGTGAACGGGATCTCCTGGCAGTCAGGAGTGGATTAACACAAGCCCCAGGAGGGGGAAACTAGACAGTGGTTACATCCATTGCTTAAAACCACATCATAACCAATTAAACATTAGTTCTTAGTTCCTAGTCCAGTGTCCTTCAGCGGAATTACGGCATCAGACCGATGATTCACAACTGTTTTCAAAGCAGACACTAGCTCGAGTGCAATAATAAAAGATAGCAGAAACTGTAATAAAAAACATGATGAGAATAAATAGCTGACACACAGCACTAGAGGGGAAAAGTGTTATTTCACATCTTCCAATAAGCGTGACCTAGCTCATTAGATACAATCTCTGCTTTAATATTAAAGCCATACAGCAAATAAGTGAAGCAGAACTAGCAACTTGTATTGACTTTACAATATCCCTGTTAATTACACCGATATCTGCTGAGGGCTGCACTGTCTTCAAACACCAAACCCCATTTCGATTCTACTCCAAGTTTATGAGACAGCAATCCTGTTAGACTCTTCCTCTTTTGAAAATGCAAACAGCTGAAAGTGTTGTTAAAGAAATGGCACCTGGCAACTCAAAGTCAGGAAAAAACCTAAGAGAGATGAGCAGAGCACAGCAATTAGACTGGGACAGAGTTCTGCTAATGCTGCAGACACACTGTCACCGCATGCCAATTATCCAATACACCTATTTTTTGTGCCAACAAACAACGTTTTTCCGTGTTTAAGTCGTTCAGCAGAATGATGGGAATTTTTATATTCAAACTAAATAAAATTGTGCCTGAACAGTGAATTTGTTTCATTGAACCACAAACAGGCAATGCTGGGCTTGCAGTAAAACCGTCTCTTCACAGATTCTTTTTTTGCCTCTGCACTTGTCTTTTTGCTCCATCAAAGCAATGCCCACACAGCCACTGTGTCAGCCCTACACCAGATGCTGATGTAGCATCATTGCTGCAAAGGCAACAGGTTGTAGGCAATGGTTTTCCTTCCCCACCTCAGGGGTGCAATATCCTAAAAAACACGTGCACGCGGGCTCCCCTTGCTGGGTATTTATGAATTTTTCCAGGCTGCAAAATGAAACCCTGCTTAAATCCAGAGAATAAGGAGTGTTTGGAAAAATTAACAGGACTGTAAGTTGTATTTGGTATTTGTGGAGTGCTGCGTTTCCATGGCAACGGGGGGCTACGGGCTTTAATTACCGCTGAGACGTTAAGGGCTCCCACTGTACAGTGGCGTGTAAGAGACACGTTGCAGGTAGGGGGGGAACTGCCAGGAGGAATGTCTGCCCTCTCTGCCCCATGGCTGCTTACGGAGGCTTAGGGGTCCAAGCAACCATCACACCAGGGAATGAAGAGATGTAAAGAAAGGGGAAATTGAGGGAAAATGCGAGGCCATCCATCCTCAGGAGAGAAGGTGGATGATGCCAATTTCCCAAAACTAGCACCTCAAACCCAGGGATGCTCGACACCAGGAGATGATGGGAGGAAAGAGAAGGACACAGTGCCTGGAGATAAAACAAGTGGCCAGAAGGTTTTGCTCAAACACGCAAAGATCATCCTGCAGCCATTTTCTACAGCACAAATGGAATGGCTTCTATTTTGGGACCAGGAGATTAAAATAGCTTTACTTTAGTCAAATCAGTCTCGAACAAGACAAGGAAGAGAGGATTGTGAGCCTACAGAGGTCTCTGCAACAAAATATCCATTCTTTATAGCAAATACAGAGCTACATCCAATAAATCATATCAGAATAGAAGGAGAAAGAGTATGAATCTTTAATGAAGATACATCTATGCATCTACAGATTAAACTTTGCATACTCCTACTGAACAAGAGGAGTGCTGAAAAAGGAAGAAGCAAGACACACGAGCCAAGCTAGAGGAGAGCCGCCCAGGTTCGGATGGCTGGGCTGCTCTCCTGGCCTGCAGGAAGCCTGAACCCCCTGGAGGAGAAAGAACTTGAACTTGCACCTTCTCTGCAGGCATGGCAGCCGCTGCTGCCCACCTTACCTGAAGCCTCTCTCACAAGCATTTACTTTTCTCCGCCAGCCTGTTTCACAAGAGAGGCAGTGGCCACCTTTACAATTTGGAAAATCCATTTTCTGTAGCTACATTCAATTTTCTGCTAAGTGGAAAGAGAGGGGCCTGTTTCTGGGGGCTAACCCTGCTTGGTGTCAGAAGCCACCCCACTGCAGAAACCACAAAATGAGGGACAAGTGCCTGGGGGCTTGAGAGGCTCCCACGTCTCCCAACAACCAAGCAGGTTTGCAACTTTTAGACCTGGGCATATGAAAAATTCTGCATGAAACCTCCTTCACAGAATCACAGAATCATCTAGGTTGGAAGGGACCTTGAAGATCATCTAGTCCAACCGTTAACCTAGCACTGACAGATCCCAACTACACCATATCCCTAAGTGCTATGTCAACCCACCTCTTGAACACCTCCAGGGATGGGGACTCCACCACCTCCCTGGGCAGCCCATTCCAACGCCTGACTACCTGTTCTGTAAAAAAATACTTCCTAATATCTAGTCTAAACCTTCCCTGGCACAATTTGAGGCCATTACCTCTTGTCCTATTACTTATTACTTGGTTAAAGAGACTCATCCCCAGCTCTCTGCAACCTCCTTTCAAGTAGTTGTAGAGGGCGATGAGGTCTCCCCTCAGCCTCCTCTTCTCCAGACTAAACAACCCCAGTTCCCTCAGCCGCTCCTCGTACGACAAGCTCCTAAATCCCTTCTGGGATTTTGCAGCAGTGAAAAAAAAAAAAAAAAAAAGGAGCAAAGTGAAATGAAAGTGAAAATAACCCACACTTACCTGCTGGTAGAGCCACAGAGAAATTTCCTTCCAAAGAACATAACGAAAGCAGTATCTCATTACCTGTGTTGTAATGCGTTGGATTTTATATCCAGTGGGAGCAAAAAAAGTACCCCAACAGTCAAAAATCCATCGCAAGGAGACAATTAGCAAGGCTTTCTTCTCACTGATGGAGCAGAGGAGAAAGGCAAGAAAGAGTAAAACATTTGCTTATCCACCATGGTTATTTTCTGCAGTGCAATCTGTCCACCAGCTCCTGCCATATGTGACACCCTTTCTGTTTGGAGAGATGAAGGCAGCAGAAAGCTGTCCATCAAGATGCTAAACCTTCTGGAAAGCCCTCCCCCACGCACTTTGCCCTGAAACAGGGACTTTCGTGGATGAGCAGAAAACACTTAACTAGATTAAATGTAGCTGCTTCCTGCATATGCACAGAGAGAATTTGATGTGATTAATTCAAATTTTAAGAAGCTGAAGTGATTCAAAGAAAATAAGGAAGCTCTTTTTCTGCTCTTCTGTATAACCAGCCCCCATCCCTACAGGTGTGCATGGAGAAAATTCAGGGAAACAACACTTGGATTAATCACACAATGGCTTTGATGACAGAGAGAACCTGGGGGTGGAGGGGTGGAAAGAAGGATAAAAGAACTTTATGGGTAGTTAAATTGCAGGACTAACCATTTTCAGGGAGAAACACCAGTTCCATCTCTTCCTTTGGGCGTATGCCACCTTGCGTAACATGTTACAGCTGGTTTCCCCTGTCAACCACAACCTGAGTGATGGAAAGCTATTTTGAAAGGTAAGCTATGCTGTTACTAAGCAGTTCTTTAGCTCAGCCACATCATGAAAAATATGAAGCTATCTCCTACTAAGCTAACAAAAAAGAACAATCTCTCTTGAAATAAGGATTTCTAATATCTATGTGAGACAGAGCCAAGAGGACACGCTTTAAAGACAGCTCAGATAAATGATAAGCCACACACTGTCCCTGCTCTGCAGGAAAGTGGGCAGAGTCCTCCGTGGGAGCGAGTGCTCATCAGCTGCAGGGAACCCATGACAACCCACGGCCAGAGGAAGACACATCAAAGTACAAGAGAAAGAGTGCAGAGGATGGTCTAGACAGAAGGTTTGCAGCTTCAGCCTCCAGCCTCAACCTGCCAAACAGCATCCTGGCAGCTCAGGAGCACCACTTGAAGACCTAAGGCAATCCCCTAAACAGGTCTGCCCTGCCTAGAGACTGCTTATTTTCCTCCTAATGAAAGAAAACAAGTATCACCACATCAAGACTCTCCAAAAAGAAGAAAATAAAAGCTTTCTTAAGCCCACAGTCAAAAGAGCATTTAACTCAGGCTACCTACAAGCAGGCCAAATTAGCCAGGAGACATGACTGGCTCGTGAGCAGGGGTACCGCATGCAGAGTGACTGGTTCACCTGCAAAACCACCCCACTTGTTCCGCAGCCGAACATGACCGGGGAGCAGGGAAAGCTGTGCTGGCTCCAGCCACCCCTTAGCAAAAAGGTGACTTGTCCTGAAAGCACTGTCATGCCTGAGCAGGCCCCACCTGTGCCTGGGAATGATGTTAGGATGTCATCCGCTAGCTGTCACTTGAATTAACTCCACAGTAAAGGCAAGTTCTTTGATTCTTAATGCTTTAGGGCGATGGCCGTGCCTTTCCCTATTAACTCTGCTGAAGACATTTTGCTTTGCTGCTGTACATAACTTAATTTCCACCTAATTTCCAGGGAGAACTTTCCTTCTGATCTGTGTAAGAAGGTTATTTACAGAGACAGCTGCCCGACCCAGCTTTGAGCACCCAGGAAAGGGAGAGCACGACCTGTCCTCGTGCTCTTTTATATTTATACAAAATACCCCCATATTATTTTGTAGGACACTTGTCAGAAAATAAAAACCTTACACTGAGACCTTCTCTATATGTACATGTACCATACCTCAGATAGATGTACTCTGTACACAGATACTGAAAATAAACAGCTCCACGCATCATCAGAATTTACATAACAAGAACATGTTAGATCTAGAAGCTGTAGTCTTAAATATACAAATATCTTAAATAAAAAACATTTAAATATTTTGTATGTAAACAGGTCTTTACATATATAGTAGACTAGTACTTGATTCGGGGCCTCCAGACAGGATTCAGAGAGGGAAGTGGACGTTGAGTTGACTATGTAAAGTCAAGTCTGGTTATACAGATTTAACAAAGAATATGGAAGCAAAGACAGCACTGCATATGTTTTTAGTCCAACTGTAGGAATCATATATTCTCCAATTCAGCCCTTGTAATTCCAGAGCCACCAAGAAAGAGTGGAGGCAACATTTGTTGAATGACAAAAAAACCAACAAGAAACCCCAAACATTTTTCCTAAAACATTTCTCTATCCCCTAACCATGTTTGCTAGTTGTTTATTTCAATGACTTTCCCTATTAGCTTGGCTGACTGCATGTTAAGTATATATATAAATATATTAAAAAAACCAGAATTTCAGCACCTATTGTATAGGGAGGCTTTTATAGTGCAGTTATTTATCTGCCTGAGGTGCAAAGTTTGGCTTGCTGCAGTGTGTCCTGTGAATCCTGTTAGTGCTCTCAGAAAGAAACTACTTCAGTAGCAGCACTGTTGAAAAACAGTCCTTCAAGATTCAAGTGAAAATGTTAGTAAAGATGCATAGCAACACACAGTAGGCCAACAGGTCCTGCTCAAATGAGTGACAGGGTCTAAATACTGCAGCAATCTTCTACTTCCCCCTTGCAGAATGAATAATATGGAGGAGTGAGTGCTGAACTGCTGTTACAGCATTTCTGGCCACCTTCCTTGGTAGTCTTGTTCTCTTTGTCTAAAAAAGTAAGATTCCTAAACAAAGGCAGACAAATGAAAATCATTACCTTCTAAGTGAGTAGTACAAATTAAAATAAAATCAAAGAAAAAAAATTACACTAAAGACATGTGAGTGGTAGCACCTATGTAAAATACCACACCGGTAGCCATACGCAGAAATTATATGTAACAGATATATTAATATATATAACTATAAATAAACTAGAATAAAACTGTCCAATAAAAGTAGAAGAAGGTTAAGTGCTCAGAGAAGACTACTTGTCCCACAAGGAAACAGGGGTCAGGAGAAGTTTGCTGGGGTGGGAAAGCATCAGGGCTCTGACCAATATGCTCGTCTAGCAAAAAAAAGCTGAGTTGTTAAAAAAACAAAGTCCTAAAATTATGAAAGAAAAATGTATTTCAGATCTCAGATACTTAAGTCATGAATTTGCAAAACATATAGAAGACATTTACTCACATCAGTAGGGAATTCTGGATCACTACTTTTTGGAAAGAGGGTGGAAAAGGAGCGAT
The DNA here is from genome assembly GCF_047716275.1 of Strix uralensis. Lineage (NCBI taxonomy): Eukaryota > Metazoa > Chordata > Aves > Strigiformes > Strigidae > Strix > Strix uralensis. The sequence continues at coordinate 115,038,154 of NC_133973.1, read as the reverse complement.
GTGCTGAAGAGCCCCAGCAGGTAGGACGTTCAGATTCCTAACTTCAGGCACCACTTTTCTGTATTCATGGTCAAAAGGGTTCCAGCAATAAAGGCTGACAGAAGCATGCTACATTGGGAAGTAGCCAACCTTCTCCTCCTCCTCCTCCCTGTCCAATCTCTTCTCAGCACGGTGAAATTTTGCATTTGAGATTCTGTGGGGGATGATACAATTTTCACTTCCTCATTTATTCTATGTATTCAACCCTAAAGAGCTAGCTCTTAAAATACCAGTCTTGCTTTGAAGAATATTACTTCATTAGCATTGCTTTTGGAAAAAGGTCTTTAAGAGGCAGAAGATTCAGCCTCCCGAGTACCCATCATCTTTGCATTCCCTAACCACAACGCTCATTTTCCCAAACCAAGCACTTCTCAACAAGTTACGTTAGGTTCACAGACATAAAAAAATTCTAACTCTCATTTATTTCCATACTATTTTTTTTTACTCCTAACCCATGCTAAACACTTTCACATATTTTATGCCAAATACTTAGGTGAAACATTTTTTAAACTTTATAAACCTTTTTTTTAATTGCTATATTGTCGAGGAGCCAGAAACCATCACAGACAATGTTTCTACTGTACTGGGAGCTGTGCAAATGAATCCAAAAGATTATGCTGTCTCTGCGATGAAGACTCACATTCCCATGGAATATATCTCTTTTTCATGAAAAGGGAGCAGTGCTGTGCACAAAGATGATGAGACCTCAAAAATGCTGCAGAAGGTCCTGGGCTGCTGTAGATACCTGCCTACCCTTCGTACAGAAGAAGCAGCAGTGTTGGTAAGGCCAGGTTAGCTTAATGCAAAGGCACTAGCATGCAATGGACTATTTGGAAATAACATATTTCCAAGCTTCTCCGCTCCTAACAGCAAGAACAGGGATTCAAGGAATTACTCAGAAGTTCACCTGCAAACTGCCAGTTCATAAAATCCAGATCTTGTAAGAAATGACTCAAACTTACTACCAAGTTCAGAGCAGTCCAGCGGCTCATAGGAACAGGGTCTAGTGGGTCAAAGAGACTATGCCACAAGTCATCTTCACCTGGCAGAGTTGCTAAAAAGCTAAGGAATACTCAGAAAATGAGGTATCCCTTCTGCATCAAGCATGTAGTATAGAGGAGTATGAGGGAACCCACAGAAGAAAAAAAACAAAAAGCCTGTTCTGCAGTTATTAGTTTCCAGCTAGACACAGACATTTGGGTCAAAAAAACCTACTGTTCACATTTCTGTAAAGAACTGTTAAATACAAGAAACAGCCTTGATTTTCACTGCTTTTGAGTTAAAAAGCTAATAAATCCAATTTAATGAACCAAGAGCTAGGCAAACAGGGTAATTAAAAGCCTTCATCCTACCCTTTCTGAGTGCAATCTGGAAACCAGAAAGGGCAGTCAAGAACATGATGAGATTTTCATTCAAAGGAGACATCTTATTTTAAAAGCAGTATACTCAACTACAAGCAATACTGTCTCTTATTACCACTCATATGGGATGATAACACAGAAACAATAAATAAAATCCCAGGCAACCAGTCTGCCTCCATATATTGAGCGAACGTAAAGAAAACATATAGGAAAAGGGAAGGAGTCCTGAGAAGGCCATCCTAGCTGAACAATTTTAAGATGGAAAAGGTAAAACCTTTCACAGAACTGAGAAGTTACACTAGAAAGTTACCACAATAATAGAGAATACTTTGTCTAAAAGGGGTAATTTGCATACATTTCCCTTTATAAACTTCAGAACTGGAAATATATGAACTCAGATTTACTGCTTGTCCATACAGACCGGTTTAACTGAACATGAAGTTTCAGTAAGGTTAAATTCTGAACTGATACTTATTTTGTTGTTAAAGCATGTTGTGTTGCTTTAGCTTCAGCCAATCCCTACTACTAAATGGAAGTAAATATAAAACTAAAAGGGTTTACAAAAAATCTTGGTTTTTTTCACTAAGTAAATGAAAATAAATCACTGCACCTTCCCCATATGCAATAAAAGACGGATTTTTTTTGGATGCTGGATTTGGAGAACAGCGCATCTGCTGGGACTCTGGCTGGCTGGAGACCCACGTTCTCCATTGCCCTCCTGACTGTTTTCAGACTTATGAATGTAACCGAGGGGATGCTTTGGTTCAGAGATTCCTATTTAGCTGCAAACTGGGGGTCAAAGCATGCAATGAACTAGCTATAAAACCTTGTCCCAAATCATTACTGTAAACAGTGGTACACAGTATGCTTAGGGTAAGAAAATATTCAAACAAAACCACTGAACCTCATCAACAATTTCAAATCTTTAATTAAAAAACCCTCCTAACAGCCAGACCTGATGCCTCACTTGCTCTCCCATTTTTTCTCTTTCCCTCCTCCCCCTTCTCAAATCCTGGTAAAACAGTGAAACAGGAATTAATTCTTCTGGGACAAACATTTCCACTTGAAATCATTAAATACAGTTATTTCAAAATACCTACACACTAGAGCTCTTAATTTTTATTTTGTCTAACAAGAAGTCCTGAAAACAGATTTAGTAAAAAGAAACAAATGCATGAATGATCTTCTGTTTCTCGTTCTGTTTTTCAGGAGTATATCCTCCCTTTTTGGCTTTAAAAAAGTCTTAACCAGAGAACTTGTGTTACTTAAAGTTTGCACGCACTGCACAATGAAATGTGAAGCCTTTTTTGCAAGGTGGTTATAAAGGCTACCTGGAAGTTTACTAGTTTTTGCCTATTGGAAAACCTTATGGATAACTGTACAACTATTACTACACACGTATCCTAGGAGACCAAAGAGCTTTCGCATTTAAGAGCTTACTTCCCAGCCACCCTCTCGATACACATCTCATGCATTTATAAATAATACAAATAGCCATGAGAAAGGAGGATGCTGGTTTAATTTCAGCCAGAATGTACACTGACCTCTGCTTATATCAGTGTAAATGTTTCCTTTTATTTGACTTCTCCTTTCTCACCTTCTGACTACAAAGATGTCAGAAATCTCACGTAATTCATGAAATGTGTTTTTTAAACTTGAATTTTACAACTGAGCAAAGCTAAAATTTCTTTATCTTTAAAAATTCATATACCTACATGCAAATCACCAGAAAGAGCCTTTGTATTCATGCAAGTGAAATTTAGATTCCTGACCACAACGTTTTGCAAAGCATCAACCTGTTAAATACAACATATCAGAGACCCATATAATTTAGGAAAAACCCTCAGAAAGAGAAATGCAAAAAAAAAAGAAAACAAAAGCACAAACCAGCTAATTCAAGAGAGATTCACTTTACACTTTGGGTTAGAATAGTCTATGCATTTGAAACAAGCTGAATTGAAAGCATTCCCTTCGTTTCTTGTTTGTAATTCTCATCACAGGGTCTAACCTGCAATTAAGCACTCGGCGCCCAGCCTCTGAAGAAGAGCATCTTTAAAATGCTGAGCGGAGCCCCAGAAACACCCAGGTACAATTCCCCAGCAGCCAGCACTGAGGATATGTTATAAAACCCGCAACACAGAGCATGACAGCCCCTTCCCTTCATCACCTTTTTAGCCTACATTTCTTACCCTTCCATCCCAGCGGAGGCGAGGGAGGAGCACAGCATACCTGCCCAACATAAAGGAAAAGAAGAAAATACTGTTGTTCTCCTGGAGGAGGGGATATCACATGACAACAGGGAACTTCAAGGAAAAAGGTTGTTGGCATGCTGGTATACACAAATTAATTCACCGGTGGGTAATTAAAAACAGGACCAGCCCCTCCTATAACCACTAAGCAGCTCTCAGGGTTTGATTTACTTAAAGCAGTAAATTCATCTAATCACCTAACCTCACACAAATACAAGTGAAGCCCTAATAACTGTGGCTCAGTAAATACTAACCGAAGCAGAAGCCAGCATAAAAGATCTGCAGGCGCTTACTGACACTGTGTCCTTTTCAAATCCTAAACCTAACATTAACAGCAGGCTAAAATGTCCCAAGCAATTTCTCATGAATGCATAATGAAACAGTACTACTACATCTAGCGCATCACAGTTTTGTAAGCACACCCGGCAAGCATGTGTGGGTTTCAAACACACAGGAATACTTAAATAACTCCATGTATATAGTGGCTTTGCAACACATACAGGACATTTCAAGTCTCTGTCATGCTCTCCACATGCTATGAATATTATGTAAAGCAAGAAAAACAACAAATTGGATTATACAACATTATTTTTCTTTCCTCCTCTCTTCTATTGAAGAAAATTCTGCTTTTTAAAAAAGAAAATTAAAATGAAATGTTGAAACTGTTCTTGAAACTGCATATACTTTCTGAAAAAGTCTCAAATTCTGTATAGTTTTATAATTCAGGAGCTCAATACTAGAGGGGTATTCAGTGCAGAAAGTCAGTTTTATATCCTGAAATTACTCTGCTTTTGTCAATTGAAAAAGAAGAAGAAGGAAAAAAAAAAAAGGTATTCTGTTTTTCTTTGAAATTAACTAACTTCCTGGCTTTTTGAATACTCGATATACTGCATATATGCAGACTCACAAACTACAAACCACAGCAGCTTTTATAAAGTCCAGTATATTGGACTGCAATAATTCCACTTTCAAATTGAATACTTAGTTATTACTTTTCCATTATACTGGACATAACACAAATGACATGCAGGAAAGTCTACAGCCGGCTAAATGTGATAACCACTATATCCCTCAAGACACCGTCCTCTCCCTTCATTTAGTTCCATAAAGTGGATGAAAAACAAAACCCTAAACCTACAAACACCACTATAAATCAGCAGTAGACAAGTATGCTGCAGCAGCAAAGGGTTCAGTTTGAGGTCTCAGTGGATGCTTCAGAAGACTTCAGGGTGGTCTTTATACCATCCTCCACTTGAGAAAACATGATTGCAAAGTAAGTTACCCATCTGAAAAAGTACCCAAACTGTTTTTCTTGACTCTTCTCGGCTTGACATGGTCTTAAACAAACAGGCTTGGATAAACAGCATAATGAAGAGGACTGATGTTCTTCTGGTTCATAGGAGAGCTGCACAGCCTAGACAAGACATCACCCCTCTTGAGGTCACCAGACCAGTTTACTAAATTGTCTGATCAGAAGCAAGGCCCATTCTGCTCTTTTCAGTGAGATAAAGCCTGCAATGATATTTCAAAGACCTAGAGAGCACTATGGAAACTTTTGACCTCTGCTAGAGACATTTCCAGCAGCACTAAAATGATGATGCCAATGATATTTATGCTAGGCTGGAGGCGTTGTCTTTGGATTTGAGCATTTGCCTGTAATACACCTTTCATTTGGAGAACAAATATAAACCAATCCTGACTACAGAGTTCCTCTGTCAACACACCAGTACTACACCTACGTGGGCTTCCTCTAGCACACAAGTGTCATTAATTACAATAAAAAGAAAGTCATGTCTGGAAATGGCATTTTCTAAGATATCAAGATTTTTAACATGGGGATCTTAGCTGTACTGTGAAATGGTGTCGTGAAATGCCATACAGTAAAGGAAGGGGGTAAAAGCAGAGCCCTCGTGCCACACGGAAGTTGCTGCCCAGCCCAGCTCTGCAGCCACAAGGTTCCCTCCGAAGCCCCAAACACCAGCACTGCTCTCACTACAGATGAAGGTGGAGGACGACAGTCAGGATCTGTCTGCTCAGTCAATGGGCTGAATCAAAATTCTGGGTCTGAGCCCCAAAACTGCCTTCAGGAGCCACGTCTTCAAAAGTCCCAAATGGCTGAAGGAAGCACATTCTCCTGAGTGATAACCTATTCCCTCCATCAACATGGGGTTTAGCACACAGGCTCCGCAGTTTTAGCAGTGCTTTACAGCAGGAAAATTATGATTTTAAGATTTGATTTCAACTAAACATACCACATGATTGCAATGAGAAGCTGAATAATGAGATTTTACTGGAAATAAAGAAAACCCACCACAAAGCCCCATATTATACTAACCTCAAGAAAAAAAAAAATACTATTTCCAAAGGAAGAGGTAAACAACTTTTACTCACATTAAAACATTGAGCAATGTGCATACCACCACTAAAATACAATTAATACACAGCCTTCTGAAGAGTCCAAAGGAGCAATTTAATTAACCACCCACTGATGTCATAAATGACAAGAACACACAAAGGTAATGGCACCTTATAATTGAAAATGTCCTGTTTATTTAGCTGAGCAATTGTGCTGTTCTATGTTGTGCATAAATATGAGGAAACATGTTCTGAACTCATGACATTTTAAACTTTGTAAGGTGTGACAGAACAACGTACTGCCCATGGTATAGTCACTCTATATTCCACTTATTTAATGCCTTTATTTAAGAACCTCAAAGTCACTGACAACCATAAAGGTCTTAACCTTTATGAACCCTTTTGATGGGGTTTTTCCATGCTCTCTTCAAAAACGCAGAAGAGCTGGGAGGAAAAAAGCAATTTTATTGGTATGCCACTTCAAACAAACTATCGTCTCATGTAGGGACTTAGTTTATATCTTTAGTTCTCCCACTTCCATACAAAAGGATCCTCTGTAAGCCCCCATGAAATATTTCTGTTGATGATCCTGTAAACTCATTTGGCAGTTTCTCACCCTTTTCCTTCATGTGGGAAAGCTTCACTCCAGTTACTAAATACTTTATTAAAGCTGAAGAGAAGCAACTTTTATCAAGGTAGGAAAACAATGTAGCGAAACACATGGAAGGCTCCTACTCATTTTTTTCATGGGACTTTTCATGGATAAAGCTGAACTGAATTGATATTCCTTGTTGCATTCACAAAACTCAAAATGCCTTTGTGTTGCTGCATTACAGCCACCAAAGTCTATTTGACTGAGCATGAAACAGAGCACCATCTGAATTTATGAGCTGTCTAATGGACACACTAGGAGCATTCATTTATACCTGCTTTGGGGCATACATTTAAAATAACAGACTGAAGAGACTTTCTTCAAGCATAGCAGTCTCCACTGGAAAGCTGCTTGACAGACTAAAAGACTTTCCTTACAGGACTCAACAACATCCCATAAAATGAACCTCTGCGGTCCGACACCACAGCAGCAGTGGCATGTAAGGATGGATGCGGCTGCCTCGTACATCAGTCTCAGGGTCTCTGGTCCCACATGTCCCCTCCATCAGCAGCCCTGGGATGACATCAGTGACTTTACATAGCATTGGCTCCCTGCCCACCTACTACAGGAAAAGCATACCTTAATAGAAATTGTACCATTAAGCATTGATCCCAGCAGCATCGCTGTACGATGTATCTAGCTGAAGCGATTAGTTTGCGTGTACGCATTAAATACACATTTATGCAATTTTGCACCCAACAGTGAAATCTTTACTTATTGGTATTAGCTAGTCATGTTTACTGTTCCTGAGGGTTTCCCATTATTAAGTGTTTATTATATTTACTCAGTCTGTAGCAAACCATTACCAGGCCTACCTAGCCGTATTAGCTGCCTGTCAGCAATGCCACCAGATATGTAAACATCTCTTTAAAATGATGAAACCTCCCATTACTTTCATGCATTACGGTTTATTTACCAATTAGATGTTCTTGAATAAATACCATAAAGCAGCCTTTAATAATTTTTGTAACTCTTTTTAAAAAAAAAAAAAAAAAAAAGTCTTTCCAGCTTTCACGTGTTAACTCTTCAAGAGCATTCACATCAGAAACCGGCAGGTCCCAGGTACCATCTGTGCCCCATACCCCAGCAACAGCACATTGTTAACACTCCCTTACATATCCCTTCCTCAAAGGACTCTTACTGCAGGACGGAACACAGAGCTGCCTTCCAATGGTTAATCATGACAACTGCTGCACGTTTCCAGGATGCATTCCCTCTGTGAAAATGGTTTAGATTTTCTGCTTCCAAATGTTATAGAAATATACTGCTTAAACTGTAATCTATCATTCAACTGCCTGCAGCTTCCAAAACAATCTGGACTGCTCAATACTGCTGACTTGTTTCTAACATTTACTATTGCAATAAACTTTATCAGAAACGCTTGCCTTTTTCCATGCCATTAACATATTTTGAAAGAAAACAATGCTCCACAACTCTTTGAAAGAACTACATTTACCCATCATATTCCTCCCTAACACCTGCACTAGAGGTTTCTCAAGTGATCTTACCTGCCGCAAGAGCATATTCATAGTACACAGACTTCATATGCTACGTTAACTAGGTAGCAAGCATTAGAAAGGAGACTGACCACAGCTACAGAAAGGCTTAATCATACAAATATTTGTTACAAGTGTCATGTCCCACTGGGGAAAGCTCTCAAAGATAAACCGTGTTTGTGTAACTCAAAGTCACTTGCGATGCGGGACAGGGGAAAAGGAACAGGGAGGCCTCCGTAGCACAGGAGAGCTCTGAATTTTACACTTCAGTGAAAATTCAACTCTGAATTTTTCACAAAATATCAGAACTTGCCACCGAAGAGAGCAGAAATATCAGATCTTGAAGATGACCATCCTCAAAACCTGCTTGTAGGAATCCCAGTAGTGCTCAAGTTTATTTCTTTTTGAACGGGTTAAATATTGCCTGTTTTCCCCTACTGATAGGCAGATTTTTTTTTTCCTTTATAACACCATTCTCCCAAGTTTTCTGCTACACAAGTTTGAAAAGCCAGAGCTGTGGTGGTCTGAGGCTCGTTTATGAAACTGGCCCTTACTATCTCCCCAGGCAGCCTGGAGGGGCAGGCAGCAGCCAGACCGCGTCCCTCCTGCCTCCTGGTGATCCCTGAGCCCACTTCTATGGAGACTCAGGATGAAGGAGAGGAGATAAGTTATTAAGTGATCAAAATACACACAGAAAAATAAATCATTTTAAATACTACACGGGGAATGTAAGTAGTTTATTAATTGCATCTTCTAGATTAATTTCTGCTTTCATTAGGTCATGGCACAGTGAAGTAATTTAAATCAAGGGATTTAACAGCACTTTGAATTAGTTAAATAATGCTAATGCTTACTGTATATATTCAAGCATTTAACTCACAAGAGCTGCTTTTCTTCACTATTTTATAAAATTAGTTTAAAAATCAAATGTATTTCATCACCATTCCTGGTAAAGAACCTTATTTACATTTTACAAGAATAATAAACAATAACATTTCATGTTTAAATACAACTTTTAAGTATTCACCTAAACAAATCATACTACTTATCACTACAAAATTAGATTCTTTCAGTGAAGAAATACTGCTTTTCTGCCTTCCTGCCCTCCCTGACACCAAAGGCGGCTTATGTTTGATTTCTACCACTGAACAGCCCTTCCATTTGCCCATTTTTCACCACAGAACATAATTTTGGAAGTGGCAGTCCTGCCTTAAGCTTGAATTATTGCCGCCAAAAATCTCATCGTTACAAAATTTCCTTTGTATTCTCAAAATTAGGATGACTAGAAAATAAAATACCATTTTTCAGGTTCCTACGCACATCAGCACCTCGACTTACCTCAACACCGACGCCTCTGCACAGGACCTGGCAAACAACCTTACAATTCCTTAAGGACACCAAATGTCCTTAAACTCAATTGTCTGAATTGAGAGGAATTCATTCTACTGCTATATTTCCTAAGTAATTTCTTATAGAAGAATTACATTAGGAGTTGAGGACAAATTTAGTTCTTTCCACGCCAAAGCCTGCATTCACTTTGTGGCTTTATAAACTCCAGAATTGCTAAATACATGTAAACCTCTTAAATAAATAAATAAATAAAGCACTGAGAAAATTTTTCTTCCAGAATTACTTTGCAGCGTAACTACAATGGTACTTCTCCTTTGCTGCAATATTATGTTGTGGTACTAACTCAGAAGTTCAAACCATTTTCATTTCTTTATTACCAGTAGCAATCTAGGAAATGCTGCCATCAATAGTAAATCTACATGAAGTCACACTCCTCTGGTACATTTTGTGCATAGCAATCAGTTCATAACACAATCTTGTGTTGTTTAAAATTCAGTTTATTCCTCAATTACTCTGCTAGCCCAACTCTAATTTATTATATTTTCTGGTACATTTGATTTTGAATATTATGACATCGTGGCTCATGCCATTAGAGAAGAAACATCAAATGGTGAGGATGTCTAGGGACAGCTCAGAGTAAGATAGCAACAGCCTGGAAAATTAACAATATCAGTGTCTCTGTGCTCAGCTAGACCTCTCCTGCATTAGCGCTAAAAAAAATTGGCAGTATTTCTCCAATATAGACTTGACATCCAGGAAGAGCCTCAGAGTCACCATAAAACCTCAGCTAGTGCAGTGGGCAGCGCAGTGGGCAGCTTGGGTGGTTGGGAAGGCAGATGGCAGCCTCTGAGCCCACCGGGGCAGCTGAGCTGCAGAAGAAATGAAACACTGGCCCTGCTGCTGCTTAGAGCCCACCAAAGAAAACAACATGGTTCTAAATGCCATCGATACTATATATATTGATTTAATTTTTTTTTTTTAGCCTTGCATTGTCTCATTCCTAGCTATCATTTCATTCTCCCAGCACCCAAGGTGAAATGAGAGGCAGCAGCCAGAAGCCTTCTCAGAGCATCTTTCTTGAGAACCCTGGCAGAAGGGAGGACTTCGCCTCCCCCTCCGGCTTGGCTACCGACTGCATTAACCTTCAGGGCACACTGCCAGCCCCACCTGCTTACTCAGGCTTTTGCCAGTAAGGGAAGTTCTCACCGCACTGATTCGTCCTTTGAAGATGCATCCTCTTTTGCTTACTTCTTACTTCTTCCTACCACATTTGGAGTTTTAACTCCTGCATCCGGAGGATGGAGGGGCAGTCCTGATGGGGAAACATGAGGCTCCTGTATTCACATCTGACCTTTTTCTCTATGAAAGGTTCTGACAACTTCAAACATGAAAAATCCTCATGTGCCTGCACAGCTTGCTCTGTCCCAAGAAATTCCACACTGGGTTTTGAAAAAAATTTATATTTCCCTTCTTTTGTCTGTTCTTCAGAAAGCCTGAAGGCAGCTTGCCAAAACAATCCCCAAGAGCAAATGCTTTGCAGGGAAACCCAGGCAGCTGGACCCGCCAGAGGCTGCCAGCATTGGAAAGAACTTGCAGTGGAGGAAACCTGGCTGGACCCAAATCCTCACTGATCGTTTTGTCCTCTGAAAAAAACCAGGCAGACTACTTTTCCTCTATACGATAATAAGTTTTCTGTCTCTGAGCTGTCTTGTAGCTCAGGCAGTATTGCCAGCTCCCTCTAAACCTCACAAACAGTAAGGACTTTACTAATTATGTAGTTGCTGCAACTGTTGCAGTCATTTTAAAAATGTCAAAAATTACACTAGCAATGTTAAAACATGATGATTCATATTGCAAGGTAATTTACAAAATTAAGAAATGCCACTTTTCAGCTTAGCCACTGCCTTTCAGTTTTCCCCACCCCTCCTAGACTTGTGTCGTAACCCAGTTGCTGGTTTCTGTTCAGATGTTTTTCTCCCCAGCAGCCCAGTCCCGTGCAAAGGACGGACACAAAAGGGAGTAGCAGGAGGGGTGCACAAGCAAATTTCCAATGTTACATTGCTTGATTTCACACTTAAAAAACCCCATTGAAAGGAAGTTTTTGGTGCACGAGAAATATGGAGTACAATTTTAGCTTGTGAAGTGTGATGGAGTCAGAGCAAATCAGATCAGGCCGCACTTAGGTGGGATGGAGAATTGGGATGGAGGGACTCTTCCCTCCTGTTAAGTGCTATCCCATGCCCCCGTGTAATGAAACATCACCACCATGATGAGAGAAAATAGCTCCTCTCATTTTGGTATATGGGTGCCAGGAAAACATATTGACTAAGTTCTTTAAAAGCACATGACAACTTCAGCTCCAACCATCTTCTCTTCTCAATCCCACATACATTTAACTAATTTGTCTATACTTATGCTGCAAATCAATGCACATGCTCCGGTGCCTCCCTGCACCTGCTCTCATTACCCTATGTTTGAAACAAACCATGAATTGAGACCAGAGACTCGATTTCACTTCCCAGTGTGCAGAGACTAATCATAAATAATTGATGTCAGCTTCATTTGGGGCACCGCCTCCGGCATGCAATGGAGACTTATGGTATGCACCAAGAAAAGAAGGATTTGTATATAAAATGATTTGGTAATCTGAAAAAATCCCTCAGTAAACAAAGGAAGTTTATAGATAATCGTATTAAAGATTAGAGTTGTTTTAAAACAATGCAGAATGTATATGAGAACATCTGGGAAGAAAGATGGTAGTTTTAAAAACAAAACCTTGGGGGAAAATATTTTCCCCCTCAAACAGAAAACAGTAATGCACTTTATTAAATCCTAATCCTCTTCAATTCATGCTAAGGCAGAGCATTTTTTCCAATAGAGAGCTTTATCAATCTATTTAAATGCAATTTTATAAATAAATATATTTAAATACAGTTTTAGTCTCTGATTAAAGTATTGGTTATTCTACCTTTTTTTGATTGCTTCCATTTTATTTCAAATTTGAGAAGCAGGTTAATTGCAGAAAACTGAGTAAGTTTATTAAATAAGGACAGAACTTAACCTCTGGACTACAGAAAAATACATCATGATAGCAAAAGCAATCTGATGTCTGTCTTTTTATATGCACCTACTCATCAGCTGGAAAATTAAGACAATAACTCCTTCTATCTTATAAATGTTATTATTTTTCCATCACTCATTTACTATTTTCCGAACTTTTTTTGTGGCAATTTATGAGGCGTTTAAGACATTTTCTATAATCAATGTTGATAATCATTAATATTTATATAGAACTTCACATTATACATTATTGAAGCTCCTCACTATAACTGCTGACAGCACCAGAAGAATAAAGTTACTCCACAACTAAGAAGTAAAAGCAAAAACTACAGACTTGACCAATAATTAAGTTGGTAAAAACATATTGGATCAGACTTCTATAATGTCTTTACCTATGAGCTAAATGTGGAAGGATTTCTAACTTAAGATCTGAAAAGAAAGAAAGGAGAGCAAAAAAATTGTTGAAAGAAAAGAATAAGTACAGGGTTTGTTTTCTTCCTTTTTATACCTTTTCATTTATTCACAGATAGAATTTAATTTTATATATACACACATATATGTAAAGTAAGTTCAATGACAAGTAGAGTGTTAACCAGATTTGTACCAGCAGCAATTGAGCCCTAGCAAAGAAGGGATGCTTTGCTATAACCATCATCACAGCTGTGGTGAATTCAGTGACTTCCTTGGGAGCAGAAGCCTGCAGAAGGACTCTCACACCCACAAAGGACTCCATGGAGTCACCATTGCAGATCCAATTGTACAGTCAAGCTGTAAGGATGGCTAAATAGGACTCACCATGTGATACATCATCTGAAAAATAGCATATACGGCATAGCAACTGCTCCTAACGTGTGGGTGCATTGTAGTGAAACCCCTTCTTTCCTGCATTTCAACTTAACCTGCTTAGCAGGTTTTCAGGTACACACAGCCTCACCTATATCAATGCTTTAGCACAAACTATCTTCTTTATCCTCAAAGTCACTATCGCAGCTAAAGCAGAAATCTTTCCTCTTTGACCCTTTGAGGCAAAAAAAAAAACCCAAACCAACATTGCAGCACAATGTTGACATTACTGTGTGAAATAAGTTGCCTTCACTAAACTTGAGACTTAAAGACAAACGATACCTCTTGTGAAATCCATATGGTTCTGATCATTTGCAGGAGGCAACATGTCAAGCTGTACCCAGAAGTTCTTCATCAAATATCTTCCAATTCATAACAGCATGACACTTAATTATGAACATTTCCTGGCTTCACAGCTTTGCAAACTTTTCAAAATATGACTTAGGAAAACATTACAGTTCTACAGCATTTCTCTAGTCAGTGGCACACATCCCTTACTGCAGAAGAAGGAACTGTAACAGTTTCATTTCACACTCCAGTAACCCAAAATTCTGCATTACCGCTCACTTTAGTGTTAATTTTCCCATAGATTCTCTTTTTCTGCTTACATGGCAAGACAGCTCAGGTCAAGTGCACAGACAAGCTGTGCTGCTGATTCTCCTTTTTACCACCACTGAATCACCTTCATTTTTGCTTCACCAGAAAGTTATTTTCCCTGCAGAAAGCAGGAGAGCCACAGTCAATAGATAAGTCTGCAGCTATCAGTCAAAATGGATTTCGAAGTGGGAAAAAAAACTCCCTACAACTAAAACTGCAAGTATTATTTACGCAGGATCACGCCCACACTGTATAAATACACCACAACAGGTATATTTGCTGCTGTGCATGCAGTGAAGCCTAGTTCAGCTCATGTCACTTCCACATATCATAACAACACGTATGGTATCAGACAGACACATATCGGAAGCTATAGAATATAAAGGTATCAGCGCTGAACAAACATGCTGAGCCATCCCTCAGATAAGAGGAATGAAAAGCAGCTATTTTGCCAGACAAAGTAGAAAGATACCTTTTTTTACCGGTGATTCAAAAAAGAAACACATTTGGCGGTTGTTGCTGAATTCTTATGAAGTTTTGTAATGCACATGTAAAGATCTAACTTACATACCTTTTTAAGACATTCAGATGAAATGCACAACAGATCCACAAGTACACAAACATATCTGTATATTTACCCTAATATAACCTGTGTGACATTAGCTTTACCTTTAGCGTTTAAAAGGAATTAAAACAGTTAAGAAGTGAACCTAAATTCTGAAGGCTGAACAAACAGCATTTTATACTGGTTTAGTATAAGGTAGGAAACCCTGTGATTTTTAAAGCTTCAATCTTCATTAGAAGCAGCAATGACAGCTTAGTAATGGACTACTTGTAAAAACAGTCCAGGAATTGACTTGAACTCATTTTTAATTAACATAAATGCAAGATCTAGCATGGACATGGAACTATTTCACTAATTCACCGGGTGAGCCTTCATTAGCCTCTGTCAGTAACAATAAACGGCTGAGAAAACCCCTCTAGAGCAAACAAGACATAAAAACAGGAAAAAGAGGCCGGACAGAAGGAAATCCTCATCAACCTGCTCCAGAAGGGGCTTGACTGAAGAAGTTTTTTTAAAAGTTTAAAAACCAAGTTACTTCAATTAACAGTCAGGGCAGCCCCAGGGAGGGGCAGGGGTTTGGATGATAGCTATGGCGCATACATACTGCCCCAAAGGTAGTTACAGCTCCATGATCAGAACAGGGTTTATAGCAAACTCTTTGAACATGACCAGAAAGTTTATACAGCACATTAAGCTCTATGTGGTCTTGTGATGTATCACTTACAGTTATTTCAGTCTGGTTACAAACAAGCTTGATAAAAAAAATATAGAAGACAATTATATGGGGCAGGGGAACAGATCTAATAAAAAGAGACAAGAACACACAAGGAAGGGTGGGCTGTTGGTAAATAAATGCATGAACCTGGAAGTAACAATAAGGCGTCTTACTCTGCATGAAGTGGCAACAGTTGTTAACTGATGTTTTTTTCCTATAACTTAACCACCAAACATGTAGAAGCAACTTAATATGGCCCATATATAAGTATTTAATCTATTGCAGATATTCAGTGCAGTATCCATTAGGCACATAAAGATATTAACATCTCCAGTGTCCTCCTTGAAATGTGACTTGCTCTAGATGTAGGCTACCCAGTCATAAGATGGACTTTGAATGTACTGTTCTGCAGACTGTTACTGAGGGCAGTGGAAGAACCAACTGTGCTGAAGTCAAAAAGTGACAAGAGCCTTGTGGGAGTGGTGGATTTTCTTGTCATTGTTGTTTTGCTTTTGCTGGTGTAGCAGGTAGCGATGTCAATTAGGAGAATGATTTGGATGACATCACTATGCCCGCAGAAAGCCCCAGTATAGGCTCTATTCTACTGCCGTAAGAGTACGTTGCTGATACAGCTCATTTCATCTGGGGAATAATACAAGGTAGGCAGACAAAAGCACATTCACATTATGACAAAATAAAATGCATCAACAAAGGCGGCTCACTGATACCAGCCAAGACTTTTTTTAAATAAAGATTTTGTTCAGGAATGCCAACCAAAACTTGATAGCCAGAAAAATCACAACACGCCTAGATTCTGAAATGTTGCTTTTTGTCAGAAAAAAACCCCATGGGTTGGTCCTTTCAAAGCAAACACAACATTCCTGTGGCTGAACACGACAGCTTATCCGAGCACAATATAGCAACCACTGAAAACAGCTTTCCGCAAACTGGTTTCAGTACACAAGGCAGCGACATTTTACCTTCGTTAGCTTTGCTTGAATTTCCATTTGCCTCCGTTGCGCCAAAAACCTCTGCTGCACAAGCTTTCTTTTTCCTATGTATGAACTCAGAAACAAGGATTAGCACCAATCTGAAGAACAAAGTCACAGGAAGGGTAAGAGCTTAAATCCTCCATCACTAGTATTCTTTGACCTTTCAGGGCCAAAATTTTGAAAATGACACTGCATTTATAGAGGGTTGTCTGTGGAGGAGAGCTAGAATTCAAGCAAAAATTGCACGCAAAGGGGAAAAAAAAAATATCTATACGATGAGTACAACTGCAGGAGTCAATAAAAGTGTCAACATATAGGAACACTGACTTGAACCCAATAATAAACTGTGCTTATTCCCAATTGTTTTCTAATCAGCCAGCCCCCGGGAATGCACAAGGCAGCATCCTGACACCTCCCACCCGGCTTGTGCAAACTCTTTGGAGAAAGTCATGGGAACACGCAGCGGCAGGGCTATCTTGGGGGTTGGGTGGGGAGCACAACCTATGGCACACTTCAGAATCACTCCCACTGCACAGAACATACCAATGGAGAAGTAGGTAGCTTGTTGCTCATTTTTCCCCACAGTGCTGAATAAAATCTGACAGCAGTACATCACTCCAGGCAACCTGATCCAAAAGCCCCGCTTTGCCTTTCTGCAACTATTGGGTTCCTCCCTTTGCCCAGACACACACGGGTTGTCCTTCAATGCACACCACTTCCTGTTGTGCTCTATTGCTAGAAAAAAGATTAGTAAGTCATAGTTCCTTCTTTGTCATTATCTAGAACTACTTATTACTACCATTTACAACATTTTAAAACTGGATCAGTTCATATATTGGATATACTCCTTGATCAAACTGCATTTTGCTCTACAAACAAGGGTTCTTCGTAAAAATTCTGTACACCCCATCAAACAGTGGTTAAGCATGACAAATCTCTGCAATGAAATATAAAAACACATTCTTCTCTGTGGAATGAAGGAAAAACAGCCAGGCAAAATGCAACATCTATCACTCCAACCCAAAGTAAACCAACTCTGCCTGGGCAAAAATTTACTTCTATATAATATTGAGTTGACACATTTATAGCCTCACAATTCCTTTCTTACCCAATTCAGTCTGTTTTGCTGTGATGACAGCAAGAAAATTCTAGACATTCTTCACAAAATACCACAACCCCCGAGCAACATCAGAACTTGCTCACTTAAAACAAAAATGAGGCTGCAAATACTGAACTATGTTACCCCAAGGTCCCATTTTTTCAATAAAAATCGTTCCTACTAATTGGGTGGGAAAAATCACAGAAATGTGAAACAATTTAAAATCTTGCATGTTCACAAGTTACCTTTATATCAAACAACTGCATATTTAAGCTTTTCTTTTCCCTATCTAGCTCACAGCTCAGTGTGAGAGACTCAGCAAGAGATTCCAGCCCCCAAAGTACTTGTAAAGCTAACGTCAATTGAAATAAGCATCTATGGGAATGCAAAGGATTGACATCTATGCAAATCTGTATCACTAAAAATACTTTAGAAATAAAAGAGACACCTGTAGTATCGCAAAGCACATTGCAAGGATGAATGAAGTCAGCTCAGGTACAGCACTGCTACCCTCTGTAACGTAGCAGCAAGGCTGGAAGCGTCTCCATATGTGTCAGCAAACAAACCAGGCCCCAGTTCCAAAGCAGAAGTCAGCTACCTACATTATCTCATGCAGAATACAGAACAGTCAGTATGAAAACACATGACAGGTTTATCCATTGAACTTTGCAAACATAAATCCTGACCCTGAAAACATTTACATGCAGGCTTAACATTAAGCCTAAGAACAGACCCACTAATTCCAAAAGA
Source organism: Strix uralensis (assembly GCF_047716275.1). Classification (NCBI taxonomy): domain Eukaryota; kingdom Metazoa; phylum Chordata; class Aves; order Strigiformes; family Strigidae; genus Strix; species Strix uralensis. The sequence goes on along the minus strand of NC_133973.1, from coordinate 115,020,031 downwards.
AATACTTTGGTGTTTAAAATATGTAAGCACAAACATGTACAGAACCGGGGCCAAAAAAACCCCAAAAAGCACACACCACGAGTTTGGTTTTTTTTTTATTGCTCCGTAGACATCATGACCCAACATTTACATAATTTAATACTCATATTTAAAAGAATTTTAATCTTTGAAAGGCACTACAGTTTCTAAACAACAAACTCCTCCAGCCTGATAAAGCAGTTAAGCAGCATGCAATTCAATGGTGTCACGTTAAAATTACTTCTGCAAACCAAATCAACAAAGAATTTTCAAATATCGGGGACAAGCCACTGCTACATCACATAGGCAACCAGTTTCCTCTGGTGCCTTTTACACCAGGGAGCATTTTAACACTGAATGAATGCTGTTTTCTTATTAGTTACAGCTCTTAATGTGTAATAGCTCTTTAAACAAGCAGCTAATCTGCTTGCTGATCTGAGACAATAATTTATATTAATCCAATGTCTAGTAGACATCACATCTTTACTCATTTCACTTTGATATTGTTGGTATCACTTCTTCACGGTTGCTTACAACTCTATTAAGACTTTTTTAAGAGTACAGAAAAATTGAATTAAAAGAGTGGGATATTTAAATATTTTCAAGTAGACAGATTTAACTAGTAGCTAACCACCCTCTGCTGTTTCTTAGTGATGCAGGCCCATAAATACATACCAAAATTGACAGGCTGTTCAGTGCAGGTAAAGCCTTACAAAACAACAAAGCTTCACCAAGGTCATCAGCGCTTCCACGAGAGCAGACTCCAAACAAATGCCAAATCTTGCAGTGTCAAAGCCAACATTTTTTGTAATTATGCATGACAGGCTTTAGTAAGCTTATTTTTTAACCTAACCTGTCTCAAGAGAACAGTACTTTTCCACTCAATCACCAGTTTACGCTTCTCTTGCAAAGTTTCATTCCTAAATTGTAGCTTAATTTTAATTATTTTTTTTTTAATAGAAGATTCGAGTCCTGTGTTAGGAAATCATGCTGTGTTTGCAAATCTCAGACCTGAGTCCAAGGCCCTGGGCTCCCTCTTGCTGAAGTCACCAGGCAGAGTTAAGGGTCTGTAGAGTCAGAAACTCAGTACCGAAAACTCTCATTATAAAATTATGCCTTTTTTTTTTTTTTAATATCCAGGGATTTTAGAAGTGTAATAATACAAGCACTTTAAAACATAACATTACACACCATTTTTAATTAAAAAAAAAAAATCTAATTTGGCACAATGGTGTTCTTCGCAGCCTGCTGAATTTGGATATAATCATTTTATATTGCATTGTGCTCAGGAATGAGGATTCCTCCCCTGGTGAGCTGACTGCTGGGGAAAAAAAAAAAGTAAATGATAAAGGATCCTATTAAGTCTTATGGTTCTAGCAAGCACACCGACATACCTTGTTTCCATTTTGAGGAAATTTGTTTTAATAAAGTCAGGGCAGCATATGGTATTAACATGTTTATTTTCCAAGTGGTAGGGACACTAACCGAAACCATCTGATGTTTCTTCCTAAGCCTCCTTGATCTGCTGCTGGATTGCAGCTTAGAATAAAGCACCATGAAGCCAAAAGGAATTGGGTAGAAGAATAAAAAAAACCCAGTGTTTCGAAGTGTTAATGAGAGCCAAGCTCAGAACAGTTTCTCTTTTGAACAGAAGCTCAAAAGCATTTATGATTCAAAATTTATTTCCAGGGACTATCAAACGTACCCCAAAGCTAATCCCTAACAGACATTTTTTACTTTGCAGAGACAAAAACAAACCCGCAGTGTCATGTAATTAAAAAAGGAATTAAACGAAGCTCAGAAGTACTTAATAGTGGATTTCTACAGAAGTAAACAGTCAGCGCTATGCACTAGGAACACGGCAAGAAAAGTCACAAGGGACTGTCAGATTTGTCACTACCACAGTTCCAGCAATTGTTTTCTCAATTAGTTGACCGAATAGTAATATTCTGCCAAGAGCAATGATAATTTTAAAGTATGCCTTGTTAAAGTTAAAATCTCCTGTTAAAGACAGGAGGTTTTAGGTTTTTAAACCACATTTTCAGTGGTAAGAGCTAACAAACGGGGGAAAAGAAGGGAGAGCCTGGGTCGGAGCACCGAGGACTAGAGTTAACGTTTGGAAAGAGCTGCCAACGGCACAGGCTTCAGAGGCATTTTACATACAGCTCTGAGTTCCTCTGGCGCAGCTGTAAAACACATAACCTGAAACTAGCTCCTGCAGCAGGGGTTCGCTCGCAGCTGTTCTTCTGCCTCCCCCGCACGCAGTAATTTGACTCCTTTTCAGGCAGCAGCTTCTTTACTAGAGCTACACAGCAGCAGCATAGGTGCCCCGAGGGACCCCGAACACGGGCGCCTGCGGAGCGGCTCCCCACCCCCTACCGCTCAGCCCAGGGACGCGCTGCGGGTCCCGGCGCAGCCCCCGCTCACCTCCGCCGGGCAGAGACCCGCCGCGGGCTGCCCACCCCGCAGCAGCACCCGCTCTCCCGCGGAGGCCGGCAGGACGCCCCGCTCCTCCGGGGCGAGGGCCGGGCCGCGCCGCGCCGCTCCCACCGGGGTTCCCGCTCCCTCTCCCGCACTTGTTGCCCCCGCAGGGCGGCCCAGCCCGGCGTCCGCAGCAGGCCCGGCCCCGCGGAGAGCCCCCCGGCGTCGCGGCCGAGAGGGTGGGGGGCGGGGAGGTGCGGCCGCCGCCCTGCCCGGCGGCCCTCCCGCCGCCGCCGGCTGAGGGGAGGCTGAGCCGCCCGGCGCCGCGGCGGGGCAGGGAAGTTACTCACCGCCGCCGGCTCCGCACCGCGCTCTCCTCAGCCGCCGCCGCGCCCCTCAGCCGAGCCGGCTGCGCCCGCCCGCTCCGCCCGGCGGGAGGCAAACTCCGGGCAGCACTTCGCGGAGCGCGTCTCCGCCGGGCCGGGCCGGGCCGGTGCTCCCGCCTCCGCCCCCCGCCGCGGGCAGCGGCGCGGCCCAAGTGACAGCCGCGCTCCGCCACTCCGGCGGCAGCCCGGGGCGCGGGGCCGGGCGGCGGGGCGCGCCGCAGCCTATGGGAGCGGGGCCGGGGCGGGCCGTGGCAGAGCCCCGGGCCGGGGTGTCCCCGCCACTCGCCTGATCGCAGCTGGCCGCGCGGCACCGGGGGCGGCGGGGGGGCGCGGGCGGGGCCGGGGCGGAGGAGGGGCCGGCCAGGGAGCTGCCCCGCGCGGCGCCCGGTCCTGCGACTTGTCCCCGCCCGCCCGGCCCTGCGGCCTTGCTAGGGGGCAAACCCCGGGGGGCTCCGCCGCTGACGGGAGGCGGCAGCCCCGCTCCCGCCCCCCTGATGCTGCCGCCGAACCCACTCCCGCCCGCCCCCACTCCGGCACGGGAGAGCGAGCGGTGACCGCCCCACGCCCCCTTCCCCCGGCGCGGAGCCCGCAGCGCGCCCGCCGCTGGGGCGGAGGTTTATGGTGGGTCCCGCCGGCATGCAGCGGGGCCCACCGGGCCGGCTGTTGCCCCCGCTTTCCCCTCGGGGGGGGGGGGGGGGGGGGACGGGACCGGGCGCGGCCGCTGGTGGCTGCAGGTGCCCGGCGGGGTGTGGCGGCGGCCTGGCTCGCACCGCCCCGGCTCCTCCCCGCGGGGTCCTCGCCGTCCTCTGCGCCTGCCCCCCCCGCCGCTCCGCCCCGCCCCGCGCCGGGCCGTGAGCGGGACATGGCGCCGGCTTTCGCCTGAGGAGCCGGGCCGCAGGGGGGGAGAGCGGGTGCCGCCACCCGCCCTCGCTGCGCCGCCATGGAGGAGGACCTGGAGCTGGAGAGGTGAGGGGCGGGTGGCGGCGGCGGGTGCGCGGCTGAGCAGCCCCGGAGCTTACGGCCTCGGCGGGGCCTCTCTGCCGCACAGGGCCCGGCGCCGCTTTCTGCCCCGCCAGGCGCGGGCAGCCTTGGTCTGAGGCTGCCTGGGACGGGCCCCCGGGGTCTGCGGAGCGGGGGTCGGGCTGTGGGGCCCTGCCCGGGCGGCCGGGGCCCAGCGCTGCGCGTCGGTGTGCGCCGGAGCGGGCTGCGGCCGTGGGACGGCCCCTCCCGGGGCTGGGCCTCGGCGCTGGGGCGGGAGGCGGCGGGTGTTCCGCGGTGGAGAGGAGAGCCCCGAGCCCGGCCCGGCTGAGCCCGGCGCCGGCTGAGCCCGGCCCGGCCCGTTCTCCGCCCCTCCGGCTGCCGTGAGTGCGCGTCCCGAGGGTTGCGCAGCCCGCAGCTGGTTTGTGCGCAGTCCCTGGGACAAAACTTTGGAGCCCTCGCTGAGAGTGTTGTAATAGAAGATAAATATTCCGACATAATAGGAAAACCCAGTACTTAAAAAAAAAAAATTGACTGTTCTTGTGATGCGTGTAGGTACCATTTAGAAACAGGGTTGAAAAGTGTTGGGGGACCCATCTATCATCGGTTATAATTTGGTGATTAGGTGTACTTGGTAAACATAAAAAACCCCAAAACTTCGGTTCTTACAAATTTCAGTTTTCAGTGTTGGAGATGTGCTAGTTGACTAATTGTTAAAATTGCACAGTTCCTTGTATGGAATAATACAAATGCTTGTCAGTTACTTTGTCACAAAATAAAATTGCTTTCTACTTCGTGTTTCGTTGGGATGAGAGGGTTCATCTCGCTGTGCATACAGAGTTGTAGTGTTCCCAAGCAAACATTGAGGATTAAAATGCAGGTTTCTATATCTGGATATTCAGTCATAGTAGGCCTCTTGCTTTAGGAATAGCCTTTAGGCATTTATATATAAACACTTCAGGTGTTTATATCACAAATTTTTGGGTCAATAATCCTATTTGTAGTTTCTGGATTTTTTTTTTTGCAATCTTCTTTGTGAGTAATTCACTTTTCTTATGGATGTTTAAAAAAACTGTTACAGTGAAGTGATGACCAGAAGCTTTCTGAACTGTTCTTGTGGTTCTCTCCCTTTATTTTTAAGAAACTGTGTCTGATAGCGCTTATAGAAAATACCTTGTTTATGTTTGTATCTGGCAAGTATTTTAAATGAAACAAAAGCAATAGCGGTGAGGTGGTAGAAAGGCTAGAGAGCATAATGCTTTCTAAGAGGCCTTTAATTCTTGCTAAGCTACTTCTGCTCTCAGATCATCAGTTTAATAATTAAAGCTTCTTTCTATGTATGAATGAATGTTATTTTTACTAGTGCTGTTCCAAACTTAAACCTTTTTCATTCATAGCAGGTTGAAACCATGTCACTGTTCTTCCGTACTGTCTTGTCTTCTGGCTGCCATTGCAGTGCTGGGGACTTGGGTCCTCCGGGCAGTTCAGGGCATAGTTGCTCACTCACCAGCTACCACTGACTGCTCCACAGTCTCCTTCTGATGTTCTCCTTCCCAGGAACCAGATTCAAAGTTGTATCCTGCCTCATAGCTTCAATCTGACTTGGGATTTGCTGTTCCTTTTCTGTGGCAGCATGGTGGGTGATGAGGATGAAGCTCAGTATAACTTACTGAGCAGTACACAGGAGGGTTTAGCTGTTCGGTGTCTTCAGTCCATGTTACTGTTCACCTCCGTATATGTTTAATCAGTTCTGAACAAGTTATAAGCACAATATAGTGTACTTGCCGATTATCACTTTCTGGGTGTCCTGGATCATTAGTTACTTTTTCATACCCTCAGCTTTCATAACAGCTCACTTTGCTAGTAGCACCGTGAATTCACTTCATGCTAGATGCATTTAGATGTCATAGTTGGGTATTTCGTACTCTAAATATGCTTCCCTGTACAGTCTTCAAGAGTCTAATACAGACCTTTCTTTGTCCTTTGGTTTATAGACATTACTCAGTTTCATACTTAATGACCTGTTGATCATACTCTTCTGTGAGTAGTACAGTCATGGTAGTTAAGGTTTATAACTTTTAGGCTCTTTATAATACCGCTTGAGCATAAAAATAATGGCATTTCTGTTCTGTAGCCACACTATTAACTATATTAGGTAGATTTTTAGTGTTTAAAAATGGGTTTATTTAGAATATTTTCAGTATTCTGTCTCTGAATTCAGGCTTGTCTTGCAACACACACGTCTTAAATAACAGCTTAAGGTTTTTATATGTATAGGTTTTATTTACCACGGGGGAAAAAGAAGTGTTAACTATTTTTGTGCATGTTTTTTCGGGTCTGAAGTGAATTTTGTGTCCCAGCATTCCAAACAGTGATCTGTTAAGATGAGTTAGTTGTCCTATTTTTTTTTATTATCTAAGGAGATGTTTCTTCATCTTGCTTGTTCTATTTCGTCCTTACTGCCCCATTTTCCTGCTATTATTTTTCAGTTTCACTGTGTCTGACTCTTGCTTGACCTTGCAGTTGATGTTTTCCTCACTTTAATAGGAAGTGATAGTCGCTACCAAAGCTGAATACTAACTCACAAGTTACCATGTGACTGTTGTGTACTCTGAATTTTAAAACTCTAAAAGCTGTAAATATCACAGGTGTGTAAAATAGTAATATTTGCTACATTCTACTGAATTATTTTCTCTGCTCCATCTCACCCAGTAACCTTTGTTGGAAGTATGAACTGATTTTTTTTTTTTCCTGTGAACTTGCTGGTACATCACTGAAGACCCAGAGTCTTGAGTTACAGGGTGATTCTAAGAAAATTGTAGGCTAAATTCTGTTAATATATAATTAATGGTATTGTGAAGTTATGCCCCAAAAATGAGTCAAAAAAAAAAATAGGGTTACAAATCAGCTACTAGGAACTGTTTAGTTTGTTTCCCATGCAAGCAGGTGTATGTGTTTTTCCTGGTTTATTTCAACTAAATATCCTTTGGGATATTACAGAGGTCACCATTTTCATCACTACCTAAAAAAAAAAAATCTTTCTTTCCCCTCTACTTCCTAAATTGTTGTCATGGTTCTGTGTGTTTGAGCACAGAAAATATGTCATTTCGCTGCAAATACAAAGGAAGTGGCTTTGTTATACTGTGTGTCCAAATCCTTCTGTCATCCGTTCTCTTTGAACAGCTGTAAGTATTTCACAACCTTGGATACCATACCTTATTCAAAGTGCCTACCAAGCTTGTTTGGAGCATCATTTACTTGGAATTACGTGTTTCCTAAGGAAACGCTGCTCTGAATCACAAGGAATGCTAGAACTCTGTAACAAGAGGTCTGGGGTTGAGTTGAGAGTCAGTATCTAGTATTTTTGCTGCACAGGCATCCCAAGTACACTTTCTAACAAGTAAGCTTTGTGCCGTGGAGAAATTAATTGATATTCTTCCTACTATTTTTAAGAGTTAAAATTGAAGTGTCAGGATTCAGTATGCCATTCTTTCGCATATTCATGGCAAAAAAAAAGTGGTCTGCAAGCTAAAAGTAATGTTTGAAATGTTGTGGTATGTTCACTACTCAAGCTGGTGACAATATTAGCACAGAAATGTTCTAAAAATAGCACTCATGGGACTGACATAGAATATTTAAATAAGTATAAAACCTGATTGACAAAGAGTGAGAGCATTCACATACCTGATGTGGAGTGTCTTTGCCTTTGAACAAACGTTAGGAAGTTTTGTACCTTTTTTTCATTCTTGCTCTTAATGTTGTGGCTTAGGTTTTATTCTTGACATTCCTTTTCATCAGTTTTCTTAGTAAGTGTGAGCAGATAGGACAAACCAGCTCACAGGAGTTAATTATAAATAACACTGGCCTTCATTACCATTCCTTTATTGTAGAAGGCAGTATCTTCAGCCCTTTGTTTGACTGAAGGTCTTGATATTAATTATTCATATATAATCAGAATACCAACGTCCACCTCTGTTTCCAATCCCATGCATAGTTAAAAATAAGTTGTATAGTCAGCATAAACCTATGCTGAGAAAACTGATTAAAAAAACCTGCTATTTTTTTTCCTGGGCTTGCAGCTTGCTGTCAGGACCTACAGTGCCTCAGGAGCGTGATTTTGGGGATTACAGTGGCTGAGCAGCCTGGCCTTTGAGCTTGAATAGTAGAGGTACAGACTGCATGCAGTTATTAATGATGTGAAGGTCTTTTATGAAGATGTGTTTGATAAAGATGCTCCTTTGCTGACTCTGGGAGATGTTGAGTATGAACGCTGCCCTCCTCCTCCAGGTCTGTGCACTTCTGTAGCCGACTGCATGCTGTGAAGCAACTCCAGTAGATATGTTTTCATTAGAGTTCTCATTGGGATCTTTAATGAGGTGATGGCATGGGTGGAGATGGCAGAGTTTGTTAGGTTATGAGCTGACAGCTCCCAGGCACACCCACAGAGGACTAAAGGGGGACCATGGTGGATGGGGGAACTCAAGTAGTGCCCAGCCCTGGCTTCTCCCAAGCCCATCCCAGGAGCCACCAGCCCAGCGGAGGTTCATCTCCTTGAGCCCAGAGGAGCAGGGGTGCACAGTGGCAGGTGGGAGCCCACAGAGACTCAGAGGAACGGCCATATTCTCTGGGCCCCTGCCCGGGGCGGTCCCAGGAGGCAGCCTCTGCCTCCAGGTGTGACACCGGTCAAGATGAGTCAATGCTAGAGTGCCTGTGGGATGTAAGGGTGTTGCTGCCTGGGGGTATCGGATGCAGGGGAAGAGACTTGAGGTTGTGTAAGGCTTATTATGGGATGAGTAGGGGAGGAACCAAAGGCGGGGAAAGAAATAGGTTCAGGTGATCTGGGGAGAAGCAAGAGTGGGAAAATAGAGGAATAAGGGGATAAAAAGATCTGGTTGTGTGTGAGTAGGCTGCTGGTTGGTACACTTGTCTGACTGAACCCTGTGCCTGATCAGTGCAGTCTGTCCTGTCGTCCTGTTAAATTCTTTTCTAACTCTTTCTTGGGTGAGTGACTCTGAGGGGAGATGGTGTACATCTCAGGGCTAGCAACTAGAGTCAAACCGTGTGTTGGAGGGACCGCGTGTCCATGGTGCCAGCAACTGGAACAAGTGCAGGTCTGGATGCCAGCAGTTGGGCTGGGATCTTGGATTGGAGGGCTGGGTGCTAGCAACTGGGAACGCTTCATGGAGTCAGTAAAACCGAGTGTCAGCCACTGGAGCGGGGTTGGGGACCTATTTATCTGTGCTGCAGTACTGGAGAAATTGTGTGGCTGCTAGTGAAGGTCAAGCTGGATCTGGTGGTGAGCGGGTAAATAAGGTGGGAGCTGGGAGGTGAGCATGTATCTCTTGAGAGCAAGACCTTGGGAGGAGCTAGCTGTTGGAGACACTGGGGAGTCCTGGCCAGCAGAGACTGTAGGGTCAGAGGGTCTCCACGGGCAAGACATATATGTGTGCCTGTATGTCTCTACAGGTAAGACTGCAGTGGGGTTGGGTACTGGGGGACTAAGGAGTCCCAGCCAGCTCTGTGTGACCGACAGTACCAGCAGTGCAGTTGGGCTGAAGCCTTGGGGGCTCCTACACCCGGCCAGAGAAAAGAGCAGGATGAAGCTGTTTGTTGGTGTGAGCGAGAAGAGCAGGATGAAGCTGTTTGTTGGTGTGAGCGAGAAGAGCAGGATGAAGCTGTTGGTGTGAGCGCTCTGTGTGTCTGTCTGTGATCGATGCGGCTAGTGGTGTATACTTTTGTGGTGTGTGTGTCTGCCTGCTGGGAGTAGTTTTTCAACCTTGCTACTGATTAGACCTGGGCATGGAGCTGTGGCTGCTTAGCCTCTCAGCTGTCGAATCCAGCATGATACATCCTCTCCTAAGAGGGTGGTGTATAATTACAAACACTGGGTGGTCTCTGTAATGACGTGGTGTTTTCATTGCCTGTAACTGTATCAGGCATACCTCTTTATTACCAATTATTCATTTTTTGGTCTGTTTGATCTTTTGGAAAAAATTACGAAGCTCTTTCCCTGAGTGAGGAATAGAAAATATTTCTGGTTTTGCCTGAATTCAGAGTCTTTAACGTTCTCCCACTTTTGGCACATGTGTTTGTGATGCAAGTTGTTAGGATTTATGCAACGGGAGCTTTGCCTGTAACCTTGGAATATTAGAAGAAAAAGACTAATCCCTCAGAAGTGTAAATAGGTCTTGGACCATAGTCTTGAAGATAAAAACATCACTACTTATACCTTCACATTACTGTAATTCTGCAGCTAAGCTTGATTGCTCAAAAAGGATTACCACAGCAAGTTTTAAGTGGTGCTTGCTATAAAATAAGCCAGAATGATGATGGTGTTCTTAAATGTACCCCTGTTCCTAATTTTCCCTCCTGTCAGTCCCCTGGTGTTTGGGTGGTTCTCATGTGAAAGTTGCATGCTGCATTCCCTTTGCTCATGCCGCTGCTCTTGGAGTTGAAGCTGTCAGCCACAGAACTGTTTGGATTGTAACTAAGATGTAAAAATGAAGAGAGTGAGGAATGCAGAATCCCGAGAGGCTCTAAAAGCAAATGTAAAAACCTTGTCTGCATAGCTTTTAAGCTTTTGGCTTACTTGTGTAGAGGATATAAGTTCAGTGAGTGGAAACACATTATTTCAAAGAGGATCTGAGCATTTTTTTCATTTGTTTGTGTGTCGTGGTTTGAGCTCAGAGGGCACTCAGAGCTCACTCCCCCCTTCCCCCTCAGGACTGGGAAGGAGAAAATAAAGTTAAAGGCTCAAGAATCGTGATGAATACAGGGAGGGATGATCCACCTGTTACGGTCACAAGCAAAAGACAGACTAATTAGGGAAAAGAACATAAATTTAATTCAGACGCTAACAGCAGCATCTAACAGACAGAGTAGGACAGTGAGAAGCATTATCACATCTTAAAAACACCTTCCCCCCACCCCTCCCTTCTTCCTGGGCTCAGCTCTGCTCCTGATATCTCTACCTCCTCCCCACTAGCAGTGCAGGGTGCAGGGGATGAGGGGTGTGATCAGTCCTGTCATTTCTTTCTTCTCGTGGAGGGGAGGGGAGGAGTCCTCACATTCTTCTCGTGCTCCCGTGTGGTTCCCCTCTCACAGGAGACAGTCCTTCATGAACTTTCTCCAACATGAGTCCTTCCCACGGGCTGCAGTGTTTCCCTAACTGCTCTGGCGTGGGTTGCTCCCGTCTGTTGTAATCCTCCCAATGATGAACTACAACAGCAGGGGCTTTTTCCCACAGAGTCCCGGCCTTCTTCAGGCACAGCCACCTGCTCCACTGTGGAGTCCTCCACAGGTCGGAATCTGCTCCACCATGGACCTCCGGGGACGGGGAGGGGGGCAGCCCTGCCATCTCACCACAGCATCCTTTCTTCTACTGACCTTGGTGTTCACAAAGGTGTCCTCACAACTCCTCCTCACAACTCCAACTCCTTCTCCCACATTCCCCTTCTTAAATACATTATCGCAGAGGCGCAGCCACTGTCACTAACTGGCTTGGCCGTGGTGCAAAGTCGGGTACGACTTGGAGTAGAGGGAGCTTCAAGAAGCTTCTCACAGGTGTCCACCACTGTAGCCCCCTCCCCTGCTACCCAAAACCCCACCACACAAACCCAGCACGTTGTGCAAGTCAAAAGAGCCTTGTAAAGGTGCAGCGAATAAGAGTTATGTTGAAAGACCAATACTAGGAAACAGTGTTTGGTAAGAAAGGAAGTTGTCGACTTATAAGGCTACTAAGATGGATGCCAGATCAGTCGGATCTTTGATGTAACCAGAGGGAAAAAAAAGTCTCAAATACTTAATGGCTTATAATTCCTACCTAAGTTAATAGAATTGATGTCACCATATTAATTTATTGTGATGTTTCCCCTAAAACTGAATCGTAGCTGTTTAATATGTGTATGTGTGTGTGTTTTATTAGTGCTTTGTAGCGCAGATACTTTGGTTTATTATCTTAATTATAAAATAATGACAGATTTTATAATAATAATGACAGGCTTTTAATCTACCTCTTGGTCAGGTTTCTCAAAACAAAATCACCAAGTTTGGTAACTGTGATAAGTAAAAGTCAGACACTTTTTCCCCTCTTCCCCTTTTTCTGACATTGCTGTTTGAAGGCTCAGGATGAGCTTTTATAAAAGCCACATGTCCTGTTGTCATCACTATAGACTAGCTCAGGCTGCTCAGACAGCAGATTTTGGGTCTGGAGAAAAAATAAATTTTGCATAATTTCATGGAGACTGTGTATGCAACATCTCCCACTTTCCAATGGTAGAACCTGTGTTTCTTACCCTTTTTTTTTGTTCTCGGCGAGGAGCCATCCCACATACCCCACTGCTCCTAGCTGGGAAGACAGCAGTAGCTGGCAAGGTTGCTGATGCTGTACTTTGCATCTAGGTGTAGGTAACTTGAACAGCTGGGCAGATACTCAGTTTCTATGAATGCCACTGATACGACTGGATGTGCAATGTCCTCCCAGTCCAATGTATGCTTAAAAAAGGATTTGAAGTACCCCAAGCCCAGCTGCTGCTGAGGTCATACTAATAACCTTATATGAGAGAGAGACTTCTGTGAGGAACCTTAAACCAATGTGCCATTAGTAAGACTAGTGCACAGAGAAGCAATAGTACAATTTTTGGTATATTTCTCTATTGTTGGTTTCTGTGGAAGTCTTGGATGCTTTCCTTTGCAAAGCCCTTCAGATGCAAACTCTCAGAGGAGAAAGTTACCACCTGTGAATATTTGCATGTCTGTCTGGCACAGCTTTTGCTGGATGGAATGGTTTCCCCATGGAACAAAGGAATATATATGTAAGTTGATCGAGGATTATTTATATGTGGTTTGAGAACTTGTGACTGATTCTGGAGGCTTGTTTAGGAATTTTTAGCTAAAGTGTTGCTTGCTGGGAATTACTATAAAATGAGGAAGTAGTTCTGTGATAGCTTGTTATAAGTAAAATATGAAAACTGTGTTCAAGCAGAACTGCAGAGTAACTGCAGAAAGAGTAACTACACCTTGGTTTGCATTACACTTGTACTCATTTAGCACCAATTTGTTTTCTGTTGCCAGGGAAAACCAAAGTGTGCCTAAAAGCAATACAGACAGAAGAAAAAGTGTGTCTGTGTTTATAAAATGTCACCAGCCTATCCTAACAGATGAATGAATCCATGATCACAAAAGTGAAGGGAGCTGGTAAAGTCTGTGTTAAGACCATAACAAACTGAAGAAGGTTAGATCTAGACTGACAGATGTAGGCTGCTGTGTAACTGCATAACGGTTTCTCATTAGCTGCTGAAGGAAATTCTGTACTGCTTATTTTCATTCCCTGTTGTGCACATGCAGTGTATGCATTTAAAGTAAGACCTCTTGTGTTTTCTATGTAGACTTTAATAACCTACATGGTAATAAACCACTCTGTTAGATGTTTAGAGCACAGCATTAACTTGTTAGATCTTCACATGGACCTGCCATATAAATTGCTTGCTTTTCTTCTCAGACCTGTTTCTGCTATTGGATGATGACTCTTTGCTTCTCTAGTCTCAGTTTTAGCTTGACAACAAAATTGATACTCAGCCTTTTTTTTAATCTGTAGCAAAACAGCAAAATCTTGCTATGCTGTTAATACCATGACGATGTGGTGGGACGTGGCTTCCTTGAAGTATGAGTTGAAGTCTTGTTGGCAGTTACCTTTTTTGCAGTCTACACACACGCTTGTACTATCAAGGTGATGATTGTGTTGCTTATGTAGTCCCAACACTAGCAGCCATTCTGGCACATCATAGCTGGGAGACCTAAACAATAAATACCCTCTTTATTACCTCCTACCTTTAGTTCCTCAAGCCTTCAGTCCTACCCACGTCAGTGCTGTTAATGCTTAGCTTCATATACTGGGTGTTAGGGACAGGTGCATAGCTTTACTTTTCTGTCTTGCAGTTATCTTTGGTTGACATATATAGTTGCTTACAGTTAACTAACCAAATTGTTAGTTTATGCATTCCATTTATATAATAAATGGCTTACACTAGCTATTCATTGGTTTTACCATTAACTTCAACCAAGTTTTATTTGAGATTGAAATTAATTCATGAAGAGAACCGAAAGACTTGACATTGCAGAAATTATCTATAATTTGCATAATTTACACTCTGACTTTTTATGTGAGCATAGTTATTTAACTACTTTAGTGTTAGTCTGGTCAGTTTGTTCTAGAAGATGCTGGTAATGTGAAGGCTGGTCGTTTTGGATGATGGTGGATCATAGTCACAAAGATGAGCTCTTCCACTGTTACATAAAGCTAGTGCAGTTTGACAGCTAGTAGTTGTAGTGATTTTACTGTCATCTGACTGCTTGCTATTGTACTGGTGGTGTTTGTGCTCAAAATAGGTCTGCTGTGGTTGAAAGACTTTAGGAAGAACCCAAGTGAAGTGACAGCAGGGAAGAGGCTACCCAAGGTGAAGTGATAGGGACCGTGCTTTTCAGTGTATTACACCAGTTTTGCACACTTTATTTCTGCTCTTCAGTTAGTATTGCAATTGTTGTATTTGCAACAGCTTTAATTGTTTTTAATATGTCAAAATGTTTCTTGTAATCTCGGTGCACAGGAATCTGAATTATCTTAATAAGAAACTCAAGGTGATTATGGTAGCCTTTTATTGCTTAATTCATTGCAGTGAAGAAGCTCTCCATTTATGTAAGTGCATAAAGTGGCAAGTTCTTGTGTTCCGCAAATCATAACTTTTTTCCTTTTCCTCATATTTAGGAAGGCTGTGGAAGAGTTACTTAAAGAGGCAAAACGTGGGAGAACCAGAGCTGAAACAATGGGAGCTATGGGTTGGTAAGTTGTGCCAAGAGGAAATGAATGTTATGACCAATGCCAAAATAAATTTTACATTTAGTGTGTGACAGAAGCCTCTGCCTTTTAATTTGTCTTCATCCAGGTATTAATTTGTCTGGGCAAAAATTTGACTCCGGATAAGAAAGAAGTTCAAGTAAATTCCACCTGCATGAAATTGCTTGACTGAATGTGTTGAAGTTAAAGCAATTGGAAGACTGAGAGTAGCTTCTGTAATAATATTTCCTTATGATAGATAGAATTGCAAAGTTTGGATTGAAACCTCATCAGTCTTTAAAATACTGGGTAGCTTCAGTGCACACATTTTGACATACTGGCCACATGTTACTGGGTTAGATTCTGTTTAACTTGAAAGAATTCATAGCCTGACAAAAAACCCTAAACCCTTAAACAATAAAAATAATAAATGATCCCCTAGTAGAGAATCCATGTGTAAATTGCAGCCAAAAATGAAGTCAAAGTATAATCCAATTTTGGAAGGAGGCATTTTTTAATACTAAAAAAAACCCCAAAACCCCAGGGGCTAATTTGTATTGCAAGTGGGAAAAGAATCAAAGTATTTAAATCTTAAGTGAAATACAGTATTAATTCTTCAGTGCAATATTTCAGTTTTTACAGCTAGATTATCATGGAATGTAATGCATGTAATTGTAATTAAAGGAGTAATAACATGCTGAGGAGAGTCATTCATCTTAAAATAATGTATATGACTTTGATAAGAAGCTATTGGATCAAGGGATGTTCGCACAAGTAGTGCATCAGTTGACTGCATTAAACTCATTTGTAGATAAGGTTTGGCTTCCTCTACCAACAGTAGTAAAAGATAAGCCTGTGCTGTTAATGAAGTTCTCGGCTGATTTCTTGGCTATGTTTCTTTCAGTAGCTCTGAAGAGATTAAAATAGTGTCTTGCTGAAAAAAGTTAATCCTTGATGTTTTCTAAACAAGTTTGGGGGTTTTTGTATATTTTACCCAGTATTTCTTCAGGGATGCAGTTTATACCCTTTATGTTAAAATAGTTAAATTGGTTTAATCCCCTAGAGTGGTTATAGCTGTACTAATACAGCATGGTTTTGCCCTGTCAGCCTTGCCAAATGGCCAGGTAAACCAGTGCAGATAATTAGCACTGTGAAGTGGTGCATGCATCTATTTACTGTGAATTTGCAAGTTAATTGCAGGTATGGAGACTGAAGAGTTCTGTTGGGAGATAACCATGTGCCCCTGTGCAACTTTGTTGCCGCTTGTGCAGTCTGGAGTATCTGCCAAGAGTGTGTATGGGCTTCTACTCCTGGCTCTGGCTACTCCTTATTCCTTGTCTGCAAAAGAGTAGTGGTCCTGCTCAGCTGGCTATGATGATCAGCTCAGGGTAATGCAGTTTGCTAAAGCCTGATGCCCAAGACCTGCCAGAGGAGGGGATAGCCAAGGGTGAACTGTTCTTCAGAACAGCTGCAGATTCCAGTAGAGTGAAATAGTGTCTGGCTAGGCCAGGGTTGTGTTAAAGGTGTAGGAGAGGATTGTCAAAAAGACTTCAGGCAGAGGAAGACTGTTGACATAGGGATTGGCGTGGTGACATCCTGAACTGAGACTGTTGAAGTAAGGATCCTTTCAACTGCGGAGGAACATGAGAATAGCTATACTGGGTCAAACAAAGGATCCATCTCTGCCGTGCCCTGTCTCCATCAGTGGCCGATACCCAGTGCCTAGGAAATGGAGGAAGAAAAGTAGCAGTACTTCCTCAAGGTACTGTCCCAGCTTCAGGCAGTCTGCAGCTCAGGATATCGTGCACTCAGAGATTATTTTTTTGTATATGATGCTTCTCCAGAGATTTTCCCCTCTCTGAATTTATCCTTAGAGAGACTGGTAGTAATCCCATTTATCACAAATCTGATGCTTAGAGTTTGGCATAGGCTAGCATACAGCTGGTGTTTGTGGCTGTAAGGAAGGTATAAAGGCCCCCATAGGCAGAATCCCAATAAGTCTTCAGTGTCTAGTTCTGCAAGCTCAAGAGACAGAACAGCAGCTGGAAGCTGCCACTGCTCTCTTCCCTTTAATGTTTTTCATGCCCCATTGTGCTGTTCTGGTCCTTCTGAACTGGCCCAACAACTAGGTATTGCATATCTGTGTAGGAGGTGAGATAACCAGTAAGCTATTTGGAAGGAAAGTTAACTATGCTTAGTTGACTTATCACACTCCAGCAAAATGCCATCAGATGTAACTTATGTTACAGTAAATCCTGAAAGGCTTTTAGAGATTAGATCCAAGACTGACATGTAACCTTGCAACTGTAAACTACTGAGAGGAAGGCAAGTCCAACTTGTATAAAAGCACAGTCTTAACAGGTAAAACGCAAAACCTTCCTTCCTTGCCAAACTCAAAATGCTTACAGGTGTGTTTCATGAGGACTTCTGGGATTTCCTCAGCCCTTTGTCAGAGGAGTCCTGGAGAAGAGATGCACAAACCCTGGAGACATCCTAGTGTAAGGCCATCAATCCTGCATTGGCACTGGATAGTTGAAGCAACTCGGCCTATGAAGAAAAGATTTGTTCTGCCATCTGTCTTTGGGTAAGGAGAAGCAGAGGCTGCTACTTGCTCATATTTCGCTGATTCCAGTTTATGTTGCTCTCCAGCAGCTGTTAAATACTGGGAAATACATTTCTGGAGTCAGTGGCATTTGACAGGAATTGGTTAAAGGGAGGCATGTGGGGAGGTGGCATTCCTGGGGAACTATATTGTACATACCGTTACAGAGGAGTGGTGTCTCCTGGTGTGTGTTGATGGCAGCCAAACCTTAGCCAGCAAGGCTCTGAACGCTGTTTTGGGACTGCTTTCAGGTTCAAGCCACTGCTCCAGTACTGTCCAGAGTGATTAATTCTCCATAGCTCAAGTGCACTTTTTGAAGAAGTTCCCCAAGCACCCCTACTTTAACTTTTTGCTGTCTCCTCATGTGAGATGGATAGTCGGCTGCTCTTTGAACCTAAATTTCAAGCATCCAAGATAGCATAGCTGACAGGTACAGAAAAAAATGTACCAAGCAGTCATCCTTTAGCCCACAGTCTCTGGTACAAAGACTCAGCCTTGAAATATGGCACAGTGTTGCTAGTATTTCCTCCAGTTTGGGAATGTTTTGTCAGTGTCACATTGTCTTGCAAGTTTGCTGTGGCTGACATGAGTAGGTGCTGCAACCTATAAGGGTTAGATGGTAGTAGAAGAAAGGCTTGTCCCAAACAGGGAGGTTGGCGGTGATAGCAGGCAAGAGCTTCTGTGGAAAGGGACTGAAGGGACTGAGACTGGACATGCAGCAACTGTCAGTATTGCCAATGGGCTGCATGAGCTCTTGGTTGGTTAAGACTCCTAGCTCACTGGCCTCCGTGCTCGCAGGACTCAGATTGGTAGTATCTAGGTCCATGGCAAATTAATCCAAGAAATACTGGTTATTCATATTTGTAGATCTCATTATTGGCTCTTGAATATTGACTTGTTCCTTGAATGTCCTCAAGATTATTGCTCTTGGCACTGCAGTATTTCTAGTTCCTGCAATGCTCCTTTTGTATGTACTGTATGGCCATAGTGATTCTTGTTGGGGGTCTCCTACATCCCTATACCACATGATGTAGGTCCTGATGATGATGCATCTAGTTCAAGCAGTAGAGCTAATCACAAGTAAGAAAATGTGTGAGACAAGGGGAAGGGAGGATCCTCTTCTGAAGGTATCTTAATCACGAAAATGTTGAGCAAAAAAGAGCAGAATCTGTGGATGAATCTCAGCAATGCTGCTGTGATGCTGGAACTTCTGAAATGAGAAAAGACATCAGAGCAGTTGTCTAGAAGCTAACATTTCAAGGGCCAGTTGGATCCAGGATGGGGAGTTGTGGACAAATAGTGTAAGAACACTTGAAATGGTTAGATAAATTTATCCTTGATTCACCAGAGAGAACTGGACACAGGTGGAATAGGGATTTTCCATCATGTGTCTAGGTGAAAGCAAGCTAAAAGCTCAGCTTTCCTTAAGTGTTTTTGTTGGTCCGATGTACATAATTCATAAGCTTCCTTATAGCAGTGGAGTTGGGTCCCACTCTAAGCGGTTCTTCTGCTTTAGTTGAGAAAGGCAGTTAAAATGTCACAAAAGCTACTGTGTGGAAAAGTTCTAGAGGCTTTTTTTTTTTTTTCTCTAATGTATGGGTCTGGTCTTCAGAGATGCTGGTAGCAAGTGAGATAAGGGTGAACTGAATGTAATCTTCTTGGCTCACTTGAAAAGCTTACCTAAAATAAGATATGGAAAACAGGGTATTTTGGGATGGTTATTCAGCTATACATTATAACAGCAGATGAAATTGCAAAAAGAAGATACATTTTGGAAGCATTAAATTATTTTTAACCCTATTTCTTGTAAAGCAATCCTAAAATTGCTTTCATTCCTATAGATAGCTTTCTGCTCAATATCAAATCTGTTAGAAGTACTCCAGAATACAAAATAAGATGAGGTGGTGTTTGAGGGCACCAGAACTGTGAAATGCTGTATTGCATCTTGTC
This sequence comes from Strix uralensis, assembly GCF_047716275.1. Taxonomy (NCBI): domain Eukaryota; kingdom Metazoa; phylum Chordata; class Aves; order Strigiformes; family Strigidae; genus Strix; species Strix uralensis. The sequence continues at coordinate 115,000,845 of NC_133973.1, read as the reverse complement.
TCTGAATGGGTGTTTCATGACTGTGCAGAAACACTGTAATGTGATTCCCCTACGTCTTTCATTTGAACATGGAGAGGAGGAGAAACAGGGTACAGACAGAGATTGCAAAGTAAATATGTTAAGATCTTGTGATCAGAGCACAGGTTTCCATCCAAAGTCCTGCCAGCTGTATTTAGCTGCCAAGACCATACATAAAAGCTTGCGGTGTCCTCCCTGGCTTCCTCTTTTGTGAGATCCCCTGTGAAAGGATAACAGCCTAGATTAGTTGATTTGCTTTTTTTTTTTTTTTTTTTTTTTGCCTTCAGTCACTCTTCTGTTAAGTACTGTATTTTCCATGGCACTTTGGAAGTGGTAGAAATGTACTTGTAAGTTCATCCATACTGAACTTTGTTTCCTGGAAAGATGTGATTTACTCTGTATGCTGAGGCTGACTGTGCCAAGCCTGTTTGATATATCCAGTTACTCAGCAGAGAAAAGACTATGGTGCATGGCACTATACTCTTGGGTCTTAAATGCTGTCAGCATGTTTTACTGATAAGAAGTTGTATGGTGCACTTTTGTGCTGAACCACACTGCTATAATTGATGAGAGGTGTTGGCTGGAAATTCTGTGTTATTGCACAGAAGTTGGCTTAAAATGTCAAAAGTGAAGATTTGACCTGTGTTCACAACAACTGATTTAATCTTATTTTCTTGCTCAAAATGGAATGTTGACTCTTTTTCATGGCACAGTGGAGAGGTTTTGGGGTGTGCAGGACTTATCTGTGGAGGGAGACAAGGTTCTCTGGGTAAGAATAGCTTGGGTTTAGCTTTATTGGAGCATGCAGTGGAGTGAATACATTGCTGCAGAACTGGAGTCCGTTTTGTAGAGAAGACTGCTCTAGAATTGCAGGTTGTGTGCTTGCTTTGGTCACGCCTGCAGCCCTGCTTCAGGCACACTTCAGTTTGGAACTTTGATGTTCTTTTAACATGTCTTTGGTTTTTGTTTGTTTAGAAGCTTTTATTAAAAAAAAAAAACCCACAAAATCTGTTCTGTGGCACTGTTTACTAGTCAGCAGTATTGCGTTCCACCTTGCATAGGCTGAGCTTGCCTCCCAGCCCTTCAGAACTTACGTTGAAGGTAAAGCTGTCATTGGATTGAGCGTTGCAGGATCAGACCTAGAGCAAGCTAAAGGCTTGTCTTCAGGGAGGTCAGTTTTCTCACCATTAGAAATGATCTCAAAGATATCAGTGGATTAATACAGTTCACTTTTAATCTTCACAGTTCCATCTATACCATGGATATATGTAAACATTATGGGCTTGTGTATGTGTAATGTAGCACGTGCCATACATCTCATTTCCTTTAAGACTTAAAAGCAGAATTTGCTTTGAAGTCTGAGGTCAATAAAGCTAAGGACTAATGTTTCTCTTCAGTGCCATAACTTACTGCTGCTCTGTGAAAGCCCAGTGGCTCACTTTTATCACTCTCTGATAGTGAACTAATGGCATTTCTTAGCTGACTCTGAAGCCCTGAACATCTCATCAGTTTTCATTCTTAGTAGAGCTCAGGCAGCACTCACAGTGCCAAAAACAAATAAATACTTCAGCAAGGTGAATTTATTTAGGGCAGATTGTCTCATTCTGGTGCTATATATGTATTAGTGCTTAATCAATGCGTTAGCTCTGAAGAAAAAGCAAAAGGGAGGAAAAAATTGTGAAATAGTTTTTGCCTGGATGCAGCCTAGAGAAAGCTGCCCTCCTTGGTGGGAAATGTTGAGGTACGACAGTTTTATGCTGGCATAAGACATACCAAGGACTTAAATGTTGGCTGTTTTGTGTTATGCCTTGAGTATAACCGGTGCCATGGCATGTTCAGCACCATGTTCGTAGCTGATGTAGCTTGAAGTAGAAACCCTGTTCTACTGACATATGTTAGCCTTGTATTTTTACTCAGTAATACAGTTAATGGATAAATACTGTCTCCCTAGTTTACAAAACAACTATACTAGATACAAATCCAGACTTTTTAAATTATTTTTTTTTTTAAACAGGATTTGAACAAAACAGTGTAGATTTATATGCAGAAAGCTTAGAAAGCTCTAAAACTAGCTATGGTATAGAAATGTGTCAAGAAATACCTAGCAGAAAATAAAACAGTGTGACTGTTTAGTGTATACTTCTAACATTACTCTCATGAGTTTTTTGAGGATTTAGGACAAGAACAAGTATCAGTAATGCTTAGTAAGCAGAGCTGAAGCAAAACACCATGGTAAATGCCATGTCGAGTTAAAAGTCATGAAGTATGCTAAATAATCAGACATGATCTTCATTACAATTTTCTTGTTGTTCTCATACCTCTGATTATTCAGAGATGTCAAAGGTTTTTAAATGGTCAGGGTAGAGTTTCCACACTTAAACAAAATATTCAGGTAGAATATGATCTTAATTATTGATCTTAGGATCTGATCCTGCAATGATCTTAGTGTTGTGGTGTTAGGATTCGTTGACTCCATAGTTGATTCAGTAAGTGGCACTGTGATCTCCAACAGCTCTGCTTTTTTAGAGTAATCCCGTAACTTCTCCATTAGCATGCAGACTCAAAAATGTTGTGAAGACAAACACCATGGTGGCTCCCACTATAAACGAAGTCTTCAGAGTGATTTCTGTTTACTGCAGGAATATATTCAAACTTGGTTCTTCTCATTCCATTATTTAAGAGATGATAAATCAGGAATAAGTGGAGTACAGCTGATGCCAGCAAGATCAAGGAAATGTACAGTACTTGTTTACTAAAACTAGCTGATAAATTATGTGCAAAAGTGTTAAGTTGAAAGAGGAGAAAGAAACAACGGAAAAGAATTGGATAAGTATACTTTGTGTTTAAGAAAAAGAAATAAAACATTTTGTTTAGTCGTTGCCAGATATAAGTTAAAATTGATATCCCTCATGTACATGTTTATTGCTACAGCTGTTTGCATTCTTCATGCAAGTGTATCTTTTACTTTCTGAATATCTCAGTTCGTTAGATAATGCTGACTTTAGAAGATTATGATCTCATAAACCATTCTGATTTGACTTAGAATATGTTACTAAATATTTAATTCCTGAATACCTAAGTTAAGCACCATCAACCTTAAAATATATTCTCATCCTCTGCTTCCCCCTGCACGCATTACCTTGTGAAAATCATGTGGATTTTTACTGTGCTGAAGTAGAATAATTTTCATCCTATAAAGAGTAAGATAAAAGGAGAACAGAGACAACCTTGAGCATATCTTTCTGTACTGAGAGTTTACACTAGGTGGCATGCAAGGAGAGCCAAAAGCACAAACCTGTCTTAAAATTATTGATGTTAAGATCTCAGACTTGTTTCAGGATGATTTTATCTTGTCTTTTGATCACTTTTAAATGTCTTTACAGGTTGAAATGTCCTCTTGCTGGTACAAATAAAAGATTTCTTATTAATACCATCAAAAACACGTTACCATCTCAAAAAGAACAAGACCAAGAACGTGAGCAAAGAGAAGACGGTAAGGAGCCTGAGCCAAACAAAAGCAGGAAAGAAGAAAAACCAAAGAAATGCAGAATTCACCCATATACACCCAGCTTTCAGTCCAGAAGGAGAGTCAGCTACTCTCCTCCAAGGCACCGAAACAGGAACCAGCACACAAAGGATAAGCATGAAGAGCCATCAAGCAAACGATGAGAAGAGAGTGATGAATATGTGTTTTGTTACAAGCCAGGAGTGTCATTAAATGTCAGGCTGCAGGGATGTCTCAGTTTTTCAGGAAAAGATGCTGTTCAGAATTGAATTTTGAACCGAGTTGCTTGTGTGAGAAGTAGCCTTGAGATAGCTTTAGAAAACTTTTCTTTGGGACCTGTAAGAGAAAAGCAAAGTGCAGCATAAATCTTTCAGTCATTTTAGAACAGACATTCCTTTCCCTTTGCTCCATTCCTCTCTCCCCTTCTGACTAAGCTTAGGGTCTTGGTGATGGAGCGTGTCACTGTCTGATAGAACTCATTTAGTCATGTCACTCTTCTGGAAATAAATTTAAATTAAGCAGAAATTTATTTATTGTGTAAAGTTGGCAGAACTTCTTTGCTGCTAACCAATAAAGAAGTTTTGTGTGTTTGAGTTAGTTTAGTTTTACAGAATCTAGAAGAAGAGAAAGCTGGTCAGTCCCTGGCCAAGCACACGCAATTTATATAGAATATAAGAGTTTGCTTTCTTTAGTATAAAAAGAACAAATTTAAAATGGGCACCACTGGGTTTGCTTTCCAGAAGGAACTACCAGGAAATACTGATTTTGCTTGTTAGATTGTATATTCACAAACCTGTCATAGATAATGATATAACATTACCCCTAAAAAGCCATAACTGCAATAATTGTCTCTGTTTAGACTTCCCTCTGTAAGGAAGTAGTTTGAACAGTCTGTTGTCATGGTGCTTTCAAAACAAACCTTGAAGACAAAATTATCATGTTCTCTGTCCACTGCTAGGAAGTTTCCAAGTAAATGTGTAACATTAGAAATGCAAAGGTGATCCTTAAAAACAGTCAAATGCTCACTTTGCAAGCCTGTGTGACAATTCCGTAGTGGTACAGTTCTTAAACTTGTGACTTGGAGCACATATAATACACATCGGCATATTCTACGTATCACTTCTGTTTGTGTTACAATAACAAACTTCTGTGTGAAGTATTTTGTATTTCAGTATTCTCAAAAATAATTGTTTTGAACATAGGTTTCTGTTTTTAAGTGTGTTGACAATAAAATCAAATATGTTCATTAAAAGTGCTTTGTGGAATTAATGCTTTTCATGGGTTTCTTAACTGACATCGGCCTCTCCTGTAACGGGAAGGAGGATGGGCACGGCAGGGTCCGTCAGTGCTGTGTCAGGGCAAGAGTGCCATCTATAGGCTTAGCTATACCTCGTCTTGCTATGCTTACGTGCCTCTCTTGGAAAGATCATCGTGTTAGCTGGGAGATGGGGAGACCAAAGTGGGGATCTACTGTGGCCGAATTTTGATGCATGAGCTGGGAATTACTCTTCTGAGTAATGGGAAGGTAGTGAAGCAGGTGTTGAGCGGCAGCTGCCAGGGTCAGCGTATCCAACAAAGTGGGATACTTTTACATTTCTGCTGAGGAGTTGTGAATAGTTTCTCTTTTTCCTTGCAGGAACCGTAGCACTAGAATAGAAGTCGCAGCCTTTCAGAAAATTTCTGATTATTCAAGTGGGATCAATTAAAAAGTAGTATCTTTGGAGAACGTAGGACCATCTTTGGTTTAAATAAGCACATGTTGTTTGCAGTTCTTATTTTGCTGGACACTTGTTATGTTCTCCTTTATAATCCTTTTTGGAAGGACAGCACGTATAATATTGGCCGGGCTCTGCTGCAGTCACAGGGATGGATGGATGGATGGATGGATGGATGGATGGATGGATGGATGGGGCTTTGCAGCAGAGAATTCATCTCACCGTTGGTCAGGGTTGGGACTGGAGATGTTCCACAGAACAAAGCTCTGAATTGCTGGTTTGGCTTGCAGTGATAATATGGTGTCCTGAGAGCTTTCCACATTCAGGCCTTCAAAAACCTCTTTAGGATAACTGCTGTTGTTGATTCTGCTTTAATTTAAGCCAGGCTTTCAGGTAGGAAAAGTGATTAGAGTATGCTTTCAAAATCAGTCTTGATTGCTGATAGAGAGCACTTCCCTACCAGAAATGCTCAACTAGAGGATCTGATATAACCTAAACCAGATAGCTGGAGAAAGCCTGTCTTCATCAGTGGTGGTAGGTACAGATCTAATTCCACTTTTTTCTGACTTACGGAACGTATGTGAATTATTAATCTTTCATTGGTTGAATATGTATTTTAGTACTGTCTTTTGTAAGAGTACATCATAAAAACAAAAAACTGCTGCTCATTAACTGTTCTTAAGGCAAATCTTCACCTGCTGATCACTTTTTTTTTAATACAAAATTGGGTACATAAAGCCAGGTTTGTATTGTCTGCAGTTGCTCATACTATGCAGCACCAGCATCACATTTATAGGGTATCTTAAATATAGGATTTAAATTCTGAAACTTAAAGCTTGAACATGACTTTTCAAAATATGTTATTGACTGCTGTAAATCAGAACACTTGTTACTCGTAAAAGTGCCTAGTCCTTAAAATAAATAAACACATGAATAAATAAATAGTGTGTTCTTGGTCTCCACTTCCCATAGTAGTGCGTTGCAGCCTAGTTACTGACGTGGGAGGGCGATGCACCTTAGGCAGTGATACTTCAGAGGTGTTTCTTGTTTACCTATGAGCTACTAATAATGTCTTTGTTAAGTTTCAGTGCACATTGTATGGATAACAGAGTTTATTCAGGTGAGGCTATTCTCTTGCCATAGCCACAAGAACTTGTTAATAAGACTTTATTATTATGTTGGACAGAAATCCTCCAAAATGTTCATTTTCATCACCTGATCCTGAATGTAGATCACAAAGCAATGTGAGAGAGGAGGAGAAAGCATTTTATGATTGGGCTTTATGAAATACTTTTTATTAGTTTTGACTGTCAGGGATGTAGTAATGTGCAGTTTTTACATTCATTGTACAGCCTCTTCTCTTTTGTAAATCCAATTTGAATTATTTACAATGAATCATGAATGTCCAAGCCCAACAGATTTCACGTGTGACATGGCTTAAAGGCAAAAATAGACCCTGTTTTTCAGACTGATCCAATCTAAAACAGAAGTTTCTTGAGATGCAGTTGTAAGAGCGTTCCTTAGTGATTATGAAATTTCTACAGAAAGCTAGTTAACAAAGGAGATGTAAATGTTTGTAGATCAATGGAATAATGTAGCAGGAGGGGGTTGCTTTTCCTGCACAAACAGAACTGGTTTTTGTGTGGTGGCTGCAAGTTGATCACTGAGAAGCATGCTGCTTCTCCTGCCCTATCAGAGCTCTCATTAATAATTATGTGTTTTCAGTTAATTAAACTGGAACACCACAAAAATAGACTTGCTTGGATAAGTAGCAAGAAAACATATTTGGATTGTGTTTGGAGAAGGATTTTATTCACTTATCAGTGGAGTCACTGATCCACCAAATCTTTATTCATGTGAGTGATCTTTGCACTTGCAAATAATCCTGTTGTAGCTCACCATCTATGAATGAAACTCTAGTCTGCATTAATATACACTCTTTGTTTTAGTAACTGTCAATAGGAAATAATCAAGAGTAAATGTTGAAGAGGGCATAGCTCCAATTAAAAAAAAAAAAAAGCCTTAAAATTTTTGCAAACTACATATACCCTCATTTCCAGATACAATAGTCTTAAGACAGAAAAATCAAATACTTTTATGCCAAATATTTAGCAGCCTCTCAAAGTCTCAAATGAACACTGGGTGTATCTTCCTTATTTTTTTTTACATTGGTTGAGTATTGCTTAGACTCTAAATTTACCAAATATTATTTTAGTAACTCTCAGGCCGTTACCCCCCACCTTATAAAGTGCTTCTAGAAGGCTGTATTGATACTGAATCTCAAAACATTGAATCTCCATCTGTATGCAACAAAAATAAACATTTGTTTGTAAGGGAAAGCAAGAATATGCTGTTTTTACAAAAAATTGCTCTCATACAGTATTCACTGCTACCCAAAATGATGAGCCTTGTGTTACGATGGAGTGTTGAGCCAAATAGTTTAGGCTAAGGAACAGTGCAAGTGCTGAGCAGTTCTCCCAAGAGCATCCAATGTCTTTTATATTGTGATCGCATAGGGCTAACGGCACATACATTGTGTGGGAAGTGGCGTGGTGCCCTGGAGAGGCGATATAGTCCCCTGTAATGTTGGTGTAGGTTTCTGGAAAAGAGTTTGGTTCCCCCTCTACAGCTTCCTCTTAGGCAGACTTTCTTGTTGCTCTGGATATGTCTGTGCCATAAGGAATAGGTTTTGCATCGTCATAAGCACTGTAGGTTTGTTTCTCACCTGCTTTCTGTCATCTTGGCTGCTCTGCAGATGGCTGTCAGCTTCCCAGGGTGGCTGTGACTGATAAGGTCCCGGGGTCTTGTGCAACCCCCTGGCCTCCAGACCCAGTAGGCACCACTGCACAAGCCTTGACTGTGGGTGTGGACATGGCCACCACAGCTTTGGCAGTGAGCAGGGCAGAACTGGGGCTTAGTTTCTTCTCTGTAAATGGAGATTTGAGATGTAGGAATACCCAGCATAGATACACAGGGATGCTTTGAGAAAATAACATCACAGCCTCATGTTGATAACCTCAGGCCCTCCTCTGTATCGCCTGTGAAGCACCGTTACAGTCTGGAGTATGGTATGACAAACAGACTCATGTTCTGCTGTCTCAGTGTCATCGCAGGCTGGAACATGGTCACAAAAAGCATTACAGGGATATGACACTACAGTCATAAAGGCAAAAATCAAAACTTTGTCAGAAGGTGAAGGCAATAGCGTCTTTAGTGGTATGGATGAGAAGAGGCTCTCTAGGCCACAGTAAAAAAACAGTGTAGCTGAGGATTTAATTGGACTCTAAATCTCAAAGTACAACCCCAGAGACCCGACAGAGACTCTGCTATTGAGCAGAAAGGAAATCATGCTCTTCTCTGCCACCCTCCCACCCGCACTGGTTCATCTTTGTGTGGGAGGAACCGTGGCTACCCCATCTCGCCCAGTTCATGTTCCCTTGGGTGGCACACGCAGCACAGGGAGAGTCTTCCCTGCTCTCTCGTCGGTCTTGACCCGTCTCAGGTCGGTGCTGAGGTGGCAAAGATCCTTAATGTTTGTCAGCTTTAAGGCTGAAGGCACAAGGCCTGGAACTTGGTAGAGTTGACTGATGCTTGTCACAAACATATAGTAATTAGAATAATAAAGAAAAACTAACACATACTGTAGCCACTTAGTCATTAATCCTTTTAAATTGTATGGTTAGCATTTTTAGTAAAGTTCACCTTGTGGAGATCCTTCCTTGGTTTGTGCCTGCAGGGTCGCAGCTCCTGCAGATTGGCCACAGCAGGGCTCCAGCTTGGGGGAGTTCGATTTTGTCATGGAGAATGTGAAAGAGGAGCATGAACATAGGACCATGGTATGAAAGGGAGACTGCAGGGATGTGGCTTGGTGTTTGCTTGGGCAATCGGCAGCTGCAGTAGCCTTAGCGTGGTCTCACTTCTCCCTCCTGCCAAGCAGGAGCACACACACTCACCTCCAGCCAGGCATGTCCCTGGTCCTCTGTTCACCATGAAACCCACAGCCCAGGCAGATCGTTTGTGCTTTCCTGGGGCACACGGATAGGAATGGGGAAAGACTGCAGAAAGTGCAACAGGAGCAATGTTACATGCAGCTTAATATGAATTGTGTAAATACGACCAAAGTGTGGTTTTGGAAAACGTGGGTAGACATTCTGCTTGAGACTGTGTCTTCTGAATTCTGCAGCTTTTCCTGGAAAGGAACTGCCTGTGTCTTTTAAAACATCCCACGAGGGATGAAAGTTTGCCCAACGCTAGTCATTCAAAATGTCTCAGAGAGAGAAAAATGCCAGCAACCAGCTAATCCATCAGGAACAGCAATGACAGGCAGTTCCTGATAATGAGCCATTGTTTAATTTCAATAATGAGAATATTAGGAAAGGAGTATAACATGTGAAGGAAACCAAGGTTCTACATGAGCTATTGCTTTGTCTTAATTCTGTATATTACATTCAAATACAGTTTTCTCTCTCTACCATAGTGGCAGACAGCAGAGTAATAGCAAAAGCCAAGAGGAAGGTGAGCAAAACAGTTGGCGTTGTCAATCTGGATGTCTAAACTTGGACAACTCTGCCCACAGCAGACCCCTAAATTAAAACATCGCTCTTCAGCGTAATCCACTGTGTTGCTGAAGCAGTGGAGAGGTGGTGTTGCTGGGATTTCGTGGCATTCCTGGTTCAGTTTTTAATGCTCTTCTGGCCAGTGTGGGGTGGTTAGTGACTCTCTGAACCCCTCCATGCAGAGAAGACACTTGTGAAGTCCTTGAAGGGCAGAATATGTTTTGTCTAGAAAAGTTTGGCTCTTGAGTGTTATGTCCTTCTTTCTCTCCTGGTCTTGATTTACTAAGCTGGGGGACGCCTCAAGGAGAGGCGAGTGAAGTTTCCCATGGTTTGTCTTGTGTCTCCCTCCCTGAGGACGCCAGCAAGACGTTGTGTGGGGCATGGCTACTGCACGTCAAACTTCACAACAAACACCTGAGACTGTTCTGGTTAAATAAATCTCTGGGAGAAAGCGTAGGCTCCTAGGAAAGCGGATGGTACCATGTCAATGAGTAAATCCTCATCTGGTACAAATCAGTGAAGTTGTGCAGCCGTCAGCAGAGCTGAGCTGGTTTGCACCAGCTAAACACCTCACTCTGTCTCCATCGAGCCACTGACGTGTAGGTTAAAGGGGGAGGGAAGCCAGAAGATCCATGTGGGATCACCATCAGCTCCTACCAGCCCCGTTTTAACCTGGGGCTTACAATTTGCGTACTGCTTTCCCCAGCCCTCACAACTGCCTGTCCAGCAGCGGGATTTCACATCATGTTTTTTTGTGGATGAAGACTGTGAGGCTCAAGGCAGGTTCTCCCTGAACTAAAAGGGAGAGGGGCTGCAAATGTATTTTCACTCCCTATCACCAGGCTTATATTTAGGGTGGTTGGTTACCTTACTGAAAATTTTCTGTCTGTAGTGTGCTTTGCAAATACATACAAGGAATCGCCATCCTCCATGCTAACACCTGGCATTAGCAGGGTATTAGGCCAGAGCAGGGTGAAGCAGCTCAGGCTTAGTGCTGCACTAGCGCAGCTTTTGGTCTGCCCTGAGCTCATCCTGCCTGCAAGAAGCACTATAGACCTGTGGGTAGAGGTACAGCTCCTTGCATCCTCTGCCTGCAGAAAGGACTGAAAATCAGCCCCACCATGGGGAAATCCCTTCCTGAGGGTCACTCTGGGTCTGCCTCACCAACAGGTCCCATTTAGACTTGGATCCCTGTGGGAATCTTCTTGCAACAAGGAAGGGACCGGGAAGGCACAGCTCTACTTTTCTATAGCAGGACCTATTGCATCCTGCCCAGTAGGCTCCCTGCTGTCTGAGAAATGAGTTAAACTAGCAAAAAAAGTCCACGGGAATGAATTTTACCTAAACTTCATTTTTCTTTGCCCGTTGAAAATCATTTCCCAGGCACCTCGCTCTCGGGAGGGAGCAGAGAGCCCCCACTGTGCTCTCATTACTTGAGATTCACCTCCAGCCACTGCTGCCAACTTTTTTTCCTTTCTTCTCCTTTCTAGGTTGAGGTCTTTAATAATTTCATGTCTCTTTCAGCCTAGACTCCAGCCTGGGAAAAACAAACCTGCTAGCCTGGCGAAAGCCAAACACACACGGCCCAATTACCAGCTTCCCCACTGTTCCTTTGGGCTGGCTGGTATTCTCCCTGCCTTTGTTTCGCTGCCTGCTCCCTGCCTCTGAGCAGCTTCCTTTGACTCTGCTCCATGCAGCCGGGCAGAACGAGATCCAGCAGGTAAACTGAGGAAGAGCTATTGTCCACTGTCCCTCACTTGTGGACCGCTGCAGTTTATTTGCCAGCAAAGCTTCATGCTGGCATATTGCTATAAAGAGCTGCTTTGCTTTTTAATTAGGGGAAAACGTATTGTTCCTTTGTGCTTAAAATACTTGTGCAAGGGCAAGGCAGCACTGATGTGCCTCGGTAACAGCAGACCATGTGTCATGGTTTGGGTGCTGGGTGCAGGTCGCATCACTTCAGCTCTGACTGTGTGGTTGTTGTCTGTCCAGAAGCCAGTGCCTTGGCTGGCACTTGTCCTGGCAGCTTTGGGAAGAGCTGGGGAGGATGGATGAGGCTGCCTTCATGGCCGTGCACTCCCATAGCTCTCCGGGAAAGGGAAGGTGCACGGGAGCAGCGCTGTGAGGACGTGGCCTGGCTGTGGTGGGGAGAGGCTGGTGCCTGTCAGCACAGTTTGGGAGGTGGGAACTGGCAGGAATGGGCCACTGCCAGACCTCAGGGTAGGTGCTCGCCACGGCAAGGTCTCAGCTCATGCTGCCACCAAGTTCTGCCACCAGCTCTGCAGCTGCAGGGGCGTCCACCTCCCATTTTATAGGAGGACGAACTGTTCTCCAAACATGCTGCACCAACTGGGATCCCTATAGAAGAGCTCCTGGTAGTGAGGAGGAGGAGCAGCCAGTCCCATGACCCTTTCTCAGGCAGCACCAGCTTGTCCCTCTGCCCCAGCTACCCTGTCTTGCTGTGACCTGAGCACCCATGGAGCCCCAACATGTCCAGGGGATGAGGGCTCATGCTGAGGACCAACTCTTCACAGTTACATCTGTACAGTCCTCCAGCTCTGGGGCTGCCAGCTCACATCTGCCTGGCTGTAGTCCCTTAAGCAGGGCAGCCCCAGGCAAGCTGCCTGCGCTGAGCCTGGGCGCCCTCTGGGGTGACGCTAGCTGGTGGGGCCAAAGCCATGCCAGGGCAGCAGTGCCAAAGAGAGAAAAATGGAGTTAGGTAGGTTTCTCCCGCTGACTCAGCAGTGTAGTGTAAGGGTGCAAGGTGTGGGGCACGCAGCTGACCCCTGGTACCTGTCCTTGAGAGCAGGATGCTTCAGGAGTTGTGGTGGATGCCCCAGGACAGAGTCCCTGGGATGTGCAGTGGCTGCACAGCTGCTCTTTGAGATAGCAACTAAAAATCAACTTTGAAGGGTGAGAACTGACCGGAAACAAAATATCTTCCCTGTCTTTCATTACCACGGCTGCAGCTACAAATGCACTCACCCTTGCTCAAAGGATTTATAGTTCACGAAGGATTTGTGTGTGGGGAGGGAGCCAGCAAGGGGAGCGCTGGGGAGAAGCTTAAAAGTGAATTGTTAGAACATATCTCCATCTCGGCGCTCAGTTTATAAAACAAATTCTTTGGGCAGGTGCTTGAATTCACAGCCTCTTTAGAGGGAATTTATCAGCCCCAGGAATATACTGGTTAAGAAAAAAAAAAAAACTATCGCCATCAGCTGCTAGGAGGGAAAAGCTAATCATCTAAACTTTACTGCGGGAGAGGTGCAGCTGTCAAAGCAATAAGGTAAATGAGTCTGAGGCTGAAATGGTTTTTGCAGCAGAACTCTGCTCCCTGCTAAATAGGGGAGATTGAACTATAGCACCATTCCACTATTCCCTGGTAATGCACCATTTTGGGGCTGACTGGGTGGTCTTAAGTCCATTGCCACAGTGGCTATATCGCTGATACCAATCAAGGCCCCGCAGCTGAGACCCTGAGTGACCTGCTTCAGCAGCTTTTTTCAAACCCCAATTCACTCATTTGTGTGGGATGCTTTTCTGCTACTTTATTTATGGGATTACATAAATGAGCCATTAAAAATGTAAATCTTCAGAACAGTTGAATAATAAAGATTTAAACAATAAGCTCAGGGCGGTACAGTACAGAAACTTTCCTGAACCAGCAGTACTGCACCATCGTGGCTATGGCAACAATAGCGGGTTAAGGGAAAGAGAGAGCAAGGAGGAAAATAAAACGTCCCGGCATTGTTACAGTCACTGGCACCACAGAAAGATTAAGGATTTTTTTTTTTTGCAGAGTATTAGAACAATAATGAAGATGTGCCATTATGCGCCACAAAGGAGACCATGCCATCCCTCACATAGTGCAGGTGTCAAAACAATCGGGCTGCCACAGAATTGAGTTTAAGTGAAGTTTGTCCCACCTCACCACAAAGTGTTTAACCCTTCCTGGGCCAGAGCTAGCTACAGACGTGCCATGGCTAGCGTAGGCTCCTTTCTCCTCTCTCCTGTGCCACTAGGCATCTGGTCTGAGCATCTTTCTTCAGCAGCAGCAGCAACAAAGCTGTACACTATGTACCTTACTGAGGAGGAGATGGCTGCAGGTTTTATTTGGCTTTCCTCGTGCTAATATCATGTTAAAGTACGTGGTGAAGCACAGTGAAGAATTATACTGAGATTTAGTTAAGTCCCACTGCAGCCTTCTCTCTGCAAAGGATAAAATGATAGAAGTAGCATCTAAGTTCAAAATTTGTGAGATGAAATAGTGGTCTGCTGATTTTCCCCATACAGCTGTGTATTTTAGGTGTCACATAATAGCCTTCACATGACAACTGTACTGAAGAAGATGGAGATTCCACCGGAGTTTTAGACATACACACCTTGAAGGCAAGCTCTGAGCCACAGCAGTGCTCTCTCTAGAAGCAGATTACAGTGTGTGGTGCACTATTTTAATAAGTTTTTTCTATTGTTCGGTTCTGGGAACTGTGTAGGTATTTAGTATAAGTAAATTTGGGAGTTTATTTGGGAGAGTAAATTTGGGAATTTATATAAAAAACATATTATCTCCCTATTTCAAAGGTCACCACTCTCTGGATTTTAATATTTCTGATCTAAAGGCAAATGTATACCCCTACCATCCTAATTCCTACTCTGTAAGAAGGATGAGGCTGGGGCCCAGCATCCACTGCTGCCCAGTGAATCATGGCTCACTTGCAGAAAAGATGATGATCCCAACAAACCTGAGCTGTATTTATAGGTCTGACCATGATGAAAATGACTGCATTCAGATACAACATTTTGAATTGCTTGGGCTTGTAAAATTTACAGATTAAAAAAAAAAAAGTTAAATTCTTCTTCAAATAGTATAAATAGGCAAGATGTGATATGCCTTGCAAGTGAAGTTTTCTACAACAACGGGTTTTCATGCATCGCTGTATTTGGGTGACCTTTAAAACATCTTATTTCAGAGCTATGGGACTTGGACAGGATTTTCTTCTTACATCTGTGCAAATCCATAGACATCAGAAGAGTTACTGTGAATTCATGCTGGTGAAAATTAGAAGTGAAGCTGTTTCGTAGTCTCTCTTATCCTCAAAGTTCAACATCCTTTGTCAATTTTTGCTGTCTTTCCTTTCTGAAGACAGTTTACAGTAGTGTACCAATGTCATAGCAAGCTTTTAGCAATATTATAATGGCCAGCATTGAACTTAGCATCACAGAGTGGTTGAAGTTGGAAGGCACCTCTAGAGGTCATAAAATCATAGAATGGTTTGGGTTGGAAGGGACCTTCAAGATCATATGGTTCCAATCCCCCTGCCATGGGCAGGGACACCTTCCACTAGACCAGGTTGCTCAAAGCCCCATCCAACCTGGCCTTGAACACTTCCAGGGAGGGGGCAGCCACAGCCTCTGGGCAACCTGTTCCAGTGCCTCCATCACCCTCACAGTGAAGAATGTCTTCCTTATATCTAATCTAAATCTATCCTCTTTCTCTTTAAAATTGTTACCCCTTGTCCTATCCCTACACTCCCTGATAGACTCCCTCCCCATCTTTCCTGTAGCCCCCCTTTAAGTACTGGAAGGCTGCTATAAGGTCTCCCCGGAGCTTCTCCAAGCTGAACAACCTCAACTCTCTCAGCCTGTCCTCATAAGGGAGGTGCTCCAGCCCCCTGATCATGCTCATAGCCTCCTCCGGACTCGCTCAAGCACGTCTGTGTCCTTTTTATATTGGGGCCCCCAGAGCTGGACACAGTACTTCAGATGGGGTCTTATGAGAGTGGAGTAGAGGAGGAGAATCTTGACCTGCTGGTCACACTTCTCTTGATGCAGCTGTACCGGGTCTGGCTGAGCCAGAATTGGTTTTCCCCTGTAGCAGCCCTCATGGTGCTGTGTTTTATGTTGGAAGCTGGCAGGGTGTTGATAGCACACTGGTGTTGTGGCTACTGCTGAGTAGTGCTTACACAGCACCAAGGCTCTTTCTGACTTTTCCCCCCCCCACACAGTGGGACAGGATGGGCAAGATCTTGGGAGGGGACACAACCAGGACAGCTGACCCGAACTGACCAAAGGGATATTCCATACCATATGACGTCTGCTCAGTATAAAGCTGGGAGAAAGGAGGAAGGGGGTGGGGGGTCACCCTTAGTCCTCCGAGGCAACCACTACGCGTATTGGAGCCCTGCTTCCTGAGAAGGCCCGACAGTGCCTGTTCATGGGAAGTAGAGAATAAATCTGTTTTCTTTTTTTTGTTTCCACGCGCGGGCCTTTGCTTCGCTTTGCTTATATTAAAACTGCTGTTGTTTTACCCACAAGGGTTGTTTTGTTTTCCTATCTTATTTTCTTTCCCCTCTTTGCCCTGTTGAGAAAAAAAGGGGAAAGGGGGGGAAGTGATAGAGAGACTTGGTGGGTACCTGGCATTTAGCCAAGGTCAAACCCCCACAGCAGCCCAGGATACGGTTGGCTTTCTGGGCTGCAAGCTCATGTTGCTTGCTCATAGTCAGTTTTCCATCCACCAGCACCCCCAAGTCCTTCTCCACAGGGCTGCTCTCAGACCATTCTTCACCCAGCTCTATTTGTGCTTGGGATTGCCCCGACGCATGTGCAGGACCTTGCACTTGGTCTTATTGAGCTTCATGAGGTTTGCACAGGCCCACCTCTCCAGCCTGTCCAGGTCCCTCTGGATGGCACATCCCTTCCCTCCAGTGTATCAACCACATCACACAGCTTGGTGTCGTTGTCAAACTTGCTGAGGGTGCACTCAATCCCACTGTCCATGTCTCCAACAAAGATGTTAAATGTCACTGGTACCACTACCAACCCCTGAGGAATGTCACTCGTCACTGCTCTCCACTTGGACATCGAGCCATTGACCTCAACTCTCTGAGTGTGACCATCCAGCCAATTCCTTATACACTGAGTGGTCCATCCATCAAATCCATGTCTCTCCAGTTTAGAGACAAGGATGTCGTGTGGGACAGTGTCAAATGCTTTGCACAAGTCCAGGTAGACAACATCACTTGCTCTTCCCTTATCCACCAACACTATAACCCCGTCATAGAAGGCCATCAAATTTGTCAGGTGCCATTTGCCCTTAGTGAAACCATGTTGGCTGTCACCAATCACCTCCTTGTTTTCTATGGCCCTAGCATAGTTTCCAGGAGGATCCACTACATGATCTTGCTGGGCATAGAGGTGAGACTGACAAGTCTGTAGTTCCCCGGGTCTTCTTCTTTTGCTTTTTAAAAATGAGGGTTATGTTACCCCTTTTCCAGTCAGTGAGAACTTCTCTGCACTGCCACAACTGCTATGTTGGATAGTGGCTTAGACACTTCATCCGCCAGTTCCCTCAGGACCTGCAGATGCATCTCATCAGGTCCCATGGACTTGTGCACCTTCAGGTTCCTTAGATGGTCTCGAACCTGATCTTCTCCTACAGCGGGCAGTTCTTCATTCTCCCAGTCTCTGCCTTTGCCTTCTGCGACTTGGACGGTGTGGCTGGAGCATTTGCCAGTGAAGACTGACGCCAAAAAGTCATTCAGTACCTCAGCCTTCTCCATGTCCCTGGTAACCAGGTCTCCCATTTCCTTACAGAGAGAGCCCACATTTTCCCTAGTCTTCCTTTTATCACTGACATACCTGTAAAAGCTTTTTTTTTTTTTCCCTTGACATCCCTGGCCAGATTTAATTCTGTCAGGGCTTTGGCCTTCCTAACCTGATCCCTGGCTACCTGGACAGTTTCTCTGTACTCCTCCCAGGCCATCTGTCCTTGCTTCCACCCTCTGTAGGCTTTCTTTTTGTGTTTGAGTTTGTCCAGGAGCTCCTTGTTCATCCATGCAGGCCTCCTGATGTTTTTGCCTGACTTCCTCTTTGTTGGGATGCATCACTCCTGAGCTTGAAGGAGGGGATCCTTGAATATCAACCAGCTTTCTTGGGCCCCTCCAGGGCTTTATCCCATGGTACTCTGCCAAGCAGATCCCTGAAGAGATCAAAGTCTGCTCTCCTGAAGCCCAGGGTAGCGAGCTTGCTGTGCACCTTCCTCGCTGCCCTAAGGATCTTGAACTCCACCATTTCATGGTCACTGCAGCTAAGGCTGTCCTTGAGCTTCATACTCCCCACCAGTCCCTCCTTGCTGGTAAGAACAAGGTCCATCCTAGCACCTTTCCTTGATGGCTCCTCTATCACTTGAAGAAGCAAGTTATCATCAACACATTCCAGGAACCTCCTGGATTGCTTATGCCCTGCTGTGTTGTCCCTCCAACAGATACTGGGGTGGTTGAAATCCCCCATGAGGACCAGGGCTTGTGAATGTGAGGCTGCCCCTATCTATCTATAGAGGTCCTCAGGTCCAGTATAGAGGTGATCACGTCCAACCTTCCTGCTCGAGTAGGACCACCTAGAGTTGATTGCCCAGGACCATGTTCAGACCACTTCTGAATATCTTCAAGGAGTTACAAGTAACTCCAAGCATCCTAGGGTTACATTATCATGTTGTGCAACTTCTGTTGGTAACAATAGAACTTATTTCCCTGTATATAGACAATGGACACCATAAAAGCATGCCAACGCCCTGAAGTTTTTACCTGCTGTAAGGGAAGAGGAAGAATTCCAGGTAGTGGAAAAAGGAAAATATTTAAAGAATACAGTGATGTCAACTATGATAGCATGATGAAGTTTATCTTCTAAATGGTGGTTCTCCCAGTAGGGTTGTATGTCTGGGGCAAGGGAAGGGAGAGGTGAAAAGGGAAAATGTATTTATTGGCAAAGTAGAGAGGTCACAGGAATGCAAGATGTAGACAGCTTTGCATTAATGAGGAAATATTTTCTTTGGGTTGTGTATGAGACTTTTTGAGATCACTGAATTTATCTCAGGGCAGAATTGGGATTTTGGGATAGATAGATCCTGCCCTCCGTCAGAGTGGTGAATTTGGTGATATTTCCAGATGCTCCTGCCTAATTGTGTGTGATGCTCTTAGGTACAAGTGGTTACAGCATTGGTTTGTGCAACCATGGGGACTAAGAAGGGCAGGACACAGACTGCAGCCCCAACCAGTCCCAAAACAGAGTGACCAGCCATGCCTGCTCCAAACCAGCTGCCTGTGCATGGCAGAAGTGCTCTCGCATGGAGTAGGAGGATGTGATTCACATCTGAAGCATATTCTGTGTTGCATTTAGTTTCTACATTCATTTGCCTGATTTGAGTCTCAAGCAAGCAAGCCCGTGCAATGGGCAAGGAATACAGGGGTTCTGCAATCCGGCCCAAATGCGACTTTGTGCAGTGCCACCCACCAGCTGGGTAGCACATACAGAAGAGGTGCACATGCTGGGCAACCCCTTCAGAAGTCCCAACATTAGCTTTTCCACCTCCGTGCACAAAGTGAGGGGGCACCACAGAGGAAAACTGGCCTTGATCTTCCATGGGTTAATGAGTCATGTTCTTGTTCAGACTTCCCCTAGATATTGTGGCCTGAGTGATCTGGATCCAGGTCCTTAAGCATATTTAAAGAAGTAGTCATGGACTACAATTCTGTTTGCTTCAGGGACATAGCTGAATATTAATTTTAACCTTTTCAATCTGAAAGCAGGTGCTTCATAGAGACTTAAGAAGATCAGCCACTCCATCATCCTAATGTACATGATTTTCTTTTCTCTTCATTCTACATGAGCTTAATTCAGTTATTTCTGAGAGGGAAAAAAGACTGATCCTGCAGTAAATGCAACTGAAGAGATTTTTCCAGTATCTCATCTATGAACTCTGTAGCCAGTGATCCTAATCCCCATTCTGGTTCTTTAGTGGTGTGACTTATAAGTGCTTGTGAGGAGAAGGGCAGGGCCACGGGGTGAGCTGGTGACCTCCCCTGGCACAGGGTGGTGCCTTTCCTGGGGTTTCCAGATAAGTAACTGCGGAGGCGGTTGATGGGCAACACCAGTTCAGTCCAGGCATTTCTGTGGTCAAAGAGCTCAAATGGGTCATGGCTGTGGTTGCACTCCAGCCTGGTTAAAGCTGAATCCATGTGGCAGTATGGGACATGCCCACCAATCTCACAGCTGTGAATCTACTCTGGAATGGAAAAACAAAACAAACCAGATTCTAAATCAATTAACAACATACCACTTGCAGGAAAAATCCCTCTTTGAGCCACCAGATTTGGTTAGTGATGGTTTTGAGTATTATATCTTTGTTTCAGTCTCTATATGAAAGCAAATAATTTTATTTCATTTCCAAAGTTGGTAGAAAGAAACCTGCAGTCTTCATTGGCTTTTCCTACATCTCACTGGCAAGCCAGGAGTTGGACCCTGAATATATTAAGACACAGGGTTGAGGAAGGTCTGGTTTACACAAATGGCAGGTTTACGGGCTTGAGTGCACAAGGAATTAAATGTTTCCCAGTAGTTCATGTGTCTAAGTCAGACTGTAGCCCCTCTGGTATCATCAAGTGTTTCTCCTCTTTGTTCCCTCAGTCACCAGCACTGAAGAAAGCTTTCAGGTCCTATTTAACTTGAAACCTCTCTTATGATTTAGGAATGAAAAGTTTGGACCTCACCAGGAGGGAGCTTTTTTAATGATGTGATATTGTGTGAGGCAACTTCTCTCCTTCAGGCAAGATCTGATACCAAGCTCCAGGTCTTTGCTGTGCCAATGTCACCAGGAGCACTCTCCTTCCTCCTGCCCCAACTTGCTGCTTCTCCAGGCACTGCAGAAGATCACCTGCACCAAACTGCTTCATTCTGCTGGCTCAGGGAAGCTCATAAATATGATCTTCAGTGGGGGATCAGGATGACTGTCTCCTCTAGGAAATATTTCAGGGAAAAGAAAAGCCAAATTTCACCTCTGACTTTATAAAAGGGGAGCTTCCCTTAGCCTTCCCAATGTGCTGGATTTTAAATACTTTGACTGGTATTTAAAGGGAGCTGGAAGTCTTCAGCAAATGTGGAGTCCTAGGTTGGAGAGATGTGTCAAGATAGGCCTGGGAGTCTCTCGAACTGCAGGAGCAGGAAAATTGTGAGAGGAGCTGATGGGAACGTGGGACTTGTGCTCATGTCTCAAGTTCCTCGGAGACTTCAGGACAGCCCTGGCCTCAGGACTGGCTATGTGAGGGCCGGGATGGGGAAGGAGGGCTAACATTCTCCCCTACTCAGAGCTATGGTAGCAAACTGCAGGCCTGGGCGTGATTTATGCTGTCCTTGCTCCTTTGCATTATCTCAGGCAGGAGTGCAATTGCTGCCTGACTGAAATGGGAATGTCCTGTGCTTACCTGACACCAGTGTGAAGACTCCCCAGGGCCAAAGACCATGGGACTTGCAGCTTCAGAGCTCCCCTGCATCCTCTGGGTGGAAAACTTTCTGCCAGGGTCAACACAGTCCTCTCTTTTTTACTTGTTTTGAGTTAAAAATGCAAACCAATACAACAAGCTCTTTTGGGGGGGATGAAGGAATGTGGGATGAAGGGTGTCTCTCAGCCTCTTCACTATTGGTCGGGTGAGTCAGTCCTTTCACTACAGCCCTGAGGTTAGCAGAAAACCTGACCATGAAGTAGCAGAAAATTGAACTCCCTTTGAAATTGGTAGAGTGAAGGAGCCTCCCCATAAGCTGTTATTTCCCTCCTCATGCCTGCATCAGTGCATCTGTCTCCAGTCCTCTCCTGAGACCCATTGCAGAAGGTGGCCAGGAGCATTGGTCAGCAGAGGCATTGCCACTCAGTTAAGCCACAGTCAGGTGAAAACTGGGGTGCTTTGGAGTAGCAGCAACCATGGCTAAAGGATGGCCTGGGGTGGGTGTACACAAAGCACAGTTTGCAGGAAGCAGTAGTGTCTGCTCTAGCCCGGGAAACTCTTGGAGCAACAAGTTCCTCTTCTGACCCAGAAAGGAGACAGAAACTTCTCAGCCGGCAGTCTGTGACTCCTGTTTCAGATCTGAAGAAAAACTCCTACACCTGAAAGTTTCTTTCTCCATCTCTAATTATTGGTCTAATAAAAGGCTTCCACTATACTGACGTAAGATGCTTTCTTTGCTTCTCTCTCCTTTCTTTTCTAACCTGTTTGCCCCCAAATGAATGTGATTAATTTGACACCCCAAATAAAGCTGGATTTTCCCCTGTCATAAAACGTGAATATAATTGCAGGAACAATGTTGACTAACACCACATGCTTTAAAAAAATTAAATCAAGCAAACAAAAATAACTAGTGTGAATTCAAAGCAAAAATGAATGGAGCCTGCCTCATTCATAAATGTTATATGAGACTTTGGTTAAAAAGGCAAGCCTGTCATCCCAAGGCCAGCAGCTGTTGTTATGTTGAACAAAATGGATACAAATGGGTATTATTTTAAAGCAAAATGCTTAATCCCAGGCCTAACAAGCACACTGTCCTCTCTGTAACCCTGTGTCATACAAGCCATGATCTCCAGTAGAGGGCTTGATTGCACAGGAAATAAAATTCCCTGGCTGTGCCCTACCAAACCGACAAACACCCTGGCAATGTTTGAGTTACTATGGCAATCACAAAATAGGAAGGCCTTTTCTTCTTTTCCCCATCTCTGCATGCAGCCGCAGGCTGCTCCTGAATAGCTCACATCTGCAAAAAGTTTTAACACGGTACTCAGATAAAGAAAAGGATCCCAAAAATGGGCATTGACCCGTCTCAAAAAATGTTGCAAATTTTATATACAAGAATTGGGGAGCTGTGCCACTTTGCGCAGGTTATGTCATAATGTGAACAAAAAGGGATAAAAGCTGATGAAGGCTTTTGCTGTCAAATATGGAGAGAGGGGAAAAAGCAGAAGTAAATGACAGCTTTAATGCAGATGTAAGAAGAAAAGTCAAAGATGGGTGACAGAAAGTTGCTGGTCAATGAATAAGGGAAAAATTTCGAACACAAAAACCAGACAAAAGAGTAAAATACAATAAAAATCTCACTATAGAGAATACTGAGAAAAGTCCCAAAAGCACAGTGAGCAAAATCTTGGAGCTATCAAACCATGTGAAACAGACATGTGGTTCTTTAGAGCGGCCCATTTCAGGCATTAATAGCTCCCATTATAAAGGAGGAACCTGATCTCTGGCCTGGAAAGCTTTCAAGAAGCAGACTTTTTACAACAAAATTGAAAAGCAAAACAAAACTGAACCTTTCTGCCTTGCACAAATTAACTAGGATTTTGGTCTTTCTAGACAAATTTGGTTCTGCATAATGAACTGTTACACATTTTACCAGTTTTCCTTGGACAAATGCTTTCTGGTAATGGAGAATAATTATGTATTTAAATGGAGATTTGCGTTCTGGCAGATCTTATGATCGTGCGCTTTCTGACAGTGTGCTTTCCACTATTAAAATATATTTATTGTTGATAATATAAATTTACCTTTACCAACAAGCTGATTTCAACCACCTAATTTAGATTACTGTGTAGAGTATGTGAATGTATGTTAAGCACCTGATGGTCTCACTGGGCTGTTTAATCCCAGTGAGAGGAAAGGTATGAATCCAGAATTTAGTATACAGGTCCGCTGCTCTGACCTAGTTTTGCCTCAGATGTCTGGATCTGTGGTGTGGGAGCTGGAAAGTGCCACCACTACCTCCACGTATGGTAACTCCCTCTCACAAGTAGGTTCAGTAAGAGTAAATTTACTCTTAATTTGTTCTTAATCTTAGGTTCGATTGACACGTTATAGCTTCTGAAAGTATCATTGCACTTTAAAAGCTCTTACTGACAAGTCACATTAATCACTAGTGTCTGAGAAAGGCTTAATGTGGGGAAATGAATGAAAATGGCATAAACAGTTCACAAAAAAAGTCCAAAGGGCCAAAAGAAGCCCCAAATCCAGTAAAAGTGGGACTGCATTATACATTCATTGACTCTTGTTCTTTTGGGGGTGTTGTGGTATGAAAAGAAAGAGACAATAGAGGACAATAGCAGTACCTTATCAAAGTTCATTCAAGCAGCTATTTCAAATACTTTTAACGGCTTGTCACTGGGTCTTGCAAGTCTCCAAGAGTCTAAACACTCTGTCACATTTGTGTACTAACCACTTAAAGTGCTGCTAAAGCCTTTTGACCTGGACTGACTCTCCTTTATCTAGGTCAAAATGCAAGGCAAAGCCTTTGTGTTCCACGGCCTTCATTAAATTCATTGATTTGACCTGTATTTTAAAGACCAAAAGTCAAATGGAATGGGAAGTTAAAGTTCCCATACAAAATCTTCCACCCAGCACTTCACTGCCTCCTTGAACTATGTAACATTCAGAAAAGGCCATCTCACGGCCATTTGAAGCGTGGGCTATAGCTGGAGTGGCAGTTTTGTCCAGTTTTTTCAAGAGCATTGAAGGGATTCATCAGAGCTTTCCCTCTCTTAAATGAGGACAAAAAAGTTGAAGCTTGCAGACAGTTCCACTGACTGTTTTTTCTTACTCTGAGTCATCTGTTCAACAAGGCATTGCAAAGTTCAGGGGTAGATAAATATTATTTCAATCTCTTTAGCACACACACAGGCAGGGATGAGGTTTGTTGCTTTACATTAGATACTTGATGTGCTCATGGTCAACTGCACTATCGAGGAAAAAGAAGCCATCAGCTTTTATGTGTCAAGAAATAAACCATCTTCTGCATTTGGAGACCAAATCTCAGAACTAGTGTTTACTCTGACTGGGAACACAGTGTAAAACCCAAGGCCTTTAGAGAAAAAACATAGGTTTAAGTCTTAATTTATTTTTCAGCTAGGACTCAGACATCAAAAAGCTTGAAACCTGGGGGGTTTCATTCATCCCTAGTAAAGTCTTGAACCAAGAGATGTTTCTACATATGACTGATCCAGCTCATGTTGTTGGTCTGAGAAAGAAGAGACTGCTTGTCAACTGCCAGGAGCAGTCCAGGTTGACCAGGGAGGCAAGTCCTGCCCTGTGGGGAAGTGGACAAGAGCAGACACCAAGGGCCCTGGCTTGTGCAAGGCTGGGGTGGACTGGTCACCTTGTCTTGCCTGGCTGATGTTCATAGCATATTTACAACAGAAAGAGTGGAGTGAAAGAAAAATAAATTAAAAATATGAAAGTAAACTTTAGCCAAATGACAGACCACTCAGATCTTCAAGGACAACAACTATCCTTGAGATGATCTGCAAGTTTATAATTTCAATAAAAATTATCATGCACAATCCAAGTATTTGGTACAACTTTCCAGAAAGTGTTCTTTTCATGACTGGCATTAGGAGTGGGATTCAGCTGCCTAGAGGTGTTAGGTTATGTGACTGAAAGCTCATCTCTGTGAACACAAAGCACAGATGAACATGATTACAAGACAGCAACCCCCATAACCTAATTGGAGAAAACCAAGATAACATAATTGAGAAAACCTGCCCTTCCTAGGACTGTCACAGACAAGGCATCAGTCCCATGGTCTGGGGGTAACAGCCCCCAACCAAGAGAGTTGCAGACTGAGGAGGTTAGTGCCTATGGGGGTGTGGGACTCAGTATGGGAAAACAGGTAAGAACATGTTGGGATTGTACAAAACTTTCTGCAGGACCTGTAAGGGAAGGACTAAAGGTGAGGACAGAGAGGTGCTTTGGGGAAACAATTGTGGAAAAACAGAGGTAAAGAGAATGAAAAGAGTTGGTGTGTATAATGAAACTACTGGTCTGTCCGTGTGCCTGATCACTGCAGTCTGTCCCACTTTCTCATTAAACTCAATTTCTAGCTACTTTCTTGGGCATGGGGGCTCTGCGTGCCTGGGTGTGCATGGCAGTTGGAGCACCAGCAGCTGGAGCAGAGCTGTGAACTTCGCATGCCCATGTGCTAGCAACTGCGGCGGCCTCTCAGATAGTCCTAGACACCTGAGTCAGGCACCTGGATAAAGCATTTTAACTATCTGAGCATCGTGCCAAATGCTGAATGCAAATCTGCTTGCAGTCGAGTGGCTCACAGACATTTCCACTCCCAGGAGCTGGGGTGGCTCACACATCCAGCTTACCCATCACCCTGCACACAGTGTGACCTACAGGAAGGATGGGCATGGGATGAATGTGTTTCAGAAATGTGGGTGATCAGCTGGACCCTGAGGAGGGTGGCTCTCGGAGTATGTCTCCACAGGATCTGAACAAGCAAATTTTCTTTTCCAGAGACCTGACCATTCATTTTTCACATCTCACCCACTTGAATCTTGAGAGCTGTTTACAGGCATGAACAACTATGAAGTTAAGAAATGTTAAGGCAGTGTGGAGTCCAGAGACATGGTGGTGGGAAGACAGCAGAAGGAATGAGTGGAGGGGAGAGGTGTGGGCCAGTGCTGTGTTTGGATTCCTGCTTAGCAAAAGTTCAGCCATCCCACCCTTTCTCCTCTTCCTCCCCAAACACAGCTATCTTCTCTTGGCCCCCTTGGAGCATCAATGATCTCAGGAGCCTTGAAGTGGTTAAAATGCTTTCTCAGGTGCTTCCAGCAGACTGCATCCAGCTCTGAGCTGATGCAGAGCCAGGGAAAACTGAGTGCTTTAATCCATAAAACAAATGAACTCTGTAAACACGGCAGGTCACATGGGGATCACTGATGAGTTTAAATGTTCAAAAGAAAGTCCAGGAACAGGTAAAATCCTCTTCATCTAGCAGCAGGTCTCTAAAAGAGTAGGTTCTACTTCCATTTCTAGGTTCATATAACTATGATTTTACAGATCTCACCAACTAAAAATTGTAAATGAAAGGAAGCAGCAGAAACAATACATGGAAAGCCTTTGGTGCTGGGTGGCAGGATATCACCTTACAGAAAGGCTGGCTGGGAAAAAGAAGGAATAAATGTTTCCTTAGCTTTTGGATGAATTCTGTAGTTTCCAGAAAGGTCAATCTGACATATTCCAATGGCATAGTGTTCTTTCAAAAGAAACAATTGCAAACTTAAGGAAAAAACCCAACCCAGATCTACAACAGCCCTTTGAGCCATTATTTTCTGATTCTGATTTTGTACAAAATCAAGATTCTAAAAGCTACAACTCCTAACCAAGGCTAGTTTATCTAACATTTTCTTGCTTGCAAAATTAGCTGTAAAATGATTTTGTCTTATTTATTATTCACCTGTAGCAATTTGCTAAGCAGTTGGGCAGTCTCTGGATTGTCTGCAGACTCCTTGTCTATTGCTTTGTGCATTCCTAAGATGCTTTATTTTTATGTTTTGTGACTGGCCTATAATTGGTAACTTAGAAACACTTTTTTTTTCTGATGTCCAGTTGGGCAATTCCTGGAGCTTTGAAGATTTACCAGATGAGCCTTTCCTACTGTGACTCTTCATGGAGGAACATGTTTGCCAGAGGCTTTACGTCCATGAACATCTTAGCAAACCATATTCCTCCCACATCTCTGGAAAGGAATGAGATGAAGAAGGAGTTGAATGCCACCAAAGCAGACTGATTATTTTGTGTTTGGGAAAACATTTACAAAAATCTGTTTGGAGCTGGCTGTAAACAGAGTCACTCTAAAACAGTGTGTCATTAAAGGGATATTGTTCCGGGCCACCAAAGCAGACTAAAAGTAACTCCAGGACCACATTCAGAGATGTGGGAACCATCTAGCCCATGGCACACCCCCCCTTCCTGCCAGCCCACGGTGGTCCCTTCGCAGTGAGAGTTTTCTTTGGGCTCTGGGGAGAGCAAGAAGCTGCTGAGGGAGAAACTGCAGAAGGTGAGCTTGAGAAACACCCTGCTGGGTCAGAGCAGTGGTCCCCTACCCCCCTACTCCATCTCCGTCAGCAGCAGTTGGGAGCTGCTCTGAGGGAGAACAGATGAGTTTTACCACTTGCTGTGGTCCCTTCGCACTACTGGGAGGTACCTGCATAGGCTCCTGAGTGCCACCTCATAAGCCTGCTGTCCACAGATGTGTCTAATCTGCTCGTGAAGCTGCTGATACCGTTCATCTTTGTGGCCTTCCATGGATGTGTTTTCCAATGTTTACTACCAGCCATGTACTGGCCTGTGTCTGTTTTAAACCAATCTCCCTGAGATTCCCTGAGCACTCTCTGGAGCTTGCGTTAAGGGATTTGGTGAACATTGGTTCCATGTTCGCCTTCCCCACCACCATGGTTTTGTCAACTTTGTATAAATCCCCTCAGCTTTCTTTACTCTAAACTGAGGAGTCTTTTTAGTGTCTTCACATAAAGTGGCTGCTTCAGCCCACAGTAATTTTCGTTGCCTTTTTCTGTATCTTCTGACTTCATTATATCCTTCCTGAGATGCAGAGAACTGATCTGCACCCAGTACTCAATATATGGGAGAAATAAGGTTTCAGCCTCTCTTCATTCTAAAAAGAAAATAAAAAAGAGTATAAAGTTAGTTAAATGTAAACCACATTATGCACTAAATAATGAGGGTTATGTTATATCATGAACACCACAGTAATCTCACTAGCAATGTCCTGTGAGAAGCCTTGTCTAAGCAAGGCTCCCAGTGGAAGAGATTTGGTCCTTGTGAAGTCTGCCAGGTGCTCTGGTGGCTGCAGCACACATAGGCTGCCTCCTGAGGCAAAGGCTGTTTAAAAGTATAAACCTGAGTAACAAACCCTGAGCTCAGATCACCCATCTCTGAAGTACAGATGCATGAGTAAGCCTCACACACTCCCCACATAGGATGTACAGCTGATAGGTTAAGCTTTTTTATCCATTTAAGATAACAATTTTGATGTGTCTGTTTTAGTACTTGCTGTCTTTACTTGGAAGTTTGAAGTCTACAAGCTGTAAAGATTACAGCTAATTCAAACTATGACTGTTTGAGGAGCAGAAAGGAAACAATAAAGTATTTAAGGCTCATTTTACTCTGACAAACCACAGTCAGCACTAGAGGCATGCTGATTCAAACACAGGGCAGGACACATTCCTTGCTTGAAGTACTTGCAACCACAATGGGCAAGGGAGGATGAGGGGGAACAGGACCAGCTAGGTGAAGGGTGATGCTATGTAGGGGACCAGAGATGTAAAACCTGTCTCTTTTCTTTCCAGGTTTACAGTCCTGAGGAGAAAGATTTTTCACACAAGAAAAGTATCTTCAAACACTCCTATCCTTTTCCTCCCTGCCTGTCCAATTTCCTTGTCAAAGCATCTCACAGCTCTTTAGAAATGCTCATTTGCTCTCAGAAGCCACCTGGTGAGTATGCCACAGTTATTCCTGCTTTGCAGAAACACCCAGTGATATGACTTGTTTGGGGTGGAACCATAGATCAGACTGCTAACCCCTTTCATCCAAAAACACAGCACTGTCAGGTCCTGTTGCCGGCTCCCCAGGCTCAGTTGCTGTCCCAGTGCAGACCAGCATGGTGGTGCAGCAGGGAAGCTGCTCTTGGCCACAGCAGCCACCCCTCTGCTCTGCAGGCGTGAAGGTGAGTCACCTTTGAAACCACTCAGCGCTTCCCAGGGGATCTGGAGTGGTAAACAGCACACAGGACCGTAGTGGGGGATAACTGCACCACCAGTGTCTCTGGGTTTGCTGTGGGTTTGTACCGGTGTTAGCAGAACAGGCTTTCAGCTCTTTACAGACCCTTAGAGCTTTCTTTTTCTCCTTGGAGTCACTTCTCATTTTGGTCCGTCTCCAAAGGTTGTACTTTTACAAACAGCAATCAGCTGTGTACAAAAATGGGCCATCCTCTGCAGTGTACCAACACATGAGGGAGTAGCTCACATTTTCAGTGCAACAGCAAAGCAACAATGCTTGAATGCCAACATAAGCACCTGACACTGTTGGTTTGGGCTCTGCTGCCATTGTGGGAGTTGCTGTAGCTCCTGCTCACCCGTGAGCATCCTCCCAGGCTGCCTGCGGCACCTGGAGGAAGCCCCACAGATACTGCAGAAGCGCAAAGCCCAGTTATTTTACCTTGTCACCTTAGCATTCACAAGGGGATGGTGCTCCCTGCAAAGTGCCCTGCTCCAGCCCCAACAGGTGGGAGCCTGTGGCTTTTTGTATTAAGGAGTTTAGGAGAGTTGTATTAATCCGCTGAACAGCCACATCGTCTGTCAGCCTTCTTTGCCAAGCTGAGAGCTAGCAAGCGGCACCAAGCGTACCAAAACCTAATGATGTACTACCAACATCCACGCCAAAGACAAGGCCATTTAGAGCAGAGAGACAAGCTGAGTTAGCATAAAAGAAGAGGCATCAATCACCATTCCCCCAAGACAATGGTGATAATTTAAGGGCTGTTTTTTAAGAAGAACTGACGCTATACAAAGATTGAGGAGAAAGGTCTGGTAGGCTTCACCTGCAGCTGAGAGCTATTTGTTCCCATTGTGCCAACCGGAGCAAGGTTTGAAATGGCAATTTCTGCAGCTGGCATCATATGCATCAAGTTATGCTCACAACTAAGGGTTTACTTTAAATTGCTACATTTTCCGGCTCAGGCTGTTATTAGTTAAGCTTGAGTGACTTTACTAATTAATTAACTTTTTGTTGAATTTTAAACTAAATTACAGAGTTCTGTAGCACTATTTTTCTTCTGTTAAAATCATTAAGCTTTTTGGAATTATTTCCCTTTAATCCACTAATTCTATGACACTTTTTCTATTGGGTTTACAGAGATTGAATCCAGACTTAGGACAAGAATTTGCAAACCTATTATATTTAGCGGAGTTATATCCACAAACTATAGCCCTATAATTGACACTATTTTGTTTTTTTAGAGGGATAAACCAGTGCAGACATCCTTACATATGGTATAAGGTGACCCTACATAATCAAACCTAAAGTATTCAGAGAGCTGGAGACACCAAAGTAGATTCTCTCTGAAAGGTTACAAAAAAGCAGAGTATCAGAATAAGTCTGGAGGAGTTTTCAAGTGGTCTTTTAGTCCAGACCATTGCTGCAAGGCACAATCACCCTTAACTGTCAGACGGTGGTTTCTCCCAGCTGTTCTTAAAGATTTCCTGTGATGGACAGCACACATCTCTAGCACAGCTCCACTCCTTCACTGTCCATACCATTAGCAAGTGTTTCTAGTGTCTTACTGGAACCTCCACACTGCACCTAAGTATGTTATTTCTCATCCTATCTGGGCATGAAGAGCATTTTGCTGCTTCTTTACATCAGCTCTTGGTGTATTTGAAAAATATTATCAGGAAATCCCTAGCATACACTAGAGCAACTCCAGTTCTTTCATTGCATATCACAATTTCTTGACTTAGTGTCATTCTCCTTATCCTCCTCTGGTCTCTCTGTTTTGTCTTCAGCTTCCCAGATATTCAGGTCCCAGACTTATCCCCAGCCCAGCATTGACCAGTGCTGAGCAGGGAGGGAGAGCTGGCCAGTGTCCAGTTCAGCCTGTAGCTCTCCTTGCCAGATGTTTGAATAAACATCTCTTATTTTGCCTGAGACTTTCCTGGGATTTCAGCATAATCAACAAACTTTGGCTTTTGCAGTCTTCAAGGAAAATGTGTTAAGGACACTAAAATGCTTTGAAACAAACTATCTGAGAAACCAGCAGTGATCAGGGTCCTGCAATGAGAGCCAACTGGACTCAGCAGTCCCAGAACTGCATTTAGTTTATCTGACAGCTTTTATTTTTATTCCTAACTGTTCTTCTGAGGCCTACACTTCATAATTTGAACTCAGCCTTTCCATTTCCTCCATCAGCTATGGCTTGTGCTCTGGTAAACCTTGTTAGTGATAGCTGCTGAAACATGTGCCAGGGAGATAGCAAGCCTTTTTAACCATACTGAATGATTTCTAAAGAAATTGCTGGTTTTCACAGGTGTTTTCATTGTTTTCAGATTTTAACTTCCATTTGTACTCTGCTCACTCTGCTCATCCAGACTCCTCCAGCATGAGCTTCATGACCACAATGGACCAGAGAGCAAGCTCTGTCCGTCATCTGCCCTGATGTGGCTGTGGGCATCCTGGATGAACTCACAAGGCCCAGCCTGCTGCTGTCCTCATGTACGGTACATTGAATTCAGTCCATTTACACACCATATCTACCCCAGACAGAAACCAGCAGCAACAAGGCGATTTCATGCAACATTGAAACATGAAATGGGCAACTTGGTGGTGAGCATCTCACACACACTGCAAATGGGACAGCACTGGGTCAGCAGTGGTACTGATATACTTAAAAAGCTCCAAGTTTACCTCAAACTTTTTTCTTCTGCCTTGTCAGTACAAAGAGGAGGCATTTTTGGTTTTACATCTGGATTTCAGGCACCAGTCAGAATGTAGCTTAAGCACTGCCTTGGCACCGGGGCCTGCCACATTCAGTTCTAGCACTGAGACCCTATTCAGTTGCAAAGTTGGATTGTATCTGCATTGAGGAGACTCCAGAGGAGTCAGAAACACCCATATCTGTAAGTAGTTTGTCCAAGTGATCCTCCAGATCTTTCTAAGTCCTTCACTCTGCTTCATTGCTGAGCTCACTGCTATTTCCAGGGGAGCATCCTGCAGTGAAGCCATTGCTTTCCCCACTGGAAAGAACCTGTTTTAAACCTCCTCAGGAGTGTCTAATGTGCTTTAGGGTTTAGTGTAATTAGCGCATGATCTGAATGCTTCAGTCCTCTGTATTTTCTGTCAATTCCTCTCACCTCCAGGCTCCTAAATGAATAGGAGGATGCATGCAAAAAAAAGTGTTTCTTAGCCAGCTTGTTCATTCAAGCAAGCCAAGACCACTCCTACACAGTGTGCTCAACCCCTGTGAGACAGCCATTGCCCAGAGTCAGCACCCTTCCCTTCTACAGTGGAGGCCAAGCAGAGGTACTGGAAACCACATCTAAAGTACTAATCTATTCCTGTCTTTCAGAGATGATAATTCAAGGACTTGCAGTGCCAGAAGCTCTTTCAGCCACCTTCAGTGTGGTCAGTATGCATGCTGCCTTATGATTCTCAGGTATTATTTTAAGGTGTTATATCTTGAGTATTTGGTCTTCAGAACCACATAAATCTTAGCTCCCTTATAAATACTTGTCCTATAAATTGCCCTAGGTTACTAAAGAGGCCACTGCCAGATCAAGAAATGGAGCTAATGACCTCCTAATTCTTTCATTGTTTCTTAGCCACCAAACTGCTGACAGGGACATTAGGAGCAGTTTGGGACTTCTGACTGTTCTGAAAATGTAAATTATCCCAATCTGCTTCACATGGAGGACTGTGGACAAGTGGTTTATGTAAGCTTTATAAAATCAAAGCTCAAGTGTGACTGTCATAATCGTCGGAAGGAACAATCCTTTAGACAACTCATGGCTGAGTCACTGATACTTTGGAAGACAAACACCAGGTCTCTCTCTGGCTTGTAGCAGGGACCGGGTGGTATGTTTGGGTCACCTTTGTGGTGTACTCACTCAGCTGCTTAGCAGCTGAGCTGCCACAAGTTGAACCAACTGCAAGTCTTCAGAGAACCAGAAGGAGCTGAAAACTCCCAGATCTTTCTGTTCCTGCATGAGCTGTCAGAGTGCCCACACCATCATGTGGTTTTGTGGCTACCTCAGGCTCTTTTTATCACATTTCCCCAAAGACAGAATTCCTCTCATGAAGACAAAAGCCTGTGTGAGCCCAGTAGTCAAAGGGGGTTAGTCCAGGTTTGCACACACTTTTATACAAGTGGAAATCGAAAGCAATTCCATTGAAGTTGCTGGGTTTGATTCCCCAAGACTTGCATTGGGAAGACTTTTTGCACATATTCAATAACTATCCAGACCAGAGGGGTTAGCACACTGCTGTCTGAGGCGAAATAACTATCTAGAAAGACAGTTATACAAGGAGGTGAAGCTTCATCCTGACTAAAGTAATGCTGGTAGAATTGAAAGACCAGTCAGTTCCACCCTTTCAGGAAAGGGTGAAGGTAAATGGCGGCACCTTCACTGGTGCAGCTGGAAGAGGTCCCCAGCCATTTACTCCAGCTCCATGCACTTCTGGGGTGTCATGACAGTTTGTGGATGAAAGTTTTCCCTTACAAAATAATAATATAATATTATATATATATTATATAATGTGATGACAGTTATGTTTTATATCTTCCAATTAAGTAGATATGCCATCAGCTGGCCCTCCATGAGCTTGCAACACTTGCTCTGAAATATTATAATCTCTAAGATTACAATGCAGAAGTAGGTGGAATCTGAATTGCCGTTATTTTTATTAGAGTTTTAACTAAACTTTCAAAGCAAAATAAGTGAAACCATGAGCAGATGGTGTGGAATCACACATCACTTGTGCAAATAGCTAAGCTTTGGCCAAATGAATAACAGTGACACCAATATTGTTCATTTGAGCAAACACATGGAAATATTTGGCTTGGATGAATGCATAGCAAATCATTTTAGCTTTTTCTAAGGAAGTTTATCAGATTTGGCAATCAATCATCTAAGTTGACCAAGAATACAGTGTCTTTGCAATAAATGTTCATGCTTGTCGTCATTAACATCATTTAGATTTTAGACTTTTTCTAATTAAGAAAGGTTCCCACCAGCAACAGCAAAAATCCCCACCACCTCTTTCATTATCTCAGCTTTTCTTCCCTTTAATTACTATTGAGCTCCTGGCTGATTAAATTAGGGTTTTTAGGTCTTTTCTGAAATCTTAGGGAAATTATCTAAAAATCATGAAATCAATTCCCTTACGCTGTTTTAATCTTTTATGTTTTGGGCTCCAAGAGGGACGGGCGGACAAGTGCAGCCCCTCGGAAAAGTGTGCAGCACTAGACTGCTTGCCAGCCTTCTATTGCCTTTGTGGACCATCTGGGTCAATTTCCTTCCAACTAAATGAAATGCAAATAAAAATTCCAGCAGTTTTTCAGCTGCAGGCTGCCCAGCTGATTAGCATGACAGAGGCCGGGAGATGAGGCCTGACCCTGTGCACTTCCCCTCATCTCATTAAGTTGTAACTCTACCGTGGCTGCATTCATGGTGTTTATTGACGCTGAAAGGCGTCTTTATCCAAAACTAGCTAAATTCACATTCAGAGTTTTTCCATGAAGGCTTGCCTGCTACAGCATCCACATGAAAGTGAACCTATTGTAGCTCGGTGATGTGTCCTGCTGATTCCTTAACAATCTGAGCTTTCTCCAAAAATGTTATATTCACAAGTTTAAGTTCCATTCAAAAAACCCTAAAAAGCAAACATTTTAGCAACTTCATAGTTTAAAATATTAAGAGTATAAACAAGTTTCATTCTGATGATGACAGTGTGTATATTAAACTCACGCACAAGGAGACAATCCAGCCAAAGTACAGTAGTGAGCGGGTGCCTGTATCATGTAGGACTGCAGACAACGGGGTATTATACTTATCCCCACATCCATCAGCAAGAAGAAGGATATAAGATTCAAGAAGGCAACATCTTCAGCAATTTATAGTGCTCTGAGAGTCACAGCTGGACAATGGAGAGAAATACACCTTCCAGCTGCCCAGTATTTCATGCCTTGTCACAACTCTACATTAAAGAATGGGATATACTGTGGAACCAAAGTCTAGTGGAAATGATCATAATAATGATCCTTTCACCCTTCTCTTGAGTGTCATAAGTAGCATCCTAGCTGGATGACAGCAGTTGCATAGCACTGCTGCTAAAGCTCTAGGGTGGACAGGTCTGGTGGGCAGTGAATTTTCTCTGCTGTAATGTTTGAGGGCCAGATGGGAACTAAGGTAGATGGACTGTTTTCAGGAGGCATGGAAAAGAATAGCCAAATGCTCATGCTCTCCTTATCATTTGGGTCCACATGGTATGCACAGTAATGACTAACCACTATCTTTCAGGGCTCCCAGACTGTGAACAAGAGTTGGGGAGGGTCCAATCCTGACCCTGATGCATCCCTAGACTCAAAGCCTCAGTTCTAATCATTTCTGCTCATGGTAGCTGGACTGGAAAAAGAGGACATGGGAATTTTCACTGGACCACTGCCAAGTCTCTCACAAGATATTTTATGATTTCGTTGGGAAGGAGAGGATGTGCGCTTTTTTTGTTATGGAAAACAGTCTTTTTTGCTTCTGTGTCAAGGCAGATATAGGTGAGCAAATGTAGGGGAGTCAGTCAGAGACTGACTCTTTAGATCACAAGAAGAGATTACAGGGCTTTGAGCATCTCATCAAAGTGATTTACACCTGTGCAGAGCTAAAAGGTGAAGTCAATGCATAACATAGACTGGCATTACAGGCTGTGAGGAAAAAAAAGCAAAAATATTACATCATCTCTACTCCATTCAGAGGTCACATGGAGCACAGAATCACAGAATCATTCAGGTTGGAAAAGACCCTTGGGATCATCGAGTCCAACCATCAGCCCTCCTCTACAAAGTTCTCCCCTACACCATATCCCCCAGCATCTCATCTAAACGACCCTTAAACACATCCAGGGATGGTGACTCCACCACCTCCCTGGGCAGCCTATTCCACTGTCTGACCACTCTTTCTGTGAAAATTTTTTTCCTAATGTCCAGTCTGAACCTCCCCTGTTGGAGCTTAAAGCCATTCCCTCTTGTTCTGTCACTAATCACCTGTGAGAAGAGACCAGCACCAACCTCTCTGCAATGTCCTTTCAAGTAGTTGCAGAGAGTGATGAGGTCTCCCCTCAGCCTTCTCTTCCTCAAACTAAACAGTCCCAGCTCCTTCAATCTCTCCTCATAGGATTTGTTCTCCAGGCCCTTCACCAGCTTCGTTGCCCTCCTCTGCACTTGCTCCAGCACCTCGATATCTCTCTCGTATTGAGGTGCCCAAAACTGGACACAATACTCCAGGTGTGGCCTCACCAGTGCAGAGTACAGGGGGACTATCACCTCCCTACTTCTGCTGGTCACGTATTAAAGGTGATATCTGTTCAATTATCCCATGAAGAAGAAATTCAATAGTAATTTTCCCATGGCTACTCCCTAGACTTTCTATCTCATATGCTAATGACTTCACTTTGCTTCATACAGACAGACTTTGACAAATGTTACCTTGATCTGAGAAGTGATGCACAATGCTTGGGCAGGAAAATTCATTTTTTAAAGTGGTTCATGGTACATTAATCTCTTCCCACTGAGCCACAAACTATTATGAACATTAAAATAACATTTTGGATCATTTCTCATAATCCCAT
Organism: Strix uralensis; assembly: GCF_047716275.1. Classification (NCBI taxonomy): domain Eukaryota; kingdom Metazoa; phylum Chordata; class Aves; order Strigiformes; family Strigidae; genus Strix; species Strix uralensis. Next base: position 114,964,049 of record NC_133973.1, on the reverse strand, counting down.
TGAAATCAGAGATATTCTGTTAATTTCCATAGGGTTTTGGTTCTATTCTTTGTTAGTTTGGCTTAATTAATTGTTGTCACAACTCCATGTGAGCTGGTAGACACTGACTGAACAAACATCTCAATGCTTGGCTTTGCTGGTGCTCCAGGTAAGTGTTTGCTGGATAGATGAAAACTGCTCAAATGTATTGTCACTCCCAGATGTGTTGTTCAAGTTGGTTCTTTGTTTAGGGGCATGTAAACAAGGGTTTGACTATAAAGGCTTCTACTTAAAAGTCAAGAAGGTGAACATGAGGCAGAGCAGTGGGAGCACAATGGGTTTTGACCAGTCATGTTTCAGCTTTGCAGGCTGTTGGAGACATGTCCCTTCTATATATTAGTTCAGCCTCATCAGGGACAGAACATGGTTAAGGATTGCCTCAGATCAGGAGTTTAAACTAATTTAGTCAAACTAGTGGAAAGACCTTGAAAACATCCTTGTTTGTTTTAAATGCACATCCCATTTTAACTAAAGTTAATGAGGAATTAATGTCATTAAATTGAAACCAAAAAGCTTAAGCTGTAGTGAGAGTATCTTACAGTGCCTTGGGGCAAGTAGATGAGTTCAAAGACTTTAGTGTTTTATTATACAAGTTTCATGAAATTCTGCTTTTCAGAAGTAAAAAGAATTTGGAAAAGAGGGAGACAACTACCTTTTTATCTACACTGCACTGATGTGAACTTTATTTACTTCTGCATTCTCATTTGAACTGGTATGTTTTTTTAGCAGTTAGTGTCTCCTGAAAACAAAACAGTGACTAATAGCATGGTTTGTGCTTCATGCATTTTGTTGTCAGCCATGTCAACTTTAAAGCCAGCCTGTAATGCTACTGGCAGCTTATGAAGTCTGTTTTTAAATAGAAAGTTATGATAACTGCTACCTGTATAAGGAATCCCACAACAGGTGGGAGCACACTTGGAGCAGTGAGAAGCCAACTGTTCTATTCCAAGGAGGAAGGCAGAGTAATACTGTGGATACACCTCACTGATTGGCATTTCATATTGAACTATATCCAAATGCAAAGCCAGCACTTTAAATTTCCTGCTGAATGCACATTTGATCAAAAAATTGTGATTTAGGATCCTTGCAAGATTTTGCTTTCGTAGTATAACACATTTTCAATTCACAATTCATTTAACTTCAATAAAGTGAAGGCATTATAATAAAATGTTAGATAATGATCAAATACATGTGCTACAGTAACACCAGTTCTGGAATAAAAATATCAAACTATTGTATTCTGACTATATCAAAATGGAATATTTTACAATATTATTAGTATGAAATAATAAAGTCAAGACAAACCACTGCAAATTCTTCTAGCTGAAAATTTTTCAGGCTTGGTATCTTCCTTGGACACATTTTGACAAAACTGTCTTTATGACAGAAAATTGTCATTAGAAGTTTTCATCCAGGTTCAGTTATCACTATTATCTATTCAACAGAATATGGGGCTTTGGGGGTTGTTTCACCTGGAAGGGTGAAAGCAGTGATAGTTGTGCTTTTTTCTTTTATGTGTCAATATATTTCTTTATGAAACAAGAACCAAATATTACTTTTTAAAGCACAGCAGGAAGAAGAAAGTAAAGAATAAAGAAAGAAAAGTGGAGAAAAAAAAAAACTTCAGAGGCTGAATGGTTGTTGGAGTTGGAGTTGTCCTGTAGGTGAGAAGCAGAGCAACTACAATCACAAGTCTTGGGTCAAGGTAACAGAAAGGAGCGATGACACGGAAAGGAGCAGAGAGGGAAAAATACCTGGGAACACAGGGTCGGGTGAAGAGCCCTGTGTGGGGAGTCTACAAGGGGCAGAAGGTCCTCATCTGGCTTACTTTGTGCCAGATCAGCACAGAAAATGGGACAGGCTGATCTGACAGCAGCAGCAAAAAACCAAAGAGCTTCATCGTTTGGCAGACTTGATAAATGTATCATGATTTCTACTTCTTCTCAGTCCCAGTTCCTACAGTTATAAGTTATATAATGTCCTCAGCTTGGGCTAAGAAACAACCAACACATATTGCATGGTGTCCAAATTGTAGAGGAGAGTTTGAAAAGGTGGCCACTATTGGCTAAAACACAGCAGAAACAAAAAAGACAAACTCAGGTTTATTATTACAGACACAATTTCTGGGAGCTAGACATATTATTCACTGAGGTTTGGAGCTCTCTATATTACTTATCTTGGAGATGAGATGCAGCAGTGATGTCTACCCTCATTCTGAACCTGAAGAGTATCCTGAATCAGCAAAGACACTGTCTTGTCAGGAAACCTGAACTAACTTCCTGAACTACAAAAGGGAGTTTGCAGGTGTATACCTCACTACAGTGGCAGTGATCAGAAGGAAACACGCAACAGAAGACCTTAATACCTCTCAAAATACAAGGGAAAAAGAAAGGAAAACTACAAAGCCAGTCTTTGAGTATTCTGAGGAAAAATTGCAAGCTTGATGGGGGACACTACAGAGATACACAGAGGATCAGTAGAGGCAGGATGAGAAACCTGCAGCAGGACAGGTGCAGAACGGAGCGCAGGCAATGGCCAACAGCAGTAGCTGTCCTGTGGCCTTGAAAAGCTGCTGCTATAAATGCCTCATTGGTATTTCTTACATCTTGGTCTTGAATCAGGAGGGCTAATGTCCTCGTGCCTGGGGACTGTTTTTATTTCCTGCTGTGTTTTTGAGGTCCAGATCAAAGCAAACATGTTTGTTTGCATCAGACCAAACATACCCTGCCTGGGACTGGATCCAGGTTTCTTATTCCTCTGCATTCAACTTTGGCAGCCGTAGGGCAACATTTGTAATGAATTGCAATTTAGCAATTCATGGGTCTGAAGAGTGCTTCTTTTTCCCTTGCTTTGCACACAGAGTACTCCACGGTATGTACATGAGAACCCAGAGTATCGAGCCATGCTCAGAGTTCATGGCAGCTTTACCCTTCAATGTGTGCCTTAGGCACAATGAAGGAGCAGAAATTCCCTTCTATGATGGGATGTTAAGGCTCTTCTGCCCTTGTCTGACCCCTTCTGACCATCCACCTCATCCCATTTCTTCTTACCACTCCGACTCATATTTTGGCCACTTTTCCCCCTTTCTGTCTCTTTTTAAGCCTCTTGTCAGTCATTGTCATGACCAGTGACAACGTTTCTGTCACAGGCTCCTCTCCAGACTTGCTGGCCAAGTCCTGGTCTCTCTGATCCAGACTCTGTAGCTGCCCAGGTTATCCCATGTACCAGCTTACAGTCCTCACATCCAGTCCTGCTGCGGCAGCATCACTGGCTCAGGGTGCTCCTTCCAGCCATACCCTCCTGCCCAGCTCTTACCCAATCCTTTCTTTCACTGGTTCTCCTTGGATGCAGCAGAGTGAGTCCACAGACATGACTGAGTCTCTTTGAACCTGTATCCCAGGATGGTCCTGTCTGGCCCTGACATGGAGTTAAATTCAGTAAGTAAGAGTTTTTCAACCCTGCTAAATCTGCTAAGCATGCCCCAAATGTGTTCCTTAAGAGCCTGGGGAAAAATGAAGTGACAGCTAATAGAAAGAGCAAAAGCATAATAACACCCCTTCTTTTCCTTCCTCTGGGTACAGCTTCACAGTGAATAAAAATGTTGCATCAAACATGGGCAGAAAAATGTATTTTTCTGAGAAATATCCAACTTGCTATTATTTGACCATATGTAGTCACACATGTCACACAAGGTTGAGTAGTCCAAACTTCAAGGTTACAGGGCAGCAGGTTGACAAGAGGTGGTACCAAGGCTTCTTCAAAGGAGAGGTGCCAAGCAATCTGTGATATGGACATGGCTAGCAGTGAACCTTCCTGATAGCAGGGACAGCAGGCTGTGTACAGGACAGCACACTTCTTTTAATTTGTTGGGTTTGTGACACATTCCACCACTGTGGTTTTTCGCCTTTGAGATCTGACTTTTGAATCTTTGCATACATTTCACAGGATGACACTGCTGTAGGTGGCTGGGTAGATTGGGCAGGAGAGTCAGATTCTTCTGTGTAGGGGTCTCGCCCTGAGCTCAGTGTGAGTGGAGATGTACTCAGTACAGCCCGTGGAGCCTGAAGGGCAACTCTCTTGTTCCTAAACTCAACACTTACATTTGACGCTCTTGGATCACTGTTCGTTGCTGCATTGCTCCTTGTCTCCATTTTAGTTCTGGTGAAGAATTCATTTTTTCAACTGAGCTATATGCTGTTTTCAGGCTGGCCCTGGACCCCAATGATACATAAATTTACAGAATCAAGGAAGTTAGGGATTTTTAAAAAGACCAATATTCTAGGGATACTCTAGGTCATATATCTAACCCACTACACAGGATAAATTTAATCAAATAAGATAAACTGATTCATTCAATTGAATAAAGAGTGAGTCCTTTTAAAGGCGCTCTGACTTTATGGAGGGCAAAAGGAACTGAAAGTTGTCTTAAAAGCCCTCTGTCTTCAGTATTCCCTCTGAGAACTGCTGCTAAATTGGCAATTCGGGATCAAATAAAACAAAAGAACATTTATAAAAAGAAGGATTTTTCTCTCCTCCTCCAAACTTGGCTCATTGTGTTGCTTCCACACATTCAACCACAATCTCAAGATGGCATATGGCCTACCTGTTGGATTGTGCAATGTACACAAATTCTAACATGTATCAAAATTAACAAAAAATTTGTTAATATGAAAATTAATCAGCTCAAGATCATTGTAATGTTCAGCATATGACCTTAGTATTGCATGAACCTATTTTTTTCATAGTTTTTATATAGGATCCATACTAATAATTCAGGATCATTAATTTAGTCATTGATAATGCAATGACTGATGCATGTTCTTAACTTCATGTGGAAGTTACCACTTGCTCACACATGGAAATCCAGGCATGGGCAGGAGAGTTTGCAGCCTTGGGTAATGTAACTGCAGTGTGGTTACAGTCATTGCTCAGAGGTGGAGTGTGACTCTGACAGATGATATATACAGTTGAGTTTTGGGGTGTGGTCCTAGGGAAGTGAGGTTGCCCTGCCAGGGTATTAGTTGCCAGCTGGAGATGCCTACCTCTCTCCACAAGCTACAGCAGGAGACCAGCTGACTCGCTTCCTCTTGACTCCAACATTCTGGGCAGCCAAGGGTGGATGTGATGACTCCCATCCTTACATAGTCAATGCGTGTGAAGGAGGTTTAGTACCCACTATGTTTAGGTAACTGTCAGGCAGAGAGGAACCCCCCTGTACTTCCATAGAATGGCTGGTGCCACCTTTAGAAGGTATCTACTGCTGGTTCCCGCTTGGCAGTGAGGGTCAGATAGCCTTCCCCTTCCTCCCCTTCCCCTTTCCAGCCTCTGTGTGTTGGAGAGTGTATGTTTGGTGTTATATTCCACAACAAACCTAGTCAGTGCTTGTCCATGCTTCAGTGCCTTGAACTCCCACTCGCTGAGGTGCTTTCACCACATCAGGGCTCTTTATTTACCATGTCACTCTGTGCCATCCATGGTGAATAGCCGAGACAATGGAATGGGCATTAGCAAAGGGCTGTTACTTTGATTTTGCCCCAATCCTCTTCAACAGCATTTTCCCTCCTGCCTCCCACTGCCCGCACCACCTCCCCACCTCAGCCAGACCCAGCTCTGGCCCTGGCTGCTTTTGCAGAGCTGCAGCTTGCAGAGACAGGTCCCGTGTGACCAGAGATGTATCAGCTGGCCACTATCCTCTCACCCAGGCTTGAAGGTCCATATCTTCAATGCAGAAGATCCACTCAAAAGACTGATGCAAACATGAACCCACACTCAGTTAATCTCTCTGAATTTTTTACCACCCAGTTTTGGCACCAGTCTCTTTCCAAAGGCAAGGAGCAAGGTCCCACCATACCTGTGTGCCTGAGACCAAGGCTCTAAATACCTGAGGTTTTCTCTCCCATGTTGCTCAGTGTTCTTCACCCACAGCCCCTTGATGACCATCCACAAAGCAAAGGCATGAGCTGTTGTTTCCTACCAAATGGCTGTTCTTGTTCTCCCAGCAGTGGCATCACCAAAGGTGCTCTTGTTTGTGTTCAGTTGCCAACCAGACCTTCCCAATGCCTTATCACAGACAGCTGATATTTCCTCTCCGGTCTCCATGAGTTTTGTCCATCAAAGCAGCAGCCAGTGTTGTTTTATGATGTGTTGTAAAACTACCATGCTACCCTGAGTGTGCTCAGCGTGGCTGCCTCATTTATCACTGCTCAGCCTTCACACTGGGACATCATCCATCACTGCCTCCTTAGAGCTGAGAGTCAGAACCTGGTCTGTATTGCTGTCATAGCCCAGAGTCGTGTGAACACTCATCAGCAGGTCCCTTTGTCTTCAGGCTTTTTTTTTTTCCAGGAAATGTGACTTCTTCTTACATTTAAAGACTCCAGAATAGAAAACCAAACTTCAAAATTCAATTGACTGTGCCTAATGGAAGGGATTTTAATGTGTAGCCTTTGACCCTTATCTATTATTGATGGAAATAAAGACCTTTTTTGTTCTATATTTGAAGTTAATGGTAAAAAAAAAAAATTGGAGGTTTTAATTTTTTGATTCTAATAGTGACCTCCATGTCCATTGTGAAACCATGAATAATCACTGTTTGAAAAAGGCATTTCTATGAGCAATCTAGAAAGTGGACAAAGGAACCTTTGAGACAGTTTCATATGCAGAAAAAAAGCTCAAGAATACGTTTGTGTCTGGTTTTCTTCTTGTACTATAAAGACCAGTGTCCTTCCTTTGATTAACTGCATTAATTAATTGCATTACACTTATGTCCTTATGTCTCACAAAGCTGTTCATTCTATTCTAATGATAAAACTAATAAACAAAACCTGTAAAATGTCAGCAAATGTAAAACCTGTAAATTCAGAGCCTTCTCCTACTCCTAGTGTCACCAAAGGTAAAAATACCATTGATCTTACCAAGTTTGTATAGTGAAGTGGACTTAACATGGAAATGGGACTTCAGTGTTTCTGTGCTTTAACACCCTTGCTCTTCAGTGCTTTCCTACTTCTGGGTGCACTGCTCTCTCACGGATGAGGTGTTAGTGAACGTGACTAAGGCACCTTAAATTTCTGTCTTTGGGATTTGTTGTTTGTTCAGCAAAATGGTCAAAACCTGGACACTTATTAAGAGTAGAAAGAACAGTACTTAGGTTTTAGATTTATTGTTTTTCCACTGTAACTCAGCTTTCCATACACTTGATAACTTGGAAACAAAGTCACAGACTCAGCACAGTGAATTTGAATGGCCTGGCTATGGAGAGGATGCGCTTGTTCCCACGGGTGGGTGTCCTTCACCTTCTGGGGCTGTGCCCACCCCAGCAGTAATACAGCATAGCAGGGGAAGGTGTGCAGACACCTTCTTCTACATTCACTTTCAGATGAGGGACTATCTTCTGAATGAGCTTTGGAGTGGTCCCCTGAATCAAATATCTCCACTGTGCCTCTGCTTTATTGCTTCTTGAGGGGCCAGTAACTGGTTCAAATCCTTGTGTCCACATTTATGGGTTGTAGCTCATTTGATGTGCCTCTTGGGCAGAGCTTCCCGTTTTGCTATTCTGCAGAAGGCACCTGGCTAGCACACAGTCAAACCATTCTGTTGACCAAGCCCGAGTATGATATGGGGAGATGGTCAGGGGTTTGCTTCAAAATAATGCTATTGCTCCCTACAAAAATGGTAATGTAAACACATCCTAAGCAAAATGTATCACCTGACATGAGCTCCTACCTTGGGTTTAGTCACACAAGACTTCCCCTGGGCTGGAGAGCAGCTGCTGCTGTTGCTGCTGGCACTTTCAGGATGCAGGGAGAATGGCTGGACAATGCTCCAGGGACCCCCTGACGTCAGAATGAGAAATAAAGCTTTGTGAAGATAAACCATGAAGGAGAAGGAGAATCAGAGACTTCTGAACCTTATTCCTTGTGCTGGTGTGGAGAATAACACAAAACAAATCCATTGAGGAGTGGAAAGAAACATAACACTGGAAAACGTGTAAGGTGATAGGTATTCAAAAGCCATTGGAAGCAATGGCAGTTCTTCCACTGACTTCAAAGCACGTTTGACCAAGAACCTGAAGATGTGGTAATACTTAAGAAATAAAGTTTAATCTGAGGCAAGGAAGCATAACTGTAGTAGTCTTTCTCCTTGTAAGAACCCCCAGTCTCTCAGCACTGGTCCTGTTTGGAGGCTGAAAGGTGGACAAATGCCAGTAGCCATCCACCATGCCCAGCTACCCAGGAGCTGATCTGAAGCCACAGAGAGGAGCAGACGGAGCAGGTATAATATGTTGATCTGAGAAAATTGAAAAAAAATGGGATATGCATTTTCAACAGCAACATTTTTATGAAAACTTCTTAATTTTTACCAGATTCACCATTTTTAAAAAAGTCAAATGAAGGGGTTATTTTTTTGTTTGATGTTTCTCATATCTGGGTGTTCACTGTGTCCTTTGTTAGTTTTTAGTTCTAATGAAAGATGTACCTCTCTCTCCTGAGCTATTCTATGACACCCTGCTCGGGACATTTTCCCATGACTAAGGGAGAATTTCTCTTGATCATTACCTCATTTTTACTATAAAATTTTAAATACTAAAAATAGTATTCGTTGAAACTGTGGTGAACATGGTAATTTAAATATCTAGTATTTTCAGATGCCACTAAACTCTTCAGAAGGTTGTTTTTTTCTGCAAGAAAGCATAACCCATAAATTCCAATTAGAGAAAACTGATGGTTGCTCTTCTCTCAGTCTGTCCAATTTGCCAGTTTTCGTTTGAAAGGGATGATGAGCACATGAAGAAGAGTAGTGAGCAACAGCAATCTTGAAAAAGGGAGGTTTGTCTTGATTTTTTTTTTTTTTTTTGTGGTGGGATATTGTAAAGCCATACTGAAAAAGAAACTTTAAGATGTGAAAAGACTAGAAAAACAATCTTTGGCAGTTTTCCCTTCTGTCTGTGAAGCTAACACTGCCAGCCTGAAGCAATGAAAAATCATGAGTGAAGCCCCAGAAATATATGGCATTTGGTTTTCATGTTACATTTTCATTAATATTACTCTTCTCTTGATTTTGCTAGGCCTTAATCTTTATGGGTTAAGACCTTAATCTTTATGGGTTAAGACTTTAACCTTTACAGGTTCACCTACTGACTCCGCAAAATGTTGCCATGAAGTGAATTGGTGGAGTCTCAAGCTCTCTTTTACTTAGAGTGTCCAAGAAAGCCACCACCTGGGACTTCAGCCCATCATGCAGGTGGTTCAACAGGGAGATGCTGTGCTTGGGCAGGCACGTACACACACCCTCGGGTATGGCATTGCTGTATTGGGTTTGCATGGCAAGGTTTTTGTAGTGGGGAGGCTGTAAGGGTGGCTTCTGTGAGAAGTTGCTAGAAGCTCCCCATATGTCTGACAGAGCCAATGCCAGCTGACTACAAGATGGACCCACCGCTGGCCAAGGCTGAGTCCATCAACGATGGTGATAACACCTCTGGGATAACATATTTAAGAAGAGGGGAAAAAACCTGCACAATGGAAACTACAGCCAGAGACAAGAGTGAAAACATGTGACAGTAACAACCCTGCAGGCACCAAGGTCAGTGAAGAAGGAGGGGTAGGAGGTGCTCCAGGTGCCAGAGCAGAGATTCCCCTGCAGCCCGTGGTGCAGCCCATGGTGAGGCAGCTGTGCCCCTGCAGCCCATGGAGGTTAACGGGGGAGCAGATCTCCACTTGCAGCCCGGGGAGGACCCCACGCCAGAGCAGATAGATGTGTCTGAAGGAGACTGTGACCCCATGGGCAGCCTGTGCTGGAGCAGGCTCCTGGCAGGACTTGTGGCCTTATAGGGGACCCACGCTGGAGCGATTTGTTACTGAAGGACTGCACCCCATGGGAGGGACCCACACTGGAGCAGTTCATGAAGAACTGCAGCCTGTGGGAAGGACTCATGTTGGAGAAATTCATGGAGAGCTGTTCCCTGTGAGAAGGACACCATGCAGGAGGAGGGGAAGAGTGTGAGGAGTCCTCCCCCTGAGGAGTGTAATGAACTGACCACAACCCCCATTCCCCATCCCCCTGTGCCACTATGAGGGAGGTGGTAGAGAAAATCGGGAGTAAAGTTGAGCCTGGGAAAAAGGGAGGAGTGGGGAGAAGGTGTTTAAAGATTTGGGGTTTATTTCTCATTATCCTACTCTGATTTAATTGGTAATAAATTAAACTAATTTTGCCAAGTCAAAGTCTGTTTTGCCCATGATGGTAACTGCTGAGTGATCTCTCCCTGTCCTTATCTCAACCCATGATCCTTTTTTATATTCTCTCTCCCCTGTCCAGCTGAGGAGTGGAGTGATAGAGCAGCTTTGGTGGGCACCTGGCATCCAGCCAGGGTCAACCCACCACACCTGCTGACCTGTTCCCTCTGCCCTCTTTTAGACAGCATCTGTGCTTCTCCCTCTCAGGGGGGTAGTGCAGCTGCTTTTTCCTTCTCCTCTTCATGTCCATGAGGGGAAGAACAGTGAGATATTTGTTGATACACAAAACATTTTGCCACTGACCTTTTCTGTCCAGACCCCAGCATTAAAAAGGATACATTCACCGTTGTGTTGGCAAACACTAGACGTTCCTATCTTTCTTTGCAGGTACCCTTCTAGTCTCCTAACAGTTTTACTATGATTTCAAGTATCTTTCCACCAGAAATACCACATTTACAGGGGGCTGCCCCACCTAGATCTGCTCCACCGCGCCAACTGGATTCGATGCTGGTCTGGAGGGTTGCTGGGGTGAAGACCCTCATCATCGAGGTGAAAACCCAATAATTTAGACTAATTTCCTAATGTCTTGCTTGGACTGTGTTCTTCCAACTCTCACACCATGGTGCTTTTAGCGAGATGCTGTGATAAGTAGAGCTGCACTGCCATCCTCCCAGGGACAAGTTACACAGGTGCACTCACAGATTTGGGACTAATGCAACCAAAGGGAGTCAGGTATCTCCTGTGACCCACTGAGCTTATGATTTTTTCCCCTGTATTTTAACACACATAAATACCTCATGGTAAAAGAACTACCCTATCTGTTTTAGAGTTCTCCATCCTCTTCATTATTCATTATTTTACAAATTTTTTTGAATGCTGTGATAACCAGAACACCTTTCTGTGGCTTTCTCTTCTTCCTAATTTGCTGTATTTTATATCTCTATTGTATTTCCAAGCAAGTGTGTACTACAATATGTGAGAGATCATGGCATACCAGATAAGTTGCCCCAAACAAGCTCCCCAGGTGGGAGAAATCATTTGTCTCAGTATCTAAAACACTGCTACAGGCATTTAATGTTAAGGACTCCTCCATGTCAGCCTGTGTGCTGAATTAAGAAAGAGTATACAAAATAATGCAAATATGCCACAAGGTTTTTGTTTTCTGCTTTTCTTGGACTCATCTCTCCAATCTGCACAGAATAAGGGTGCTTGCTTGAAAAAAATGGTTTTTCACCAGCATTTCAGGAAGGACATAATTCCTTCTCTGGGATGGAGAAGTGTAAAATTGTCTCCAGTTTGATTTACATTTGGTGGAAATAGAAGGCTTTCAGGACTGACCCTGGGGAGCCTGGCGCTGTACAAACACCCAGTCAGAAGGTGGTTTCTGCCCTGAGGAGCCTAAGGAAGAGCCAGAGGATGGACATAGAAAGACAGACTGAAGGGCAGTGTGCGTGCAGGCCGGTTGCATTTCAAAATGTTGTGACATTACACACTTTTCTCTGTTTGGGCCAAAATTCGACTGGGCTGCTACTAGTGGTGAAATGACACATAAAGAACCCAATACTCTGAGAAAAGACAAAATTTTATTAGCGACTTTTTGTTCACATGGTTCAGGGACTTAAATAGTGGGAAATAATAGGGAAATTTTATACTGAGGGCTTCATTTATGTCTCACACCAGTTTCTCATAAGTCTACAACTTCAGGTCAAAGTGTAAATTGGCACTGTCGAGGTACCAAAAGACCTGCAAACGCACACAAATGTGCACACACACATGCACAATCAGCTGTCCCAAGCCCTTCTCACAAGCATTCATTTGCTGGTGCTCTTTTTAACCTTTTTCTGCGTGCAAGCTCTGTCTGTGTGAGCAGAGGTAAAGTTGCAAGTAAAGACTGGGAAACAGTTTTCACATTTAATCTGGGCAAGATTAAACATACGTGTTTCTCACCATCCAGCCAGCAATACCACAAAGGTGACTTTCACTCCTTTTCATTTACTGCTCCAGCAACCACAGTGAGCTCTGTCTGTGCAGGAGGGAGGCGCAGACTCAGCCTTCTCCTCAGACGTGGCTTCCCAGATGACAGTGTCAACAGTGAAACAGCAGAAAAATCAACTGAAACCTATGCAGCCAAAACCACCATTTCCTGATGAGGGTCTCTTCCATGTCCTTTAATTCCAAGCGGGACAATATGTGACTTGGTCAACAGCACAGCAACAGTCTACAGTGTGCTATTGCTGCTGGTACGTGTCTGAACCCCACCGTGCTGTGCTGCCCTGGGCCAGGTTTCCCTGACACTGCGATGCTCAACACTTTAGCCTTTTGGTATATGTTAGTTAAGGAACAGACAGCTGAGATTTTTACACTTTTAATTCGAGGGAGATGCCCCACTTGAGTACCCCACACTATTCCTCGTGATACTCAACACAAATCTGAAATGCTTTTCAGCAGAGATGGGCATTACGCCACAAAAACTACTTGCTGAAAATGCAGAGCTGAGGAAATTGTTAGAAAGCAGCTGGCAGTAGGAAGGAATGTGGGTGCAGGGGAGGCAGATGGGACAACAGCTGTGTGCACCCACACAGTTTAGTGGGAATAAGTTTAGTGGGCACAGCCTTACCTGGGCACTGAGGGGATGAAGGTAATTAGTCTTTGTCTTTCCTTATTTTACCTTTCCCATCCAGTGCCACACATGCTCTGGTGTGGCATTGGCAGAGCTCTTCCCTTTGCCCACACTCACATCTTGTTTGCCTTCCACCCCTCTTATTGGAGCTGCAGGAGAGGTAATGCTCCCCCATTTCTCACTTGTCAGCATAGCTAGAGGGGGCATAAAAGGGACATGTGCAAGGGGTGTTGAACTTCGGCTGCTTTGCCCACATTGCCTGTGTTGAACAAGCCCATATAACCAGGAGAAATAAGATCTGAATGTAAAAGAAACACAGAAAACAAGAAACTATTCTTAAAATCCTGACCAAAATTTCCATGCTGATTTTTCTGAAAAAATAGCTTTGTCAGCTGCTACAGGTATCAATCACTATTTGAGCATCTTTCTAAAACACTGCACCTCTTCTTCTGTTAAACATGCATCAGTGCTCATAAAAATTTGAAAAATTCAAATCAGAGGACACAAGGATCAGTGTCACAAATGCAGACCGGAGAAGATTCATGTCATGATGCTAGTAATGTGTAAGAAGCCAGGAGTGCTTAATGACAAGCTGTGACAGAGATGGGACAGGACCTGCGATGCTTCCCAGGCAAAGAACCCACTGACATGAGCTTCTGGAGTGACCAGGGGTCTGCAGGATGAGTTGGTCTCAGAAGAGCACTAGAGTGTTATATTCATCCCTGACTAATAATCCAAGATAATGTAACAAACAGCGGAATTATATTCTGCATGCTGGTAGGCTTCATGGGGCCCACAGTGGTGATTTTCATCCTCAAGCATTGCATCTTTGTGTGTATGTTTGTGGTTTGGATTTTTCCTAATGTTTTACTGGCACCTTTAATATTTCTTTGACTTTGTTTTTCAGGGAGAGGAAAACATTTGTCATGACTTTGACTCTGTATTAGCAGCCTTCACCAGGCATTCAAGTCTACTTCTGGGCATGCTTTATGTTGGATTAGCTGTCATGTCAGCAAAGTATTTTTGGCATCTAATTTAGATTGCAAACACCTGCCTCAAAGGAGCATCTCATTTGCAGGCAAGCTTGGGACAGTCCTGAATAGACATGCATGACACGCACGTACTCTTGTGCTCTTTTTCCCTATCACATGCAACCAATACAATAATTCACTCAGAAGGTCTCCTCCCTTCAGAGGGAGATTTTACTGTTGATCTAAGTCATGTTACTCTATGAGGAGACAGAGGAGCCTTTCTGAATTATGCAGTAACATAGAAGTTGTGGAGATGTTGCCGCCACGGACACTGAGCTTGAGGGCTCCTGGCTATGGCCAGCACCATGTGCTGCCAAAACGCAGCCAGCAGGCACTGCAAAGCCACTGGCCCCGATGCCTCAGAGGCTGTCCTCTAGCAGTGCCCTCACCCTCATTTCAGTGTGTGCTGCATGGTCACAGCCACGGAACAAACAGGACACCCCCTTTCACAGCCACACACAAACATGCCCTGTGTGAGAAAAAGCGGCAGTAGAGGAAAGGTCAGCAGGAGAGGCCGAGGGGCAACGAGAGGGCTGCACCCCCAGCTGAGTATGGGACTGGGGGAGTGTCATTCGTGGCCTTGTTCTTTGCAAACTTGCTGGGGAGAAACAAACGACTCTGACCGTGGCCTTGGCTCTGGGACTGCTGATCCCTCCAGGGATGGCTTGGGAAAACACTGCAGGGACTCCGAGAAAGCCTCTCCAGTCACCATGGGCACCAAGTCCTGGCTGGCTGTGCAGGAGGGTGACTGATGGGAGTGGGGATGGCCATGGAGCTGCTCTGTTCCAGAGACCCTGGGTGGGGATGGAGCCCCTCTGCTACATGATCAGCCCCTGGGATGGGCCCTCTGTGCTGTGCACTGCCCTCCTCATGGGCCACAGTCAGAGCCCCTGAAAGAAAATTCATGTTTCCAAAAATGGGACAGTCAGATCCCTCAGAAAAATGTGTTTCTGCTGGGTCACCCACCACACAGGGAAGCGTACAACCAGCACACAGATACACACCCTCATGCAACAGCATGGCACAAGAAAACAGAAGTCCTGCCCTTGTGCCTCCTTATGATAATGCTTTCCTCTTCCTTCCTAACCCTTTTCTATTTCCTCTAAGAAACTCATCTGTGGTTTACTGAATCTATTGCTTAAATAACACAGGGCAAACCTGTCAGATACTTTCTCTTACTTTCAAAATCCAGCTTTGATGAGCTTGCAAAAAGATGGTCAATCCTGCCACCCCAGGTTGTGCAAGAGCAGATGCGATAGCCCTGGGGCAGGGACAAGCAGGGTCCAGAGCCCCAGGAGGCCGTGTCCCCAGGCCAGAGCAGTCACAGCCTGCAGCTGCAGATGGATTCACCTGCAGATCCTCTCCAGTCCTGACACACTTGGGGAGCTGAGCCTAAGCACTGAAGTCTGTGAGAAGTCAGTCCTTCAGCTTTGCTGCCCTGGGAGAGACACATATTTGCACTCACTGTCTGCCTCTGTATATGTGTGTTTGTATAAAAAATGATAAATGCTGTGAACTGTACCTAATGGGATGCTGAACAGCTGTGCCTCATGGAAGTTCTGCTAATCCTGTACATTAAAGTAACTTTTCACATTATGTACCATAGTAAAGCTAAAAGGTATGTGAAAGCAAAATGATTAGCAATCAAGCCTAAAAATGCCTGCCCCAAAGTGTCTAAAATAAGGGAGAGTTGTAGGATTGCTTTCTCCTTGTGGAAGCACTCAGTGTTGCAAATGATTCAGTTGTTATCTCTGCTGAGAGAAGACAAGCTTCCCTAGGCCAAAACCCTGGGCAAAGGGAAGAGAGGTGTTGCAGCTTCATGAAGAGGATGATGGTAAGGCCAAGACGTGTGAGCTACAGCTACCAAAATGGTTGCAGTACTGGAGAGAGAAGCCCAGCAACACCCAGGCTGATCACAGCCTCCTCCAAAGTGCTGCTGCCTTTACTTAAGAGCAAGGTCCTTCCTGTACCGAAAGATCCTGCAGGATCCTGCCCAGAACAGTAGAGCAAATTGGTCTCAGGAGCCCTTTTCACTGTTTCAGCTTCAAAAAGGAAGATGTAGTTTTGAGGCCATCAGTGGTAAAAAAACTCCCATCCCTTCTGAACGGAGAAGGATTTTTCCTGATGTGAGGTTGATTATACAGCTGGAGAGGAAGGGATTTGATGAAATGAATATATCAATTGATATCTTTAATAATATAATATACAAGTTCATATCCTGATATGTAGACACAAACTCATGTAACCTAATACGTTCTGGATACTGTACTGTATTCAAAAGGCTTTTTTTGAGTCTTCAAAATGTAATGAAAAGAAGAAAATTATTTTGTTAGTTCAGACTGTTCCTCTTCTCAGTCTACTGCCAGGACTGGCAAGTTAAAGGAATTAACATACCTCGGTGAGGTCTGCCTTACAGAAGCTGAATAAACATCTAAGATAATCATTTCACATTCATGTGTGATAAACACTTGAGGAACATGCATTTGCCAACATCAAAGAAGGAACCGAGCTACACAGTTCTCATCTGCAACTTTCAGGCCCTGTCACTACGCCACCAGCAATGGCCAGGAAACCCTGCTGCAGACACGCAAGCCTCCTCTTTTCTTACAACCGTTGCCACTCACTGTGCACAACCTACCAGTCACTGATCCAAAGCAAAACACCCTGTCCCACTGGCCATACTCCTCCTTTGGCAACACTCATGGTGGGTTTCTGCATGTGGCTGTCTAGCAGCATTGCAAAACCATCTAGGAAATGTCTTCTCTCTGTTGGGGAACTCTTTCTGGCAAGTTTAAGTCCTGATAGTCTTCCAAGTAGAGTTTGATCTCGAGTGCCCTTATTGGCTCTAACATCTTCAGCTTTTTGGTATTCTTTTTTAAATGATGAGGAAATTCTGCTTTTTCCTATCAGCTTACAGTACAATTTCACCTAGGACAAGTGAAGAAAGATCTTTAACAGTGACTCTAATAGACCCTTATTTGTCTCTCTTCCATCACAGAATGCACTAACAAGATGCCCCATTTACCAATAACCACAATCACTGCAGAATCCTCCAAATCTGACAGGCAGGGGATGAGAAGCCAACACTGAAACCAATGTGTCCATAATCCCAAGTACACATGCTACAGATCGATATGCTTTGTTGAGTACTTGCCACATGAATGCAATTAAAACCTGCAAAGAATTTAATCAGGCCACAGAAAAGTATTCAAATGCTTCATATAAATAACAGATACAATATAGTCTCTTACTGTATGAGATGACAGAATTTCCCCTTGGATGTTCTCAAAGAGCAGACTGACAATCTCAAAAACTTTCAGTTTGTAAAGAACTCAGCATACATAAAGGTGAGAAATTTGGAGAAAGGAGAAGGCAACAAGCAAAAATGGATGGGAAACGGGGTGGATTCTGAGGTGGAAGGACCATATCTCTAATTATTTAATAATTTAATTAGATTTGCAGCATTTATAGCCAGCTCCTTTTTGCAATTCCTTGTCTTCATTATTCTCAAGGACTTGTCCATCCTGTGTGTCCTTTTGTCTTACAAGGTCACTAGCAGTTTGAAATGTGGTCTCTCTATAAAAGCAAAAGGCTATTTTAAATTGTGTATTTCACATGTTCCTACTTTCCCTGTTACTTTTTCACCATTTCTGTCCAACTACTTCTTTGACACCTCCTCTTGAGTGAAAGGTCAAATCAAGGAGGAGAAACAGAGCAGCAAACTGTCTTCTTCGAAGATGATTACAGGATTCCCTTATAGACCCACCCTGTTAGCAAGCAACGAGCCTGAGGAAAAACTAAATGGCAAATCTCTACCTTAGATATCTGCTGTTGAAAGTGATCAAAGGAAAAAAATACAGGTCCTGGAAACAAGCAGCTTTGATTTGGTCCTCCTGTGGCACAGGTTTTATTAGCACAGATTAATTACTGTCTTGACAGCTTGTGATGGAAACTAGATGAAACTGGATGGAAATGTAGCAGGGCTGCATGGTGAAGGCCATTGTTGGTAGGCTACCAAATTGATACAATGATAAATTTGGAATGAATTGATAGATAAGAGATGAAGGAAAACATAGGACAACTTCATGACAAAGAAAGCTGTGGTTTTGCCTTTATTTTAGAACAACTGGAATTAAACACAAACATAGTACCTATGTTTCTGGAAACCCTTGCATTGTAGATCACTGGACGCCAGGAGTAAACTACAGAAGGATCCCTCTACACTTGTCCTTTTCCAATAGACTTCCTTAGATTTGCATTACAGCCACCACTGCAGAGTTCAATCTGTAGATAGGCTTCTGGTCTGATGTCATGTGGCTTGTGTTCAGACTGGGTTTTATTTCTGCTTCTCTGATGGTAGTCACATACAGTGCAACGTAACTCACTGAGCACACGATGATTCTTTTTTTTTGTTTTTTCTTTTCTGCAGATAGTCAATACCTGTGTTCTTCTCACTGATTCACTGACTGCTTCCCTTTCCTGAACCCTGGCTTTGTGGGTGCCAAACACTTCCAGCATTTGACCCAAATCAGTGCACAAGACATACACTGCAGTTTTCGGACACTGAGCTTCACGTAAACATAGAGTGACACAAGCAGTCCACAAGCATCATCTTCTGCTGGTCCCAGATAGATACCAGCCCTCATCACTTCGCCCTGGTGATCTGCCAGCAGAACAGAGCCTGCTCTACCTCTCCTCTGAGATGCTGTGGAAATAAGCACTGCAAAACCGGCTGGTCACGCAAGCACTGTTGTGTCAGTGTGCAAGATAAACCCATAAGGAAACATTCATTCTGTATAGAGTACAGTTTGAGTCAGGAGCCCAAAATAACACGTTTTGGGTATCTGTTCATGCAGTTAATCCTGTTCAATGAAGCAAGAGACCAATGAGGAAAGTGCAGCAGTCACAAAAACCAATTTTGTTGATAAAGCAGTGATTTTTTAAAAAATATATTTCTGGTCACTCATGTAAACTCGGATTCAGTCTGTTTTGAGGCAGACAAGTTAATTAAAGGGGTGCAGAGGTACCTTATGGGCTTGCTCCTGGGTGTGTTTGTTCAATGTAAAAGGGCACATTCTTTGGACAAAACACCACACGGTGCGTGGCTTGTGGGTCAGTATTGGCTTTGATTTACGTTTTGTTATTTGCCATTAGAAAATAATTTCTCGGGCTAGGCTGAGGAATATTACAGTCACCCGCAAATCATCTGACCTACCAAGGATGTGGTCTCCTTGGAAATAGTGGTTCTGTCCCACCCCAGCAGGATTCCATCCTCACCTCCCCCCCCCGCCCCCCCCAACTGATGCACCTCTCCACACTCTCCTTAGGGATTGATGGTGTGTGTCGCCTCCTACCCTCAGATATTAACCGCAACGCCCCCGGGGAGTGAGGGCCTCGTCACAAAAGGCAATGGCTGGTCCCTCAAAATGGTGAGGGACCTCTTTGCAGCCCGTGTCCGTACAGCTGTCCCCAGGCAGTGGCAGTGTGACACCTCCTCCCCTCTCAGACAGCGGTGGCACAGTCCCCCAGCCCCCGAGGGGGAAGACACACCTCAGTCCGTCCTACCGCTTTTGCCCTCCCTCTCCTTCATCCCCCGCAGCGGTACCTGAGCCCCCCGTCCCTGAGGGCCCCCCCAGCTGATGAGCACCCTGTCGCCTCCCTCTCCCCATCCCCTTCTCCGGGCGGTGTGACAGGGCGCGGCGGGGGGAGCAGCCACCACCGGTCACTTCCGTCCCCCCGGAGCCCAAGCGCCGGCCGTTCCCGGCGGCACCGGCGCTCCCGTCCCGGCAGGACCCCCCGCGGGGCCGGCGCAGCCCGGCGGCGGGCGGTGGAGCGGGGCGGGGCGGGGAGGAGCGGGGCGGGGCGGGCGGCCGCGCAGGCAGGGGCAGGGCCTGGCGGGGGCCACCCCGCAGTCCCGGGGAGGGGTCCCCCCGCGCCCCCCGCGCCCCCCGCGCCGCCTGCAGCGCCTACCCCGTCGGCGCTGTCTCTCCCCCGCTCCCGGTGCCGTTTTCGTTTAGCGGCGACCGCGTCGAGATAGCAAATATACGAGGCGAATTTCCCCTATTAAAAAAAAAAAAAAAAAAGTGTGTGGGGGGGTTTTCGAAAAAGACAGGGGAGGCTAGTTTAAAGCGCTGGGATTAAAGGTCTGTGCTAGTTTCAAGAGCTCATAAAACGGCCTGAAGGATGCTATTTTGCTGCAGTCTGGGTTATTTCAGCCCACAGTTGCACAACAAACCATTTAAACATTTCAGCACAAAACAGATTCCATTGTTGGGCTGCACATTAAAAAGTGTTATTCGCTTTGAAGTTTTTGTCTAATGGCTCTAAACTGAAAGAAAATGTTTTCCTATTACTTAATTCAATCATAGCGAAGAGGCTTGGTAAAAAGCCCACGGATTTTGCCCAAAGTGTGACAGAGTTCTCTTTGTGTTTGCTTATCCTCTGCTGTCACACACTTTAATTCGCCTCTCTTTATCTGGCATTCAAAACTTTCTTCAATGACATTCAATAAGGTCCAGCGGCTGGAAAAAAAAACTAGTTATTTTTTTGGATATTCTTTCCCAGTAGCTTTGGGCTTGGTGTGCATTCAGGAGCTGTTAACCCTTTGCCTCCCTGCGGCTCGCAGCCCTGGGGTTCAGCCCCTGGGCAGCGGGAATCCCTCGGGCTGAGGCTGAATGACCCCCCCTCGGTGGCTGGCCACTTCTCAGCGGGGAGAGATGCCCCTTCCCGGGCGCCAGCTCCTGCGGAAAATGTTTTAAATTGCCAGTTCCTTAAAAACAAAACAAAACAAAACAATCCAAAGCCCATTAACGCTTTCAGGGAAAGGACGCTTGGAAAGCCTTTCTAAATCATTGCGGGACTGAGTTTTTACCTAGCATTCGTTTTTGTTCGCTCTGTATTTTTCGCCATTTATTTGTGCACATATGCACGTTTCTAGGCTAGGGCATCAGCACTATCTCGGCAAAACTCCCATAGATTTCAGCGAGAAATGCGACTGCAGGCAAAACCAGCCTCCGCACAAGCCAGAGGCACGGGAGTACACTGCTTTCGAGGCTTTTCCTTCCCTTCATTTAAAAAAGTGCATTCGGTTTTGAGGCGGGCAGGTTACTGTAGGGAGAAATCTCCCCACATGTTGACGGGAGTCGGCGGGTGCGTTTGTCTTTTTTTCCCGTATATTAAACGGGAAAATCAGGGAAGAAAATGTATCCCGAGGAATTTTTTTTTTTTCCTTATTTGTTAGCATTCCTTATTCACCTACAAAATCAACAAGCTCCCGGGAGCCCAGCGCCGAGAGCTCCTGCGCTGACGGCGTGCCGCTGCGCGGGGAAGCGCCGGTGCGCGTTAGCTCAGACGAACGCGCAGAAATTCGCTTTGGACGCGGCGGGAAGTTTTGCAGATCCCTGTGCTAAGAAATCCAGACACCGCCGGGGTGTTTAAGCTCAATCTCATTGTAGGGGAGAAATAAGCCGTTTCGCCGTCGGTCCCCGCAGCCCCAGGGACTTCCCGGCGCACTCGTGCGTGGCGCGGAGCGGCGGTGCGGGGCCGGGGCCGGGGCTGGGACCGGGGCCGGCGCACGTGGAGCGCGACGGTGCGATGCCGGGTGTTACCGCTAAAACCGGGCAGAGGGGCCGGTATAAAGAGGTGCGGGGCGCCCCGAGCGCCTCTTCTCCCTCCGCTCAGGCGCTCGCCGTGGGCACCGCCGGCACGGAGCGGCGTTCTGCGTGTCGGGGTTTCTATACCCGTGCACCCCGCGCTGCCTGCGGCGCTCCGTGGCCGTTATCCGCGCCCCGGCGCCCACGCCCACGCAGGGACCGGGCGGACGCCTCTGCCGGTGGAGGACCGGGCTGGTACATCTCGGCGGCCGGGGGTTTTCGCCCGACGGCGGAGACGGCGATAAGCGGCGCGTCCCGGCACCGGGCTGGGAACAAAGACGCGGGGCTGGGGCCGGCGGCGGGCGCGGTAACGGGGACCAGGCAGCCCGGCGGCGAGGGGCGAGAGAGGGGCCGGCGGGGCTGGGGGGCCGACCTGGTGCCACAGGTGGGAAAGGCGCCGGGGGGCTGGCAGGGGAAGCTGGCGCCGGCGGAGACCGCGGCTGCAGCCGGCAAAATAAACAAGGGGGAGCGGACTGAAAGCTGCGCTGAAAGCGAAGGAGAGCTATAAAGAGAAAGAAAAGAATATTAAATCGCGAGAGAATGAGAAAATAACCCCGCCAAAGGGAGAGGAGGGGAGAGGCCGCCTGCTACGGCGTGGGTGGGGTCGACAAGAATAGAGTACATTATGCAGTTCATTTAGTTAACAAGGGAAATAATGAGGGAGCGTGCGGCGTGAATGCCAAGAGAAGAGGCACAGAAAGCCTATTGAGCGCCCCGGCGCCGCCATCACATGGCGCGGGCGCTATTTAAAGCGGGCGGGCGGGCGCCGTTCAGCACCACTCGGGCTGGCCAGCGGCGCTGCGCGGGTGCTGCGCGGGTGCTGCGCGGGCGCTGCGCGGGTGCGGCGCGGGCGCTGCGCGGGGCCATGCCGCGCTCCTTCCTGGTGGACTCGCTGGTGCTGCGGGAGGCGGGCGAGAAGAAGGGGGAGGGCAGCCCGCCGCCGCCGCTCTTCCCCTACGCCGTGCACCCCTCGCACCCGCTGCCCGCGCTGCCGGCCGGCGCCTGCCACGCTCGCAAGGCCGGGCTGCTCTGCGTCTGCCCGCTCTGTGTCACCGCCTCCCAGCTGCACCCGCCGCCGCCCGCCATCCCCCTCATCAAGGCCTCCTTCCCCCCCTTCGGCTCCCAGTACTGCCACTCGCCCCTGGCCCGCCAGCAGCACTCCGTCTCCGCCGTCAGCGTCGGGCACGCACCGGCGCTCTACCAGGGCGCCTACCCGCTGCCCGACCCCCGGCAGTTCCACTGCATCTCCGTGGGTAAGGGGGGCACGAGTGGGAGGGCGGGAGGACGCCTGCATGCTAACGGCGGCAGCTGCGGGCAGGTGACGGGGGTCCCCGGGAGGGGCAGGACCCAGCCGACGGCACGTGGGGCGGGGGGGTCCCTGCCCAGCGCCCGCAGGCTGGACGGAGAGTCCCGGCACCTCTCGCTGCCGGTGCCCCGGGGGACGCGCAGGGGAAGCCCCGCTGCTGCCCGCCGAGCCTCCGGGCCGGGCGGTGGGAACGGGGCGGGAGATGGCCTCGGCACCCCGTGAGCTAGGGCTCCGGCCCGGCAGCCGCTTGCCGGCTCGCCGTACCCCCCCGCGCGGGGGAGGGAGGGGTGCGGCCCCGCAGAGCGGGCGGGGGGGGGCTCAGCAAGGACCGGCGGGTGCTCGGTGCCTGCGGGGCGGGCGGCGGCGGGCCCGGCAGGTCCTGACGCTGCGCTCCGCTCCGCAGACAGCACGTCCAGCCAGCTGCCCAGCAGCAAGCGGATGCGCACCGCCTTCACCAGCACGCAGCTCCTGGAGCTGGAGAGGGAGTTCGCCTCCAACATGTACCTCTCCCGGCTGCGGCGAATCGAGATCGCCACCTACCTGAACCTCTCCGAGAAGCAGGTGAAGATCTGGTTCCAGAACCGACGGGTCAAGCACAAGAAAGAAGGCAAAAGCAGCTCCCACCGGGGCGGGGGGGGCGGCCACAGCTGCAAATGCTCGTCCCTTTCCACCACCAAGTGCTCGGAAGACGACGAGGACTTGCGCATGTCTCCGTCCTCCTCGGGGAAGGACGACAGAGGCCTCGCAGTCACCCCCTAGCCCTCCGCACGCCCACCCCGGCTCCCCAGGAACTGTGGCGAGAGCAGGAGCGGGAGTCCTGCCTGGTCCGGTGCTGAGATGCAGCCGAAGGATTTTATACCGTTTTGTATAATCTGTGTAATTTACGAAGGACTTTCTCGCCTTTCTAGACCCCCCTGCGGCCCAGGGGCGGGTGTCCGTGCGCCCTGTTGTAAATAAACGGCTCCCTAGGACCCCAGGCGTCCCCCAGTAGTGGCTGTCTCACTTGTCTCCCCGCAGGCGCAGCCCCGGGCCCGGGAGGCTCCTCACAGACATCTCCGCGCACCGAGACAGGCGCGGATGCTGCGCGGCGGCGGGCGGTGCGGGCCGCCCAGAGGGATGCTGTCCCGGGGCTCCCCCCGGTAACTCGGCGGTGCCCGAAAGCGGGCGGACGGGGAGGGTCGTGGACTGTTTGGGTTATCTTTTTCTTTATTGTTTTTTTAATTTCAAAAAAATTTCTCGATTTTGTTTTGACTTTGTCGCTGTCGGCGCGCAGCTGTGGTTGTATCGTTCCGTCCCTCTTCCCCCCCCCCCCCCCCCCCCCGCCCCGGAGATATTTATTTATTTATTTATGTGCAGAGAAACGGCGATGGCGATGATAATAATGATGTTGATAACAATAAAAGCTCGTTGGTGGTTTATTTCCTTCCTTTCACGTAGAAAGCAGCCGCTCGGTGTCCGCAGGCGTGCCCCGGGAGCACCGTCCCTCTCCACCTCTCTCCTCTCCGCCACAGCCCGGCACCGGGACCGGGACTCGCCCGCCCCGGCGAGCGCAGCTGGCGGACACTTCTCCTTTCTCCGGACCGCGCTGAAGGTACGGGCTGCGGGGGAGCCCTGCCCCGTCCCGGGGGCTGTCTCGGTCCTTCCCGCGAAGCTGAAGGTCGGTCTGGAGCACGGCTGAGCTGAACGCCTTTCCCTTCCCATCACGCCACCCTTCCCACTCGCAAGTCTGCGGGAGAGAGAGACACACACCTATAGGTACGGCTATAGGTGAATGCCAACGCTCGCCTGGCGGCTGGGCTCGGGTCCTTTCTCCAGGTGCCCGCAGCCGCTACCCGGGAAGGATGGACTCAGCCTCCAGTTAACCCGCCGGTGCCGGTGCCGGTGCTGGTGCCGGTGTCGGCCCTGCTGGGGATCCCGCCTGCACCGCCACCGGGCTCCGGCAGCCCCGCTTTGCCGTCGGGGAAGCAGCGCGCCCATTTTTACGCGCGACTTCTCGGTGGAGAGCCCTGGCGGAAGAACAACCGTCGGGTCCCGCAATCCCCGGGGGTCCCGAATGCGGCAGTGCCGGACCGGCATCTACCTCCCGAGGGTGCGGAACCCCCGGGGCCCCGCGCTCCCGCCGCCGCTCCGTTTGCACAGGGAAAGGCCCTTTGTGCGGGGACGCCCACTCCCCTCGGGCTCACCGGGACGCGCTCTCCGGTGGCCCGCAGCGGCCGGCGCTGCACCGGCAGCCGGTGCCCCCGGGTCTCCCCGCGGGGCCGCAGAGCTGCACCGCCTGGCCCCGCGGGTTTCATGCCTTGCAGCCTGGGGAACGTGCTTGGGTCCCTGGGCTGCCATCGGTCCCTGCCCGCACCAGGATGGGACCTGCTTTTCATCCCGGAGCCCATCTGAAATAGCCGAGACCACCCGGAAGAGCCAGGAACGGAGATATCATCCGCCCCGGGAGATCTCCGTGAAGAAGGTCCATGCGGCTCCGCACACGGGCTGAGCTCGGTGTGGAGAGCTGTGCGCTTGGGATCCCCGGGCACCGAGGGTGAAGGCAGACCTGGTAAAATTACCACTGCCGGGACAGCCTCAAGTCCTGTCCATAAAACAAACGTGTCACACTCTGCCCTTCCCAGGTCCCCGCAGGTCTTTTCATAGCTGTGGGGCCGGGAGACCCACAGGCTCCTGCTCTCCAGCAGAGAGCACGACCCCGCAGACCACGGTGTACTGTGGACCTCTCCTCTCCTCTCCTCTCCTCTCCTCTCCTCTCCTCTCCTCTCCTCTCCTCTCCTCTCCTCTCCTCTCCTCTCCTCTCCTCTCCTCTCCTCTCCTCTCCTCTCCTCTCCTCTCCTCTCCTCTCCTCTCCTCTCCTCTCCTCTCCTCTCCTCTCCTCTCCTCTCCTCTCCTCTCCTCTCCTCTCCTCTCCTCTCCTCTCCTCTCCTCTCCTCTCCTCTCCTCTCCTCTCCTCTCCTCTCCTCTCCTCTCCTCTCCTCTCCTCTCCTCTCCTCTCCTCTCCTCTCCTCTCCTCTCCTCTCCTCTCCTCTCCTCTCCTCTCCTCTCCTCTCCTCTCCTCTCCTCTCCTCTCCTCTCCTCTCCTCTCCTCTCCTCTCCTCTCCTCTCCTCTCCTCTCCTCTCCTCTCCTCTCCTCTCCTCTCCTCTCCCCTCCCCTCCCCTCCCCTCCCCTCCCCTCCCCTCTCCCTCTCCCTCTCCCTCTCCCTCTCCCTCTCCCTCTCCCTCTCCCTCTCCCTCTCCCTCTCCTCTCTGGCCTGCCTTCACCCACTGCCTCCTGTGACCCTTAGACCTCCAGCTTCTCCATCCCCACTTCCTCCTCTGCTGGTTCCCCACATAGTCAGGCTGAGACGGGATGGCCGGGCAAGCCAGTGGTTAGGACACACTGTGGGCAGCATCTTTCTGGCTTCTTTTCTCATGGCTGTTGGGGATGAACTCGGCAGATGAGGGGCCAAAACCTGACCTTGCTACAAGAGTCAGTCAGTCTCACCTGGTGCTTGGTCCCGTGATGTTCCCCGTGTGTCCTTCCCCAGTGGCCCAGTTCCAACAGGAAAGACCACTCAGGGGACCCTAATTGGCTCAGCAGGGCCCTGCAGCCTCTCCAGCCTTGGCCTCTCTTGCTGCTCACATTTACCAGACTTGCTTTGAGAAGTCACTTGCAAAATAGAGACAGAAATAGCCTAACATGAGTTTACCAAGGGGTTTGGCATCCTCTTTAACCAGGCACTGGCAGTGAAGTCAGCAAGCATCCGTAGAGGCGCGTGTGTGTGTGCTCCTTGTGCCTTTCAGCGGCGTGGGTTTGAGCCAGTTGGCTGGCAGTGGGATGTGAGGGACACCAGTGCTGGGCATTTGAGTGCTGCTACTGAGGTGCTATTGTGTCAGTTGTGTTCAAACACTCGACATCCTTGTCTGCCAGGAGTTTTTCACCCTTGAGAGGGATGATGAGGCAGCGACATTGCCCACCCAACTTGCTCCTCACTCTCCATCAAACCTGGGCAGCAGCATGCAGGCACCCGGGGGACAAACATATTTTGTATTGTGGGACCAGAGCTGCTGGCCTCCTTCTGGGGAGCAGGTAGGAGATGTTCTGGGTGTGTGGATGCAAGTTCACTAGCACATCCTCACTGCAGGCACAGTGGACATGGGCTGTGAGGAAGAACCTTGCAGTGACACTGTCCCAGCGGGTGCACACATTACAGAGAGTGTGTGCACATATGTGCTGCTATCCTTTATGGACTGAGTTTGTCAGACAGACAATTTAGGACTAATCCTCAGCCCTAAAAGGTACCTCATATATGTAAAGTAGCAAAGAGAATTCCCCCGTATGGTATAATTTTGTCTGAACAGCAGTAGAGTATTACAATGGATGCCCCCAACGAGACAGTATTAATATTCTCCAATACACACTAGCCTCTGCTGCAGACCCTGTGTACCTTGCAAAGCCCAGTGGGGCTCTCAGTGCACTTGACAGTCATTATGCCACATCCACATGCAGAGATAATCCCTCCTTAGTTGGGCATTTTTCTAATTTAGTGAGAAATCATTATGGCAAATGCTCAGAGTGTCATTTTCAAGGACTCTGAGGTTGGGCAAATTAAAGTCATTTTGCTGCGGGAAGAGCGTGGGCACCTCTGCTAAAGCGAATGTCATAACACGCCAATTTTCAACTTTCTATCTCCAGCCATTTTGACGACAGGTTTCTGAAAGTTACTTAAGCATTTTAGCATCTAAAATGCCCAGTCTCTCCCGATTGCAAAGGGAACCACATTTGCAAATCCACAAAGAGAGTTTGAATATTTTCCAGCATATACTTTTTTGACCATGTTTCTGTCTAGAAGTTGAATTATTTCTGCCCTAGCATGCAAAGAGGAGTCTCTTTGGATGCTGTTGAGGTTTTAAAGACTCCGACCCAGAGCAAAGATGGCTATCCTGGCAGGGGAAGGAGGACAGAGGATGATGCTGGTCTTTGGGGCTCCCTTTTCCACCCATTGGCATTGATGAGTGTGGGTGTCCCACACCCCATCCCATCACATACACAACCACTCTCACTTTACCAGTCCAGGCACAAAATTCGAACATGAGAAATGAAAATGCAAATGAACATGAGAAATGGAAAAAAAAAAGGTTTGGAATGAAGAATCTTTTCAACACTAAATACCTGTGTACTTAGAGCTATCATAATATTCATTTGCATTATTTAGCTTTTATATTTGTGTGATTTTGATTTTTATCCTGAGATGTCATTTCATTCCACACAAAGACTGGATCAAATAGATTTATGGTCAAAAGCATCTATTGGTACTTTAAGTGTTGTTGCTCTTAACCACAAAACATTATTAACCCAAGAATTTCGTAATTCAGTTTATTTACAGTTAATGTATTTACACAGTGTCAGCTCTGGGCTGACCCCATGGATGTGGAATAGTGTTTGGAGTAAACAGACTGGTTCTGCTTCAAAATAGCATTACATCAGGGGTAGCTGGGTGTTTCTTTCACTCTTGTTTACTTGGAATGAATCTTACCTACAAATTTACTGGGGTAACAAGGCTTCATTTTTAATCCTTAAATGCCTGAGAGAGGCTATGAAATTTGATTCTGTAATGATGATATCATTTTGTCTGTGAATGTGATTACTTTAAAATATAGATGGGTGTTAACTGAAGACCCTAAATAAAACGGTTTTCTATGATATTCCCAATGATTTGAAGACAGGTACATCAACAATAGCTATCTCTCAATTACATTAATTTTGAAAGTGTTTTTGCTATGAACACGACATACTCATTATCAGGATGTAATTATGCAAGATCAGGAGATCTCCTAGGATACTGACACTGATGATGACAGCAAATGGCTGGGCCTGTTGCTTAATGTGGCTGTAGATAGACAGGAGTGACTGCCTGGTGCTGGACATCTAATTACTCTGGAAGTACCCTATATCTCCATATACTATATAACCCATATATACTCTAGTATATATACATTTAAAAAAATAAAAATAAAGCCCCCAAACCCTAAAAGAAGTAGTAGCAATGATCATAAACAGAAAAAAAATCTTCATTCTCAAGTTTGCCATATCCCTTTTCTTATTCTGTTGTAGCTTTGTCAAATTTCCCTTTTCCCTCTTGACATTTTCTATTTGGCTTGTTCTCAACAAAGGACACATGAAAAAGAATGGATTTTCATCGTGTATTTACTACCAGTCTGTATAGACCAAATTTTAAAAACACATCAAAAGAATCTCAGGATGGACCCAAAATGTGCCTTGGAGACAGTTGCTCCTGTCAGACCTGTGCCTATTCTCTTCCTCAGTCTCTGCTTTCCAATTATTTTAAGTATTACCATCAGTCGCAGACTATGAATACATTACTTCAGGCATTTTGCAGCCAAATGGGTAGTGGCTCCCATGCTTAAACATAGCTGTGTACTAACATTTTAGATCTTGGGTGGGAGCATCTGGTCTAGATTGGCCTCCAGTTGCTGCTCCGGAAAGACCTGGGTTTGCTGCAGGTAGGTCCCTTCTGCCAGTCTGGTGAGGATGTCAGATACTCCAGCACATCTGAAATAGCAGTAGGCACACATCCAGGGACATGAAATGGTTCTTGACAGGAGAATTTACACCTGAAGCACAAGGAGAGCAGACAGATACAGCCAGATTGCTGGAGAGAACGCATCGTAGCACTGACTTCCAGTGCAAATACATCTGGATGTAGCTTGATTTTAAAAGATTTAAATATCCTGTGTGGAGGGCTAACTGCCTCTACTTGACAGATCCTGGCCTGGGTAGGCTACAAAACTGTGCAGTGTCTTGGATCACACTTGTTTTTTTTTAAAGAAACCCCTTTCCAGCCAATGCTCAGGTAAATACCAAAGAATACCAGATGGCCCATACAGACCTGCAAGATGTGCATATGGGTGCTTGGGTGCTTTGTAATGTGCAAGGCAGAGCAGAAGAATTAAACAGAGAACATAGTATGGTAAAATGTATGCCTGTGTATTGTTTGGGTTTTCTTTAAAGTCATATTCATTTTGCACTTAGCATGATACAAACCCAGAGGAAATCCACTGGAATCAGTAACTCTGGGGAGAAAACGTCTCCACAAGCCAGGTGGTGCAAAGGAGGTACAGGGACTGAATTAGGCAGGGAAGATGTTACCTGAAGAGTGGCACAAATATGTACCTGGGAGCGATCTCATTCAGTCTGATCTCTGATCTTTGCACTAGACAAGACTCTTTCAGACCAGAGCTGTTGCTTTACTGGTGTCCACATCTTGATGACTGTACAGGCGTAGCTAGGGTGTCAGAAGGGCTCCTTGCCTGCGGTGGTTGCTAATAGGAGTGACAACTGGGGTGATGAGGATGTAGAAGATGATGGACACATGTCTGATCTGTAAGGGTGTCCCAGACCTGTTCCAAGGTCGTGCTGGAGCAATTAACTCTGTCATTTTGCTGACTTGGGTCAGCTACGCTCCATGCTCACAAAAGCCTGCCTAGCTTGAAGGGGGACACAGCACACCATCTGATCGTGCTGCTTCACCACAGAGCAATGTTCAGATTGAATTCTGTGCTAGTGCTTGCAGGTATTCAATTCTCAATGCTGGAAAAGCCACCAAGGCTTATTATGGATGTTACATACACAAGTGAGGAGTTGAATTTTCAATGAAGAGTGTGAATAGCCATGTAAATAACCATGGGCAGCATCTGATCTGAAGAGGGTAGATATCTCACCAGACTAGATATTTCACCGTTGGTGTTTACCACTGGTATTTGCTTGTGTAGTTTATCAGATAAAATCATCATGTTATAACCTGGACTTGGAACAACTGAATTTAAGTTGCAAGCTACATCTTTTTTGTCTTTTAAAACCCTGTTAATAACTCTTATTTTGGTTATTTGTTTGTTTGTTTAGCTTATAATGTGCTACCACAGCACACTGTCCTTGTTTGAATTTTATCTTAGCTCTAGTTCTTCTATGGTGTGCAGGTTTCTCTACTTGGATGGGAAGGAGACAAGGCAGCATCCCCCCTCCGAAGTAATGGACCAGTGTTTTATCCACACGTGCTTCAGAGGGATTTGTGCTCTTCATTATTTTAGGTGTTGGTGCCAAAATTGCTCCTACCGCTGCACTGAGTCCTGAGGCAGGAGGCACACTTAAATTCTGTACCCGAGTCTTCTCACTGCTTAAAGCTGAGAAAGAAAAATAATCCCACATTAGATATGCCTGTTTTATTGGAGATGTGGCTTTGCCGTTCATGCTTGGCATGAATTGCTGCCTGTCTGCTTGATATATGCTGATCTGGAAGCAATGTCAGAGCCTGGAGGTAGCCACGTTGATGCCTGATCTCTAAAGGCTGTCCTGCTGAACAGGCTGTCCACATCTGATGTGGATTGTCTCTTGAGTCCACTCTCGTGGTCTCAGCTATGAGCAGTATATGGAATTGCAGAATCACTTATTATAGCAGACACCAAAATGTTAATGTGCCTTACCATAAAATCCTCCAGAGAAAAACAGCTTTGATTTCCAAGTCAACCAGAGTCTCACAGGTTCACAGAATCCACAAAAATTACATCTTCCATGCTACCCTGGCAAATCTGTATTTTCTTAAGTGCCCAAGCTGGGAGGACACCACATTCTACTAGGAGGTAGGTAAACGAAAGCTGATGATGTGGGGAACTCCTGTCCTTAGTTCCTGGGCATCAAGGTGCTGTTTTGAGCATGAGCAGCCCCCAGCCTAGCTGTGATATGGACATGGAGGGAAGACAAGGCAGCTGCAGAGTTGCCATTGCCAAACATGCTGGACCTCATGCCTTCAACCTAGGTGCTTGTGACTACAGTGAAACGGTCCTGACGGTGTCTGTGGCCTGTCTGAGTCCTACCCTGGCCCCACGCAGAGCTGATTTAATCTCTCCTGACACAGATCGCAGCTGCTCCAGCTACCCCGAAAGCCTGCTCTCCTCCTGCACATCTGCTTAGCATCACTTCCAGATCTTCCACACACCCCCCCTCCACCCTGTACTGACCAGTAACATCGCCACCTTCCTGTCTGACCGCAGCTCCAGTTTTGCGTGCTCTTGGCCATTTTCCCCCATCATTCAGAAATTTTCCCCCAGTTCCTGTCTTCTCCCCAGGCTTCATCCTTCCAGAGACCTTCTGGGGCTCTGTTTCACTCCCAGCCCTTCCTGCACAACTGTTGAAGACAACACTCAGGTTGCCAGCAGTGGTGAGCATGCAGAGCTTCGTTCAGTGCAGAGCACCCACATCGATTTATGCCAGCTGATACCAGGTGCATCACTCAGTGCCACACTGCCTTCCCTGTACACAGCGTCCTGGCGCAGCTCTCCACGCACCCTTCTGACCCACCAGCTCCTCCCAGCCAACAACACCCTTGCCCTACCCACCCATCCTGGCCCTTCTGCAGCGCTGCCCGCTCACACAGCCGAGCTGACTCCCCATCATGATTATTCTCTCTTCTACTAATCTATCTTTTAATTCTTCTCTATGTCTTCATTTTTCTTTCCTGTATTTCAGTCAATCACCTCTTTAAAGTTAAGCACATGCTTAAATACTCTGTCAGAATGAGCCCTAGATTTTCTTAGGTTGTTTTCCACCCTTTGATAACTACCCCCGTCCCTGTTTCTGCTGAACATATGGGGGACATATATCCAGCTCTTATGTTTAATTTTGCACACAGTTTAGGTTACACTTTGTATGAAACATGCTACCAAAATTTAAGCTCTCTTTTCCTTTCTCTTCCTTTCTTTCTCTTTAGTTAAGCATACATGTAAAGAAACCTTTCAGTGGGTTTGCAGAGTCCGAATACAGTAGAGTGACACAAAGCATTCTGGATATTGCTATGCAAATGACATGCCAAGAATGTTTAGACTGTACCTTGAAGCAGTAAACAAGTTGATTGTCATGGTGTCATGGTAACTAGAGCTGGATCTGCTTCATACGAACGAGGTCCCAACCTTCGTTTTTATTTGGATTGCTAAAGCAACTCCGTGGTCCAAAGCTCATCACTCCGTTGGTCCTCTGGAGAGCCAGAGGTACAAAAAATGGCATTGGGACAGCATTTAAAATGGAACAATGAGCTACTCTGACACACAACTTCAGGTCACTGAGGATATTCAAATGTACACAGATCTGAATTGGGAGATGCTGTGAACGCCACGGATATTTGCCATGTGCCCTGGGTAGCATCGCTGTCTCACCGGTGTAGTTACAATCTGCAGAGATGGTATTTGGGGGTGATGAAGCTTGTGTTTTTAAACTGATGAACTGTTCCCATCTCACAGAAGCATGGAAGTGCAGATGCTGGAGAAGGCAGTAGGGGTCTTCTGTGAGAAGCATCTCTATGTGATTCTGTAGGATCAAGACCTCAGATTGCTGTTCAGCAGCTTGTGTTGCCCACCGAATACATGACTTCCTGCCAAGAAGAGCCATGACTGTTTCCCTGGTTTTGACTCAGCCATCCTTCCCTGTGTAGCAGAGAAGCTGTCTAATGCCATAGGAGAATCACACTGCTAACTTAGAGATCACAGAGTCATTGTCCTAACCTTGTAACTCAGGGCTGAACTATTCCAGGCTCTGATGAGCCACCTCATTTACCAAAGTAAACACACTCCTGGAAATTGTTCATCCAAGCTGAACCACCACAGTCTTGGCTCCAAACATCATCTTCTTCCTCTGCAAACAGAAGATGCTTTCACTGACCAAACCAGCAACATGGCAACACTGTCCTGCTCTACAAAATAAACTTACTAGAGCTTCCTAGATGGCTGTGGCAACATAATCTAGAGACTAAAAATGTCTCCTTACACTGAACACTCAAAAAACACCTTTTTTGAAGAGTTGTGTGCCCAATGGTAAGGGTGCCAGCTGATCTCAGAACATTCATCTGGCAGAACAATTTGCCCTTCTTGCACTATTTGTCACTGCAACTCTGGACTTTAAGGGGGATCACAGAGCTGCTGAGCCAGCCTGGTACAAACCACCGGGACTGACCCAGCACTCAGCGTGCTGCCTCTCTCTGTTGGTTCTTCAAACCCACACTATCTCCAACCAGCAGAAACAAAAGACCAACTACACTGGGTCAAGCCAAAGGTACGTGCTGACTCTGACAGTGGACAAACGTAGAGTTTTAGGGATGACTGCAGGAACAGGTTTGATATACATATTTCTCCCAGCCTCCATTTGCAGCTCAGGGAACTCCTGAGGTTTTCTATGAAACCTCAATGAAAATGTCATCAATAACTGCATCCTGTATACTGGAACCTATGTAACCTTTCAGCACCTTTCAGCACCCCTAAACTTTTCAGTCTGCATGGTTTCAACAGAAACTCACTGGGTCAATAAGAGGATGGGAATCCTCCGACCAGCTGTACAATGTACCTTCTGATCAGACTAGCACCTAGTAGAACAAAATGACATAGTGTACAAAGGTAAACTAGATGTTTCTTGTGCTGGAGGGTTTATTCTAACGCTTTGAAAATGCTCTGTTATGATTTCTAGCAGATTCAAAGACATTAGAGGTCAGCTAGGCTGGAAAATGCCACCGAGCAGCCCATAAATTCATGACTTGTCCATCCTTTAAATGTCTGCAGTCACACTGACTCTTACCATGGCTTTGCAGGCACTTGTAGCTGGGAGTGGTTGGCAAGGTCAGGAGTTCAAAGTCTAGAATTAGCTGGAGAGCATCAGACAAACTAAAATATGAATCTCTCAAAGGAAAATAAAATGGCAAAGAACCAAGCCCAAAATAGCTGGCTAAAATATGAGAGTGTTTCCTTTACTGATTACTTGTCAAGGAGGTGTTCAGAGCAGTAGGGACAGGTGGACGTCCTCTCCTGAGCTGCTGAGCACGGCCACGGCACTGCCTGGCAGAGTGCACAGCAAAATCCACCAGCACAGGGTCTGCCTCCACCCATCTGGGAGGGAAATGAATTGTTTTGTCCATGGTGGAAGGTGGAAGGATGAAAAGCCACCAGCACAGGGCACAGAAGGAGAACCCTTCCTATGCTGAGAAGTGTGTAAGCTCCTCAGCAGTGCACCAACCATGTCTCACATTGCCCAAGGCCTTGCCTGCTGTGCACTGGGTTCTTCTCTGTGCTTGTGTTGGCTTGAGATGTTATATCTCACAGTCCCGTTCCGTCTCTTGTTACCTGAGATGACCTGCAATGATCTGTCTGAACCACTCACATGCAGCTTCCTAATGCACGGCATCAATAAGAAGATGAGAATACTCCCACCAGCTGCAGGACCTGCACTGAAGATGTACCGCAGCTACTTGGCCAGGCTCCCTGTCCAGAGTCAGAGCAGACAAACAATCCCTCTATGGCAGGAGTTATCTCCTGCTGCAGGATGTGTCTCGGCCAGACCACCTGAATCAGGCCCTGAAAACCATTGCAACAAAGACAGTCTTGAAAGACCAACTCCCGTGTAGTTGGATGCACTCTCAATACCAGGAGTGAGGCAGGGGAACCCCTGGGGATTTATTGCTCACTGAACTAACTTTCTTAGCTGGACCAACTGCATTTCTGCAGCTACACTTAAATAACTCAGTTAAGGCAATCAGAGGCAGTGGAACTGAAGAGCTGCTGGGACAGGGTGTGGAGGGGAAACATCTTCAGCTGGATGCAAAAGTGGGGACTGAGCACATTCCAAACATGGTGAACCAGTTTCATAACTGGTGTAAGCCTATTCAACAGTGCAAGGCAGACTAGAAAGAGATCCAGAGGAAGGATGTCCAGGGCTGTGAAATGAGGATGTTCATCCCTGTCCTCCCCTTCCTGCCCACCTCCAGGCCAGAGCTATGGGAGTGAGCATGTGATGAGGGAATTTTTCTTCCCTGTTGCTTATCAGCCACTGCAAGGTCTCCTTGGAAGTAGCACATGGGAAGTATGAGCACCCTATAGGAACAAACCAAACCCTGACTTAGGAGGAGGGTGGAAGGGATTTACTCCAATCATCTAAACCCATTACTGAGG
This sequence comes from Strix uralensis, assembly GCF_047716275.1. Classification (NCBI taxonomy): domain Eukaryota; kingdom Metazoa; phylum Chordata; class Aves; order Strigiformes; family Strigidae; genus Strix; species Strix uralensis. Next base: position 114,928,191 of record NC_133973.1, on the reverse strand, counting down.
GTAATTTAAGTGCTTTCAGAGACCAGGTGCTTACATCTGATTAATTGACTACAGAACTCATCAGTGGGAAAGTCCTCGTTCCTCGCTGAAACACTGCTTTTCCTGAAGCAGAATTTGGACATTGCTTTATCTGGCAAGTGCAGTTTTGGATGGTTCAGCAAATACAGTAGAACGATCAATGCTGTATTTGACAGGGCTGAAGTAGGAACCAGAGCACAGATCAGCTGGAAAGACAGCTGAAGGGCCGTATGTCCCCTCCACTGCATGCTCCAGGCTGCTCAGTGGAGCTGTGGAGCCATCCCCCGGGAGATGATGACTCTGCCCAGAAGCTCTGTTTACACAGTAGCATCACAAGTGTGTGAAATTGAAGTCAGCAACTGATCCTAAAAAGTGCTTTTGGGTTTCTCATTCATGACCTGAACAGGCTGAAAAGCAGGCTGGTGTTTGTGTGCGTATAATACTTCCAGGTGGATATGTCACATTTTCCACTGGGATTTGAAGATCCCTTTGGCCAGCTCTTTCTCTAAATCTGCAATCTACAGGATGGGAGAAGAAAAACATCTTAGCTCTTGGTGAAAAGATACCTTTAAAACACATTCTGGCTGGTAGAAGTTCCCATTTATGGGCAAGCTGTTACTTGTCCAAGTGCTTCGAAAAACACAGCAGTCTCAGTGTTCAAGCTGCCAGCTTTGAGGTTTCCTCACCCTTTGTGTTACAGCAACAGCTCCACTGAGATTTGAGCATAAAGCAGTGAGCAGGTGATGTGAATACCTTTCTGTCTGAGGACATGACTCAAGGCATTTTCTTCAAGGAGAGGTACATTTATTTCTTCACTCATACTAACTAGTCTGGGCTAACTCCAAATGGCTGGCAAGCACTCTCCACCAGTGACTTCATGGACTTCTCTTTTGGCCACATTATCTCTGGGTGATGCTGCATTGTCAGTCCAACTATGATGTTCTCTACCTTTGGGAATCCCTCATCTGCTAGGTACAGGTGTATTTGTGGGCCATGTGTCAGTCTGTAGGGACCACTTGCCACCTTCTAAGTCCCAGAGAGCTGCTCCAGGTGGCAGGTCTTCAGAGCTCACAGTGCGAGCTGGTCAGACCAGGCAGATTGGATGTTCTCCCTCCTTGACTTGCCCAAGGTGCTGATCTCCTTCATCCCTGGCTGTATTTCAAGCAGTATCTCCATGCTCTTTCTCTGACTGCTCCCAAGCCCTGAGAAACTTCCAGGAATACACCACCAGCACCATGTCTGCCTCCAGAGCTCTCTTTTCCTGACTCGTGTACCACGCTGATCCTGGTGGCTGCATCCCTCCCCAACTGCTGTCTCATGGGCCCTTGCACCTTCCCTGTCCCAACTGTCCGGAGCCATCTCTGGGCTCTTCTATTCATTGACCTCTGAGGGGAGGGAGACCTGTTGTGTCTGTCCTCTGTTTGTACAGCATCTAGCACAATACGTGGTCCATGCTTTTGTGCTCTCCTATATGCTTGCAGAAACCCACAGGTTTACATCAGCACGCAGAGCCCTTCCATAGCACGTCACACATGCCACGGCTCACTGGCTGCGCTCACGATGTTTCCTGAGGTCCCTTTGTTAAATAAACAACAACAGAGATTGCTGCTCCCTGCCTGGGTTATTGTATTCCTAACACAGAGCCTCTGCTTTGAATAACACTATGTGCAAACTTAACGGTCGTGTCTTTGTCCTCTAAAACGCATAAAACATCAAAAAATGGGAGGATGCTCTGTTGTGTGATGGAGCTAATCCAAGTGGGGCTGCAATTTCACCCCAAAAGTGCAACAGAACCTCAAAGGATCTGATGAATTTGGCATCAGCAAAGGAAATAAAATCACTGATGCTTCTGGATAAGAGAAGAAGAAAACAGAGGCAGGATACTCTCCACCAGGACAGCCCCGGAGGCAACAGGGCTACGGGGAAGACAGGCTCTGGGGTGTCTGGTTCTGTCTTCAGGTCTGTCCTGGCTGGTTCCTAACCCAGGTGAAACTCCTTTTAGATAGCAGTATTTAAGGTGAGCACCTGCTATTAGGTGTCTAAATGTTGGCTTGACACTGGCAGGATATTAATAGCGGTATTTATCATCATAAGTAGTATTAATAACTGTGACAATAACCTG